>NC_057806.1:576230266-576530266 GCF_018294505.1 Triticum aestivum
CCAGTCCGTCCACCGCGGGCCACGCCGCCGCCCGAGCCGGACCTCGCCGCCGGCGCCTCCGCCCTCGCCGCCCCGGATCCGGCCGGCCTCGCCCCGGCCCTCTCCTTCCTCTCCGGCGACGATCTCCGATGATGAACCTCGAAGTCCGCACCGGTGAACAGTGTCGTGAACAGTAACCGCGCCAGATCCAGATCCAAAATACCCTAGGGTTGACTTTTTCCCTCTCCCTCCTAATTTTTGTGCAAATTTTGACCCGTTATATCTCCGCATCCGTAGCTCCGATTTGGGCATATAGCATATCAAAATGTTCGCCTCGACGAGTACATCATTTCATTCCATTTCATCATTTTCATTTGAGCTCATCTTGATGCCCGAAATCCTGTTAGAAGGAGGCTTCGTGAGTTAATTGTCAGATCTGCTAGTTCATCTTAGACTTTTGTCATTTTTGCCATGATTATTGTGTGCATGATATGCCTGTGAGTCCTTCATATGTTTTGTTAAGGATTTTTTCATCTATCCAGAGGTGCAACCCATGAATTTTTAGGATGTGTGTGGTGACTTGTGCAAGCTTGCAAAGTGAGGCACCCGGTAAATCAGTTTTCAGGGACTTAGTAATTTCACCAAGTCTGGGATTATTTAGTTCATGATGCCATATGTTCAGCTTGTTTCCTAGTGATCCGTGCCTCTTTTGAGGATGATCAGTAAAGGAGTTTTGTTAATCATGTTATGCTCTTTACATCTATATCTTTGTTTGTAATTATGGAGCACCCTAGCTTGAGTCAATCGAGCTCTACTTTTGCTTCGTTGTGAATCTGGGCAGATCGTCAACTCGTTTGCGATTTTGCCGATGTTATTGTAGTTGATCCGTGCATGCTATGCCATTGTTCTTGCCATTTCTAGCTTGTATTTTGTGCCTTCTTTATGGGTGTATGCTTGCCTTGCCATGACTTGCACCGTAGTGAGTGCATCGAGCTCGTTTACATGCCTTCGTGAGTTATATTTCAGCATGTCTCAGTTTTCTCTAAGTCTGAAACTGATTGTGTTTGAGCTATGTTCGTGTGCTTGTTAGTATATTTTGTGACCCCTTTTGGCCCCAGGTCACATTGGGTCTTTTGTTAAGCTTGTTGAGTAGCTCCATGCCATGTTCTTATTTATCATAATCAGGTCATGTATCATGTCGTTTTGATGCTCCGAAGAGGGCTTCACGATCTGAAATTTCAGACAAGTGTTAATTTCACTAAGTCTGGAATCTGTTTTGCATTTGCGTTTTTGCCATGCTTGTTTGAACCTCATAATGGATGAATTGGCCGTGGCTTAGTGCTAGTCTTTTGTTAAGCATATCGTGTGCATCCCCGCCATGCATTTTGTTGTCATGTTTGGGTGCTGTAGCATGTTCATCTCATTGCATTTAGATGCCTACTTGCTGTAAATCGCAGACCGGTGTCATTCTTAAAACGCTTGCCATTTCCAAACCGTAACTCCGATTCCGGCGTTCTTTATATTGTTTTCAAGCGATTTCATCTCATCTTTCTAGTGGCAGACTTGGATTTCCATGTTGAGGCCAGGTCCATGCATTTCCTGTCATATCTTGCATTTTGCATCCCGCATCGCTTTGCGCATAGCATATCATCATTTCATCATATTGCTTGGTCTTGCACGTGGTTGATTGTATCCTTGTTGCTTGTTTGTCTTGTTTGGGTAGAGCCGGGAGATGAGTTCGCTAACGAGGAGCCCGTTGAGTTTGCTCTTGAGGATCCAGTCACCTCTGACAACTGTGCAGGCAAGATGATCATACCCTCGAAATCACTACTATCTTTGCTATGCTAGTTTGCTCGCTCTTGCTATGCCAATGCTATGATTCCTACCTTTTTCTTGTCAGCCTCCCAAATTGCCATGTTGAAACTCTAACCCACCATTGTCCTAGCAAACCGTTGATTGCTATGTTACCGCTTTGCTCAGCCCCTCTTATAGCGTTGCTAGTTGCAGGTGAAGATTGGAGCCGTTCCTTGTGGGAACATTTACTTACTTGTTGG
This sequence comes from Triticum aestivum, assembly GCF_018294505.1. Lineage (NCBI taxonomy): Eukaryota > Viridiplantae > Streptophyta > Magnoliopsida > Poales > Poaceae > Triticum > Triticum aestivum. The sequence continues at coordinate 576,232,300 of NC_057806.1, forward strand.
GATATTATTATATTGCTATGTTATCTTAATGCATCTATACACTTGGTAAAGGGTGGAAGGCTCGGCCTCTCGCCTAGTGTTTTGTTCCACTCTTGCCGCCCTAGTCTCCCTCATATCGGTGTTATGTTCCCGGATTTTGCGTTCCTTACGCGGTTGGGTTATAATGGGAACCCCTTGATAGTTTGCCTTGTTTAAAGCTTTTCCAGCAATGCCCAACCTTGGTCTTACCATTTGCCACCTAGCCTCTTTTTCCCTCGGGTTTCCGGAGCCCGCGGGTCATCTTATTTTAACCCCCCCGGGCCAGTGCTCCTCTGAGTGTTGGTCCAAACTAGAGTCCTGTGCAGCGCCCCCTCGGGGAAACTCGAGGTTTGGTTTTAGTTGTATGGAGCGCTCATCTGAGTGTGCCCTGAGAAAGAGATATGTGCAGCTCCTATCGGGATTTGTCGGCACATTCGGGCGGTGTTGCTGGTCTTGTTTTAACCTGTCGAAGTGTCTTGAGTTACCGAGATACCGAGTCTGATCGGAACGTCTTGGGAGGAGGTATATTCCTTCGTTGACCGTGAGAGCTTGTCATGGGCTAAGTTGGGACTCCCCTGCAGGGATTGAACTTTCGAAAGCCGTGCCCGCGGTTATGGGCAGATGGGAATTTGTTAATGTCCGATTGTAGATAACTTGAACCTTAATTAATTAAATGAATCAATTGAGTGTGTTACCGTGATGGCCTCTTCCCGGCGGAGTTCGGCAAGTGGACACGGTGTTGGAGTAATGTTTGCGCAGGTTGTTCCTCTAGTTTCTCGCTCGCGCTTTGCCTCCTCTTCTCGCTCTCTTTTGCGAATAAGTTAGCCACCATATATGCTAGTCGTTTGCTGCAGCTCCACATAAATTTGCCTTGCCATTCCTACAAGCTTAAATAGTCTTGATCGCGAGGGTGCGAGATTGCTGAGTCCCTGTGGCTCACAGATTACTATTACACCAGATGCAGGTCCAGGTGATTCCGCTCCAGGTGACGAGTACGAGATCAAGTGGGAGTTTGACGAAGACTCTCAGCGATACTACGTGTCTTTTCCTGAAGATCAGTAGTGGTGCCTAGTTGGGGTTTGATCGGGACCGTTGTCGTATGTTGGGTTTTCTTCTATTTTGGCGCCGTAGTCGGGCCATGAGTGTTTTGGATGATGTAATGTTATTTATATACTTGTTTGACGTGGCGAATGTAAGCCAAATATGTTCTCCCCTTATTATTCATATTACATGGGATGTTGTGAAGATTGCCTAACTTGCGACTTATGCCTTCAATGTGATTATGTCTCTAAGTCGTGCCTCGACACGTGGGAGCTATAGTCGCATCGAGGGTGTTACAAGTTGGTAATCAGAGCCTTCTCGGACCTTAGGAGCCCCATTGCTTGATCGTTTTTAGCGGCCGAGTTGTGTCCAGAAAAATGTTTTGAGTCATTTAGGAATTATATATCGGAGAGCTTAGGAATTCTTTTTACTTCCCAGTCTCCTCATCGCTCTGGTAAGGCATCCTGACGTAGAGTTTTGACTCTTCTATTCTCAAATTTCACTAAAAAAAATTTTAGGATCACGCGAGTATCTTGGAATCATTCCGATGGCTTATGATGAGAACATTGACTTGGTGCCTCCTGTCAGGGGTTTAGTGGAAGTGTCCCGGGGAGTTGAGCTCTGAGGTGTTGTCATCATAATTTTATCGTTGCAATTCTGGAATACTTGAGATATGTTCGCCGACATCGAAAATCTCTTTTATGAAGTTCGTTGGTGAGATAACCTCGACGCCACCTAGTACTGGGGCGGGAGTTCGGGAGTATCGCCATAACTTGCATAACGGATGCTTTTCGAAGGTTGAGGTAGATGGTTTCCAAAATTTTCTTGGTTATGTGTTGAAGGATGGATACAACTGGATGTAGGATTTGCTAGTTTGGGTGAGATATTATGCTTCCCCTGTATCCCCAACACCTGATTGCATAACCGGAAAGGTTCGGGAGTTTCATAGGTGGGAATTCTTGTAGCTCTAGTTCTTCTTCCACGGATATTGGTTTGAGATTGGGTTTTCTTACCGATTATTCGTTCTTGATCCGTACCTTGTTGATTTATTTCTCTACCTTAATTCTACGTGGCTTCTCAATTTATGGATATGTGACCAATTGAAGAGGAATGCATTCGTTCATTTTGTTCGGTTGTGAAGACTATATGTTGCAATTTTTCATTCCATTGGATTCAGCTTCAATATTTATCTGTCAATGTGCTAATGGTGGTCAACCTCTTCAGGATGGCTCCTCCAACGCGCACGACTCCGAATCCTGATCCGCCACCGCCTCCACCTCCTCCAGAGGCATGGCAAGCTGTGATGGCCGCAACCAATGCAAACACACAACTGATCATGCAAATTCTTCAAGAGCGCAATCAAGGCAGTCAAGGGAATCAAGGCAGCAATCAGAGTCACTTTGCTACACTCAACCAGTTCCTTGCTAACGGGCCAAAGACTTTCAGCAATTGTGTTGAGGCAACCGATGCTGACGATTGGCTTGTGGATCTGTGCAAGCATTTTGAGTGCAGTAATGTCAGGCCTGAGGACTTTGTCAAGTTCGCTTCCTTCCAACTCAAAGATCAAGCTGCAGAATGGTTCCAGCAGTACAAGGACTCCAGAGGTGGACGTGTTATCACTTGGGATGATTTCCGTCGAGATTTCCGAGCTCATCATATTCCGCAGAGCGTGGTTGAAAGCAAGTGTGAGGAATTCCGCAATCTGAAGCAAGGCTCTTTGTGTGTCTATGACTACAACAAGTTGTTCCAGAAGCTTGCCCACTTTGCCAAGCAGGACGTGCCTGATGAGAAGAGCATGATATATCAGTTCAGGGGTGGTCTCAGAGAAGATATTCAGCTCGCTCTTGTTCTCTTCGAGCCCTTGGGATACGATGAGTTCTACAACATGGCACTGAAGCAAGAGGCTGCTCAGTTGAGGTGTGATGCTTCCAGGAAGCGAGTCAGAGATGTTACTCCTTCTTCCTCTACTCAAGTGGCCAAGCAGCAGAAGTTTTGGCTTCCTCCTCCTCCGTTCCGTCAGCCGTATCAGCAGAAGAGTAAAGGTGGCAGTGGTTCTTCCCACCCACCCAACCCAGGCTTTCAGAACAAGACTTCGTCTCAAGCTCCAAGATCGAGTGCTCCGTATCACCGTCCGCTTTCAGAGGTCACGTGCAACAAGTGCCAACAGAAGGGTCACTATGCCAACAAGTGTCTCAACCAGAGGCGTCTTCCTCCTCCTCCTCCTGTCAGATCGTCAAGTACAGCTGTGGTCAAGCATAACCCCAAGTCCGCCAAGGTCAATATGGTGAATGCAGCTTAGGCAGAGGACTCGTCAGATGTGATAATGGGTAACCTTCCTGTTAATGATATTCCTGCAAAAGTTCTTTTTGACACGGGTGCATCGCATTGCTTCATTTCTAAACCTTTTGCATCAAAGTATGAGTGTGATTATCAGTATCTGCAAAGTTCCTTGCAAATTGTGTCACCGGGCAAGAAGATGACAGCTAACACTTGCGTCCCTGAGGTTACTATCACTTTGGGTGACTGCCAGTTTCTTTCTTCCCCAATTGTTCTCGGTAACTCAGATATTGATCTTATTCTCGGAATGGATTGGCTTTCTAAGCACAAGGCACATCTTGATTGTGCTGCCAGGCAAATTCAATTGACTCATTCGTCTGAGGATGTAATTGTCTTTGCCACTCGGGATAATACTATCCGTCTGTTTTCTCTCAATGAGAAGGGTGAATTGGATGCCATCTCTCAAATTCCAGTCATTTGCGAATATCAAGACGTCTTTCCAGAAGAGCTCCCAGGAATGCCTCCGCACCGGCCAGTTGAATTCGTTATTGATCTTGAGCCTGGTACGGAACCTGTGTGCAAACGTCCTTACAAGCTCGGACCTGAAGAGTTGAAGGAGCTGAAGAAGCAACTCGATGAGCAAGAAAGAATGGGTCTTATCCGGCCTAGTTCTTCTTCGTGGGGTTGTGGTGTTCTTTTTGTGAAGAAGAAGGATGGAACGGACCGACTTTGTGTTGATTACCGTCCAGTGAACAAGAAGACCATCAAGAACAAATACCCACTTCCCAACATCAATGAGCTGTTCGAACAACTCAAAGGTGCCCAAGTATTCTCCAAGCTTGATCTCCGTATGGGTTATCACCAGATTCGCATTCGTGAAGAAGATATTCCCAAGACAGCATTCAGAACAAGCTTTGGTTCATATGAATACACTGTCATGTCTTTTGGCCTCGCCAACGCTCCTCCGACGTTCTCTCGCATGATGAACTTTATCTTCAATGCCTACACCAATGACTTTGTTTTGGTCTATCTCGACGACATTCTGGTTTTCTCCAAGAACAAGGAAGATCATGCCAAGCACTTGCGTTTGGTTCTTGATAAGCTCAGAGAACATCAGTTCTACACCAAGTTCTCCAAGTGCGAATTTCGGCTCGATGAGGTTCTTTATCTTGGTCATATCATCTCTGCCAAGGGCATTGCCGTGAATCCTGAGAAGGTGTCTGCAATTGTGAATTGGGAACCTCCTCAGAACGTGAAGCAACTCCGCAGTTTTCTCGGTCTCGCAAGCTATTGCCGAAGATTCGTTGAAAACTTTTCTAAGATTGCGAAGCCTCTCTCTAATCTTCTCCAGAAGCACGTCAAGTACGTTTGGTCTCCGGAGTGTGATATTGCTTTCAACATTTTGAAAGAGAAGTGGATCACTGCTCCAGTTCTGACTCCACCTGATGAATCCAAGCCGTACGAGGTCTTTTGTGATGCCTCTCTCCAAGGTCTTGGCGCAGTATTGATGCAAGAGAAGAAAGTTGTTGCTTATACATCTCGCCAGTTGAAGCCTAATGAGAAGAACTACCCCACTCATGATCTCGAGTTGGCGGCAGTTGTGCATGCTCTGTTGACTTGGAGACATCTTCTTTTGGGAAGAAAAGTGGATATTTTCACTGATCGCAAGAGTCTCAAGTACATCTTCACTCAGCCTAATCTCAACCTCAGGCAAACTCGATGGGTCGAAATGATTCAAGAGTATAATACGAGTATTGAGTACACTCCAGGCAAGGCTAATGTGATTGCTGACGCTTTGAGCAGGAAAGCGTACTGCAACAGTCTGATTCTCAAGCCTTATCAACCCGAGCTTTGTGAAGCTTTCCGCAAACTGAATCTGCAAGTTGTTCCTCAAGGTTTCCTTGCCAACCTTCAAGTCTCTCCTACCTTAGAAGACCAGATTCGCCAAGCCCAGCTTCTTGATGCTATGGTGAAAAAGGTGAAGATTGGGATTGCCAAGAGTCAGTCCAAGTACAAGTGCTACCGCCTTGATGACAAGGACACTCTCTTCTTCGAGGATCGTATTGTTGTGCCCAAAGGTGACCTCCGTAAAGTGATCATGAACGAGGCTCACAATTCTCTCCTCTCCATCCACCCTGGGAGCACGAAGATGTATCAGGACCTTAAGCAAGCTTATTGGTGGACTCGAATGAAGCGCGAGATCGCTCAATTCGTGAATGAATGTGATGTCTGCAGAAGAGTGAAGGCAGAACACCAAAGGCCAGCAGGTCTCCTCCAACCTCTTGCCATTCCAGAATGGAAGTTTGACCACATTGAAATGGACTTCGTGACTGGGTTTCCAAAGTCCAAGCGTGGGCAATGATGCTATATTTGTTGTCATCGACAAACTCACCAAAGTGGCTCACTTTCTGCCTATCAAAGAGTCGATCACTGCAGCTCAATTGGCGGAACTCTATACCTCTCGCATTGTCTCTCTGCACGGTATTCCTCAAGTGATATCTTCAGACCGTGGCAGCATCTTTACCTCGAAGTTTTGGGATTCTTTCCAGAAGGCCATGGGCACCAACATCCGCTTCAGCACAGCTTTCCATCCTCAAACAAGCGGTCAAGTCGAGCGTGTCAACCAGATTCTTGAAGATATGCTCAGGGCTTGTGTGATCTCCTTCGGCATGAAGTGGGAGGATTGTCTTCCTTATGCTGAATTCTCATATAACAATAGTTTTCAAGCAAGTTCGGGCAAGGCCCCATTTGAAATTATGTATGGCAGGAAGTGCCGTACCCCTCTCAACTGGTCTGAAACCAGTGAACGTCAGCTGCTGGGTAATGACTTAATCACAGAGGCAGAAGAAATGTGCAAAGTCATTCGTGATAACCTCAAAGCAACCCAATCCCGCCAGAAGAGCTTCTATGATAGTAAGCACCGTGATTTGGCTTTCGAGATCAGAGATCATGTTTACCTCCATGTCTCTCCTATGAAAGGTACTCGTCGCTTCGGTATGAAAGGGAAGCTTGCCCCTAGATACGTGGGACCTTTCAAGATTGTCAGCAAGAGAGGCGACCTCGCCTATCAACTCGAGCTTCCTTCAAACTTTGCAAATGTTCATGACGTGTTCCACGTCTCTCAGCTTCGAAAGTGCTTCAAGACTCCTGACCGCACCGTCAACTTCGAGGACATTGAGCTCCAAGAAGATCTCTCTTATCGTGAGCACCCAGTTGCTATTCTTGAAGAGACTGAACGCAAGACTCGCAACAAGTCAATCAAATTTCTCAAAGTCAAGTGGTCACACCATTCCGACCGTGAAGCTACCTGGGAACGCGAGGATCACCTCTGTTTTGAGTACCCGGCGTTCTTTCAGTCCTAGATCTCGGGACGAGATCCTTTCGTAGTGGTGGAGTGTTGTAACACCCCGGATGTAACTTTCCCTATTTGTACTCCAACTCTTGCCGTTTCCGGCGTTAAGTTATTTATTTCTCGGGTTTGGGTCTTTGTCTCCGTGTGTTGTTGTCTTTGTCATGCATCTCATATCATGTCATCATATGCATTGCATTTCCATACGTGTTCATCTCATGCATTCGAGCATTTTCCCTGTTGTCCGTTTTGCTTTCCGGCGCTTCGTTCTGCTCCGGTGGTCATTTCTAGCTTTATTTCGTGTGTGGGGATTAAACGTTTCCGGATTGGACCGAGACTTGCCAAGCGGCCTTGGTTTACTACCGGTAGACCGCCTGTCAAGTTTCGTATCATTTGGACTTCGTTTGATACTCCAACGGTTAACCGAGGGACCGAAAAGGCCTTGTGTGTGTTGCAGCCCAACACCCCTCCATTTGGCCCAAAACCCACCAAACTCTGCTCCATGTCCTAGAGCGTTCGATCACGATCGCGTGGCCGAAAACCGCACCTCATTTGGACTCTCCTAGCTCCACTTATGCCTATAAATAGAACCCCTTCGTTTTCGGATCTCTCTTCCCCATGAAACCCTAGCTAAAAAAAACAGAGATCCCGCCGCCGACGGACATGTACGGAGCCTAGCCGGACACGTCCGCCGCGCCCCCTCGCCCACTCCCCACGCGCCACGTGGCACCAGCGACACCCGCCGCCGCCGGGCCCGAAGGCCCGTAGCCGGCCCCCGACGCCGCCTCTGCGGGCCAGAGGAGCCCTGCGCCTCCCGGCCTCCTCCCGCCGCCATCTCCCTCGGCTCAGGCGGCCGGAGCCGCCACCGCCACCGCGCCGGACCCCGCCTCCGTGCTCCATCACCGGCCGCGCCGCTCCACTCTGTCCACCGCGCCACCGCGGGCCACGCCGCCGCCCGAGCCGGACCTCGCCGCCGGCGCCTCCGCCCTCGCCGCCCCGGATCCGCCCGGCCTCGCCCCGGCCCTCTCCTTCCTCTCCGGCGACGATCTCCGACGACGAACCTCGAAGTCCGCACCGGTGAACAGTGTCATGAACAGTAACCACGCCAGATCCAGATCCAAAATACCCTAGGGTTGACTTTTTCCCTCCCCCCCTAATTTTTGTGCGTACTTCGACCCATTATATCTCCGCATTTGTAGCTCCGATTTGGGCATATAGCACATCAAAATGTTCGTCTCGACGAGTACATCATTTCATTCCATTGCATCATTTTCATTTGAGCTCATCTTGATGCCCGAAATACTGTTAGAAGGAGGCTTCGTGAGTTAATTGTCAGATCTGCTAGTTCATCTTAGACTTTTGTCATTTTTGCCATGATTATTGTGTGCATGATATGCCTATGAGTCCTTCATATGTTTTGTTAAGGATTTTGTCATCTATCCAGGGGTGCAACCCATGCATTTTTAGGATGTGTGTGGTGACTTGTGCAAGCTTGCAAAGTGAGGCACCCGGTAAATTAGTTTTCAGTGACTTAGTAATTTCACCAAGTCTGGGATTATTTAGTTCATGATGCCATATGTTCAGCTTGTTTCCTAGTGATTCATGCCTCTTTTGAGGATGATCAGTAAAGGATTTTGTTAAACATGTTATGCTCTATCCATCCATATCTTTGTTTGCAATTATGGATCACCCTAGCTTGAGTCAATCGAGCAATACTTTTGCTTCATTGTGAATCTGGGCAGATCGTCAACTCGTTTGCGATTTTGCCGATGTTATTGTAGTTGATCCGTGCATGCTATGCCATTGTTCTTGCCATGTATAGCTTGTATTTTGTGCCTTCTTTATGGGTGTATGCTTGCCTTGCCATGACTTGCACCGTAGTGAGTGCATCGAGCTTGTTTACATGCCTTCGTGAGTTATATTTCAGCATGTCTCAGTTTTCTCTAAGTCTGAAAACTGATTGTGTTTGAGCTATGTTCGTGTGCTTGTTAGTATATTTTGTGACCCCTTTTGGCCCCAGGTCACTTTGGGTATTTTGTTAAGCTTGTTGAGTAGCTCCATGCCATGTTCTTATTTATCATAATCAGGCCATGTATCATGTCGGTTTGATGCTCCGAAGAGGGCTTCACGGTTTGAAATTTCAGACAAGTGTTAATTTCACTAAGTCTGGAATCTGTTTTGCATTTGCGTTTTTGCCATGCTTGTTTGAACCTCATAATGGATGAATTGGCCATGGCTCAGTGCTAGTATTTTGTTAATCATCTTGTGTGCATCCCTGCCATGCATTTTGTTGTCATGTTTGGGTGCTGTAGCATGTTCATCTCATTGCATTTAGATGCCTACTTGCTGTAAATCGCAGACCGGTGTCATTCTTAAAACGCTTGCCATTTCCAAACCGTAACTCCGATTCCGGCGTTCTTTATATCGTTTTCAAGCGATTTCATCTCATATTTCCAGTGGCACACTTGGATTTCCAAGTTGAGGCCAAGTCCATGTATTTCCTATCATATCTTGCATTTTGCATCCCGCATCGCTTTCCGCATAGCATATCATCATTTCATCATATTGCTTGGTCTTGCACGTGGTTGATTGTATCCTTGTTCCTTGTTTGTCTTGTTTGGGTAGAGCCGGGAGACGAGTTCGCTAACGAGGAGCCCGTTGAGTTTGCTTTTGAGGATCTAGTAACCTCTGACAACTGTGCAGGCAAGATGATCATACCCTCGAAATCACTACTATCTTTGCTATGCTAGTTTGCTCGCTCTTGCTATGCCAATGCTACGATGCCTACCTTTTGCTTGTCAGCCTCCCAAATTGCCATGTTGAAACTCTAACCCACCATTGTCCTAGCAAACCGTTGATTGGCTATGTTACCGCTTTGCTCAGCCCCTCTTATAGCGTTGCTAGTTGCAGGTGAAGATTGGAGCCGTTCCTTGTGGGAACATTTACTTACTTGTTGGGATATTATTATATTGCTATGTTATCTTAATGCATCTATACACTTGGTAAAGGGTGGAAGGCTCGGCCTCTCGCCTAGTGTTTTGTTCCACTCTTGCCGCCCTAGTCTCCGTCATATTGGTGTTATGTTCCCGGATTTTGCGTTCCTTACGCGATTGGGTTATAATGGGAACCCCTTGATAGTTCGCCTTGTTTAAAGCTTTTCCAGCAATGCCCAACCTTGGTCTTACCATTTGCCACCTAGCCTCTTTTTCCCTCGGGTTTCCGGAGCCCGCGGGTCATCTTATTTTAACCCCCCCCCGGGCCAGTGCTCCTCTGAGTGTTGGTCCAAACTTGAGTCCTGTGCAGTGCTCCCTCGGGGAAACTCGAGGTTTGGTTTTAGTTGTATGGAGCGCTCATCTGAGTGTGCCCTGATAAAGAGATATGTGCAGCTCCTATCGGGATTTGTCGGCACATTTGGGCGGTGTTGCTGGTCTTGTTTTAACCTGTCGAAGTGTCTTGAGTTACCGAGATACCGAGTCTGATCGGAACGTCTTGGGAGGAGGTCTATTCCTTCGTTGACCGTGAGAGCTTGTCATGGGCTAAGTTGGGACTCCCCTGCAGGGATTGAACTTTCGAAAGTCGTGCCCGCGGTTATGGGCAGATGGGAATTTGTTAATGTCCGGTTGTAGATAACTTGAACCTTAATTAATTAAATGAATCAACTGAGTGTGTTACTGTGATGGACTCTTCTCGGCGGAGTTCGGGAAGTGGACACGGTGTTGGAGTAATGTTTGCGCAGGTTGTTCCTCTAGTTTCTCGCTCGCGCTTTGCCTCCTCTTCTCGCTCTATTTTGCGAATAAGTTAGCCACCATATATGTTAGTCGTTTGCTGCAGCTCCACATAAATTTGCCTTGCCATTCCTACAAGCTTAAATAGTCTTGATCGCGAGGGTGCGAGATTGCTGAGTCCATGTGGCTCACAGATTACTATTACACCAGATGCAGGTCCAGGTGATTCTGCTCCAGGTGACGAGTACGAGCTCAAGTGGGAGTTTGACGAAGACTCTCAGCGATACTACGTGTCTTTTCCTGACGATCAGTAGTGGTGCCTAGTTGGGGTTTGATCGGGACCGTTGTCGCATGTTGGGTTTTCTTCTATTTTGGCGCCGTAGTCGGGCCATGAGTGTTTTGGATGATGTAATGTTATTTATGTACTTGTTTGACGTGGTGAGTGTAAGCCAACTATGTTCTCCCCTTATTATTCATATTACATGGGATGTTGTGAAGATTGCCAAACTTGCGACTTATGCCTTCAATGCGATTATGTCTCTAAGTCTTGCTTCGACACGTGGGAGCTATAATCGCATCGAGGGTGTTACACTTGGCCCTGGGCAGCCACTCCTCTCCGCCGTCGTCGGCGTTGGTGGAGTAGTCCGGAGGAAGGGTTTTTCCCTTCTTGGACCCTCCGGCCTCCCCAGAGAGGGCGGCCTTCCTTTTCTTCTCTCCTCCCATTGGAGGGGGAGAGGTCTCTTCTTCTTCCTCCTCGTCTTCATGGGAGGAATGCGCCTCGGAACCATCGGATGATGGATCCGACACCTCCTGGCGTCGGGCACTCTTTCGAGTCCCCGTGGCCTTTTTTGCGGCCTTCTTCTCCGGCACCACATAGGGTGCCGGAACCAGCAGCTTCGCCAAGCGAGCGTCCGCTGGGCCTTCGGGCAAAGGAATCGGACAGTTGATATGTCCGGACTTCGCCTGCCAATCATGTCAAAGGTAAGGGAGCTTAAATCCCGCACAGAGTTAAACTATGAAAAACTAGTGCCCTGTAAAAGGTACAAAAAACTTACCGCGCTAGCGTGACGCTGCGCGCTGAATCCGCGATCCTCGGTAGCGGATGCGGGAGCCTCGGCGCCCTTGAAAAGCACCTTCCAGGCATCTTCGTACGTCGTGTCGAAGAGCCTGCTCAGAGTTCAGTGCTGCGCCGGATTGAACTCCCACGGATTGAAGGCCCGTTGTTGACACAGGAGGCTCAGGTGGATGAGCATAACCTGGACTGCGTTGACGAGCCTGAGCTGCTTGTCCACCAGGGATTGGATGCATGTTTGCAGTCCAGTCACCTCCTTTTTGCTGCCCCACGACAGGCCCGGCTCTTTCCAGGACGTGAGTCGCGTTGGGGGTCCGTACCGGAACTCGGGGCTGCGACCCACTAAGGGTCACGCGGCTCGGTGATGAAAACCACCCCGATTGCCACCCCTTCAGGGTCTCCACAAAGGAGCCCTCGAGCCATAATACGTTGGGCATCCTTCCCACCATGGCGCCTCTGCACTCTGCCTGGTTGCCGCGCACCACCTTCGGCTTGACATTGAAAGTCTTGAACCATAGGCCGAAATGGGGGCGGATACGGAGGAAGGCCTCACACACGACGATAAACGCCGAGATGTTGAGAACAAAATTCGGGGATAGATCATGGAAATCCAGGCCGTAGTAGAACATGAGCCTCCGGACAAATGGGTGGAGAGGGTAACCTAGTCCGCGGAGGAAATGGGGGAGGAACACCACCCTCTCATGGGGCCTAGGGGTGGGGATGAGCTGCCCCTTTTCGGGAAGCTGGTGTGCAATGTCGTTAGACAAGTATCCGGCCTTCCTTAGTCTTTTGATGTGCCCGTCCATGACAGACGAGACCATCCACTTGCCTCCCGCTCCGGACATGGCTGGAGAAGGTTGAGGTGGGGAGTGCGGACTTGGGCGCTGGAGCTCGAGTGCGCGAGAATGGATAAGCGAGGGAGGAAGAAGGCGTAGGTGAAAGGGTAGATCCTTATCCCCTTATATAGGTGGACGCAACTACGTGTCCCCACCAGCCTGGTAAAACTCGCTTATCTCCCAAGCGCCGTAATCAATGGCGCGGTTGGGTTACCCACGCTCGTATTGATGAGAATCCCAGAATAAGGGGACACGGTCTCTGCTTTAACAAGACGTGCCAAGGAAACCGCCTCGCATGACGCGCTGAGGTGGGATAATGAAACGACTTGGATAAAGGGTTGGCCGTGGTGTGTCACACTACGGAATACGTCAGCAGATTAGATTTGTGTAAATATTATTCTCTCTATGGCAATATGTGGAAACTTATTTTGCAGAGCCGGACACTATCTTCGTGTTCAAAATCTTCTATGAAGTACTTGGAGGAGGAACCCGCCTTGTAATGTCGAAGACAATCTGCGCGCCGGACTCGTCGTCATTGAAGCCTGGTTCAGGGGCTACTGAGGGAGTCCTGGATTAGGGGGTGTTCAGATAGCCGGACTATACCTTCAGCCAGACTCCTGGACTATGAAGACACAAGATTGAAGACTACGTCCTGTGTGCGGAAGGGACTTTCCTTGGCGTGGAAGGCAAGCTTGGCGATACGGATATTTAGATCTCCTACCATTGTAACCGACTCTATGTAACCCTAACCCTATCCGGTGTCTATATAAACCGGAGGGTTTTAGTCCGTAGGACAACATACACATCAACAACCATACCATAGGATAGCTTCTAGGGTTTAGCCTCCTCGATCTCATGGTAGATCTACTCTTGTACTACCCATATCATCAATATTAATCAAGCAGGACGTAGGGTTTTACCTCCATCGAGAGGGCCCAAACCTGGGTAAAACTTCGCGTCCCTTGTCTCCTGTTACCATCCGGCCTAGACGCACAGTTCGGGACCCCCTACCCAAGATCCGCCGGTTTTGACACCGACAGGTGCCATTCTAGATCTCGGGACGAGATCCTCTCATAGTGGTGGAGTGTTGTGACGCCCTGAGACTGATGCTCGAGAAGACTTCCATATGTTTCGGGTTTTCGCCGTGTGTTTCATTTTTGCCTGCCCTTTTATTTTTGCATTGCATCATGTCATCATGCCATCATCTTATAAATCTTTTGCAACTCACTAAATAAATTGCATGGATCTTCAGTCCATTTAAACCGAGGGAATTCACATGGTGAGTTCTCTTTATAACATATCCTCCTAATATTTAGGGAGCTATTATAAAATATTCCATTAAGTCGGAATCACCCATAACACAATTGCACTACACTTCAACTCTTCCCTTACCCGACTCATCCTCCTACCCTTCCGTTTCGACCTTTTAAGTTAAATTGCAACTTGGGTTTTCAATTTTACTTTCTCCATTAATGTTCCAAATCTGCCCATAAATCACATCTATTGTGTAGGGTCACCTCCTATAATTGCAACCCATTTGGAGTTCTTTTGAATGGGTTTCGAAATTAAAACTTGCCGAGTTAAATTCAACGCGTGTGGATTTTTCTTCCTCTAAAAATCCTCAGGCTATTTTTATCAAATTCCCCGTATTTTTGCGAGTCCGGGAAATTTTTCCGCGTACTCAAATTCTTTCCCTAACCTCCCATTTTCCTTTTCTCCTACTTAATTGTTTTCTGCTAAAAATAAGAGTGTGAGAGAGAGAAAGAGCCCAGCCAAGATCCAGGCACAGCCCCTTCTCTTCTGGGCCGGCCTCCAAGGCCCAACCGCGCTCCCCCGTAACCCTAGCCCGATCCCCATCTCACCCTTTCCCTCGTTTCCCTCAGCACCGCCAAAGTCCCCCATCTCCATCGATCCCCATCCCTCTCTCCCTCGTTCATTCATCTCCCCTTTTCCCTCGTGTGCCGTCTGTGCGAGAGAGAGAGAGCTCCGCCACCGGCTCCCTCTCCTTCTCTCGCGCCTCCCTCTCTCCCTCTACAGCGCACCTCCCATGGCGCCGTCACCCCGCGCCAAGTCTTCGCGCGCGCTGGAGCCCTGTGCAGTTGCGTTGCTGCCTGCCCGCGAGCCTCCTCCGAACGTCTCCTTCCTCGCGCCCGTCCAGCAGGCCACCAGCGAGCCCCGCTTCTGCGCCTCCCCCGAGCTGCGTCCGTCGCCCGGCATGGCCCGTGAGACCTGCAGCATCGCCGGCACCCTGCAGCTCACGCCGTCCCGTTCGCAGGCCCGGCGGGCCGGACCTCTCCGTCGCCCTCGCCTCCACCTTCGTCCCCATGGCGCTGCGGCCTCGTGGCTCCCCTGCCTCTCTGTTACGCCAGGGACTCGAGCCCTCCACTAGCAGGACTTTCCATGGACGCCCAGGTCTATTGCTCCAACCTGTTGGAAGGGAGAGAGGAGGATTGGTGGAATAGTTGTTGTATTGCTTGAGCCTCATGGGCATATATATAGGAGTACATGATCTACTTGGAGTACAAGGCAAGCCAGAATATTTCCTAGTCTAACCTATGTTTCCTAATACAGTCACGTTACTCAACATCCCCCCGCGGTCACAACGGTAGCGATGCAGACGGTGAGACTGGAGAAGAATCCGAAGGCAAGCCGACGGACACCCCCCACAGTCGTAACGGTCGATGCATCGCGGAGTCGTGGCTGGAGTGGAAACCAACGAGGTTGCTCAAGCAGGCGGTAGCCCTTTGCGCCGTTTGTTGATGTAGCCGAGAGCGTGAGTGGTGGAGCCGTGGTCGAGGTAGCCGTGCGAAGAATGCCGTGGTCGATGTCGAGTCGGGGTAGCCGATGTCGAGGAAGTCGTCGTGGAGCCGCGGGCGCAAGGGGGCGCCGAGTTAGCATGGGCGCAGTGGTGTCGAAGTAGTGGTGCGCCAGGAAGTAGATGATGTTGACGACGCGTCGCGGCGGGTTTGCCAAGCCCGGGGACACATCGTGGACGAAGGCACGCACCGGTGTTGCCAGCACCGGGCATGCATAGACGGACGAAGACGAAGTTGACGAAGCGCCGCGCCAGGCTTGCCAGGCCCGGGGACACGTCGTGGACGAAGGCACGTGGCGGTGTTGCCAGCACCGGGCATGCGTAGATGAGGGACCTGCACGAGCTGTACACCATGTCGGAGAAGTCGAAGAGGCCAGCAGAGAAGGACTCGACACGGTTGCGGCGCCAATCGGCGCGGGGCCAATGTCGCCCGCGGTTGTCGGAGTAGATGAAGCGGCCGGGTAGATGACGGCGACGCTGGCGACGAACTGGTGCCGGACGAAGACGAAGGGGTTGGACGGGCGGCGGCGGCGGCTACAAAGGTAGCGGCGGCGGTGGCCAAAGAAGAGCGGCAGCGGCGGCCTGAAGGCGGCGCCGGCGGCTAGGTTAGGAGTGCGGCGGCGGTGCTCGACGTAGGCAAAGAACCCTGACAGCATGACGAAGACCGGCGTGGACGGTGGCGTTCCCGCGCCAAGGGAGACGGCGCGGCGCATACCATGGGAGGTCGACGCGCGGTGACGGCGGTGGACCGCGGGCCGCGGCGCTACGGCCCGAAGGGGCGACGCGGCGGCGGCGGGCAGGTCGGGGTGACGACGGAAGACCTCGGGACGGTCGCAGGGACCGCGGGCCGCGGTGCTATAGCCCGAAGGGGCGGCACAGCGGCGGAGCGCGGGGTGGTGCAACCGCGTGGACGGCCTCGAGACGGCGGCGTGGACCGCGTGCCACACTCGCTACGGCCCGACGGGGCGACGCAGCGATGGCGCGAGGGTCGGTGCAGCCACGGGGACGGCCTGGAGTGGACGACCTCGGGGCGGCGGTAGACCGCGGGCCGCGGCACTACGGCCCGAAGGGGCGACGCAGTGGTGACGCGGGTCGGTGCAGCCGGGAGGAGAACCACGGGGCGGCGGCGCTGCGGCCCGACGGGGCGACGCAGCGGCAGCCCGTTGCTCGATCGACGGAGGGGCGCGCTGAACTCGGAGACGATCTTCACGGGACCTGCGAAGGCGCGCGTAACCGACGGGCCAGGTCGGTCGCGCGGCGTAGATGAGGCTGATAGCGGCGGCGAGCGGGTGATCAAGCCGGTCGCGCGCGGTGAAGGCGTAGTGGCGGCGAAGTCCGAGATGAAGCCGGCGGCGGCGGGCGGCAGGGCGGCTATGATTGGCCGCCGCATGGCGCGAGGCCGCCGGGTCGGGAAGATGCAGGAGTCCCGGTCGGAGCAGGCGGTGACGGCCGGCGTAGATCGACGGGCGGGCCGTTGCGCGAACGGCGGCGGTGAAGGGCCGCCGCATGATGCGAGGCCGCCGGGTCGGGGCGACCGGCGGGTAGACACGTAGACGACGCGCGAGGCCGCCAGGTCGGTGAAGACGCCGGTGTAGTCGATGCCGAAGTCGGAGTAGAGGCGCACGGGGTCGATGGCGGCGGTGGGCGACGCAAACCGGATCACAAAGACCGGAAAACCAAAAAGTAGACGCCGATCAAAGCGACCGGCGAGAGAGAAAAACCCAGATCAAAGGATCGGGAAAAAAAACTCTCTAGGGCAGCCGGCCAACACGGCCGGCGGACGAACCCTAGGTACGGGCGGCGCGGCCCCCGGCGGCGGTCATGGAGGCCGACCGCCCCAGGGGCGGCGCGCAAGTGCGGAAGCGGCGGCGGCTAGGGTTTAGGATCGACTTGCGATAGATACCATGTTGAGAAGGGAAAGAGGAGGATTGGTGGAATAGTTGTTGTATTGCTTGAGCCTCATGGGCATATATATAGGAGTACATGATCTACTTAGAGTACAAGGCAAGCGAGAATATTTCCTAGTCTAACCTATGTTTCCTAATACAATCATGTTACTCAACACAACCCACGCCTCAGGCAGCCTTGTCGTCGTCGTTCCCTAGCTAGGAGGCCACCCGATTTGGACGCCCACAGACCTCCGGCCATCTTTGGTTGCTGCCCGCTGGCCTCGTCGCTCCTCTTGTCACTGCCAAGGCGCGGCAACCAGGGAAGCTCAAGACCGCCTTCGGGGTTTTCGCCAAGTTCGTCCACCACCAGAACGAGTCGGAGGTCCATCGATGCATCTCCTTGTTGGAACCTGACAAGTACCACTGGTTACGCCAAGTTCGACCATGCGGGTTCACCAAGTACCCCACCGGCAAGCCCGACGCCCAAACGACTTCATACCGAAATGACAAGTTCCTCTTCGAACCGTGTATGCCTACCGTCACAAGAACGGGACCGGAAAGTCTGAAGACCCCAAGTACCACGACACCCATGTTCGTCTACGGAATGTGTACCACTACACCATCAAGACCGGACCGACAAGTACCCCAACGTCATGTGAACAACGACCGTCGTCGAAGAATGACCGGGTAGCAAAACGTCAAGTACCTATGACCGAATAACGCCATGTACCTCTCCGAAAAATGAACATGTACCACTACGTCCGGAGACCTCGAACCCGTCAAGTCTGACAACGTTTGTGTACAAGTACCGACGACGTGCATGTTGCCAAGTACCCTCTCCGGATCGTCATGTTCTACTACCGATAAACATGTACCACTACCGTCGCCGAGATTGCGAGAACCTCTACCGTTGACCCTAGAGCATGAGAGAATGACTACTTCCACTACGAAGGTCCCGAGAACGTCTACTTCCCCTTCTCCGCTTCGAACTTGATCCGTTCCGATAAAGGCACACTTCCAAGGTATAACCCCGAGATGACCGCCCGTGAACGAATGCATGTGTGATGTATGAGATGCTCGAGCTTGCGCCATGCCCGAATTGTCGGTGCATGTTGCCCTTCTTTTGCCTTGTCACCGTCGTCGACTCATAGGACACCCGGTATCCAGGAGTGCCCCACCATCTTTTGCACGCATCCGCATACTTCTCCTTTGCATCAGTATCTCAATCGAGTTACCAGAACCGGAACGTTGCAGTGGCACCGTTTTCATTATTGTTGTTGTGGCACCCCTTTTCCTTTCCACCACGGTGACAAATGCTTCATATTGCTCTTGTCAACTTTTAATAAAAATTGCATAAAACATGTTCACATTATCCGCATCATGATAACAACAATTAAAATGTTAAATTGTTGTTGCACCAAATTGATAAATGCATATGGGGATTTACCGGAATTGTTGTTTGTTATTTCCGGCCTCATTTAAAATTGCCTAAATGTTTAGTTTACTTATGCTCCACTTCTTGCCATGTTTAAACAACATTTAATATTTTTGAGTACATAACCGAGAGAGAACTAAATAATTGATGTGGTGTTCCGTCAATATGCAACTCGTTGCATATTGAGCTCCACTTAATTTGTAGAATTGTTTGTTGCATTTTGCCATGCTTATTTAAACCGGACATGCATCATACTTGGTTGTGCATCATGCCATGTTTATGTGGTGGTTGCTTACTATGTTGTTTGCTTCTTTCCGGTGTTGCCTCTTCGGGTTAGTTCCGATAACGTCGCGTTTGTGAGGATCCGTTCGACAACGTCTGTTTGTCTTCTTCATGGACTCGTTCTTCTTCCTTGCGGGATTTCAGGCAAGATGACCATACCCTCGAAATCACTTCTATCTTTGCTTGCTAGTTGCTCGCTCTTTTGCTATGCCTATGCTGCGATACCTACCACTTGCTTATCATGCCTCCCATATTGTTAAGCCAAGCCTCTAACCCACCTTGTCCTAGCAAACCATTGTTTGGCTATGTTCCCGCTTTGCTCAGCCCCTCTTATAGCATTGTTACTTGCAGGTGAAGATTGGAGTTTGTTCCTTGTTGGAACATGGATATTTTGTTGGGATATCACAATATCTCTTATTTAATTAATGCATCTATATACTTGGTAAAGGGTGGAAGGCTCGACCGCCCTAGTTTCATTCCACTCTTGCCACCCTAGTTTCCGTCATATCGGTGTTATGTTCCCGGATTTTGCGTTCCTTACACGGTTGGGTTATAATGGGAACCCCTTGACTGTTTGCATTGAATAAAACTCCTCCAGCAATGCCCAACATTGGTTTTACCATTCGCCACCTAGCCACTTTTTCCCTTGGGTTCCGCGGACTCAAGGGTCATCTTTATTTAAACCCCCTTGGGCCAGTGCTCCTTTGAGTGTTGGTCTGACCAAGTAGACTGCGGGGCCACCTCAGGGCAACTTGAGGGTTGGTTTTACTCATAGGATGTCTCATCTGAGTGTGTCCTGAGAACGAGATATATGCAGCTCCTATCGGGATTTGTCGGCACATTCGGGCGGTGTTGCTGGACTTGTTTTACCATTGTCGAGGATGTCTTGTAACCGGGATGCCGAGTCTGATCGGATTGTCTTGGGAGAAGGAATATCCTTCGTTGACCGTGAGAGCTTGTGATGGGCTAAGTTGGGACACCCCTACAGGGATTTGAACTTTCGAAAGCTGTGCCCGTGGTTATGGGCAGATGGGAGTTTGTTAATGTCCGGTTGTAGAAAACCTGAAGTTGACCTTAATTAAAATACATCTACCGCGTGTGTTACCGTGATGGTCTCTTCTCGGCGGGGTCCGGGAAGTGAACACGGTGTTGGAGTAATGCTTGGCGTAGGTTGTTCTAGGATCACTTCTCGATCATAGTTGTTCGACCGTGCTTTTGCTTCTCTTCTCGCTCTCATTTGCGTATGTTAGCCACCATATATGCTAGTGTTTGCTGCAGCTCCACCTCATACCTTTTACCCTTCCTATAAGCTTAAATAGTCTTGATCGCGAGGGTGTGAGATTGCTGAGTCCCCGTGACTCACAGATACTTCCAAAACCAGTTTGCAGGTGCCGAGGTAACCGTGCAGGTGACGCAGCCAAGCTCAAGGAGGAGCTCAATGAAGATCTTGTCCTTTGTGTTGTTCCATTTCCAGTTGATCAGTAGTGGAGCCCAGTTGGGACGATCGGGGATCTGTGTAGCTTTTGGGGTAGTCTTCTTTTATTTTGGTTCCGTAGCCGGACCTTGATTGTATATGGATGATGTAATGCTTTATTCATGTAATTGTGTGAAGTGGCGATTGTAAGCCAACTATGTATCTCTTTCCCTTATGTATTACATGGGTTGTGTGAAGATTACCTCACTTGCGACATTGCTTTCAATGCGGTTATGCCTCTAAGTCGTGCTTTGACATGTGGGAGATATAGCCGCATCGAGGGCGTTACACCTACTCCCATCGGGAGTAGGATTCCTCCCCTTTCCAAGTAGTACGAGTAGGGGAAGAGGGAAGAGAAGGAAGGAGGGGGCGCCGCCCCTCCCCTAGTCCAATTCGGACTAGTCATTGGGGGGGTGGGCGCAGCCTGCCTCTCTCTCCCCTAAAGCCCAATAAGGCCCATATACTTCTTCCCCCATATTCCCGTAACTCCCCGGTACTTCAAAAAATACCCGAATCACTCGGAACCTCTCCAATGTCTGAATATAGTCGTCCAATATATCGATCTTTACGTCTCGATCATTTCGAGACTCCTCGTCATGTCCCCGATCTCATCCGGGACTCCGAACTACCTTCGGTACATCAAAACTCATAAAATCATAATATAACCGTCATTGAACTTTAAGCATGCGGACCCTACGGGTTCGAGAACTATGTAGACATGACCGAGACACGTCTCCGGTCAATAACCAATAGCGGAACCTGGATGCTCATATTGGCTCCTACATATTCTATGAAGATCTTTATCGGTCAAACCGCATAACAACATACGTTGTTCCTTTTGTCATCGGTATGTTACTTGCCTGAGATTCGATCGTCGGTATCTCAATACCTAGCTCATTCTCGTTACCGGAAAGTCTCTTTACTCGTTCCGTAACACATCATCCCGCAACAAGCTCATTAGTTGCAATGCTTGCAAGGCTTAAGTGATGTGTATTACCGAGTGGGCCCAGAGATACCTCTCCGACAATCGGAGTGACAAATCCTAATCTCGAAATATGCCAACCCAACAAGAACCTTCGGAGACACCTATAGAGCACCTTTATAATCACCCAGTTATGTTGTGATGTTTGGTAGTACACAAAGTGTTCCTCCGGTAAGCGGGAGTTGCGTAATCTCATAGTCATAGGAACATGTATAAGTCATGAAGAAAGAAATAGCAACAAACTAAACGATCAAGTGCTAAGCTAACGGAATTGGTCAAGTCAATCACATCATTCTCCTAATGATTTGATCCCGTTAATCAAATGACAACTCTTTGTCTATGGCTAGGAAACATAACCATCTTTGATCAACGAGCTAGTCAAGTAGGCATACTAGTGACACTATGTTTGTCTATCTATTCACACATGTATCATGTTTCCGGTTAATACAATTCTAGCATGAATAATAAACATTTATCATGATATAACAAAATAAATAATAACTTTATTATTGCCTCTAGGGCATATTTCCTTCAGTTACGTATTTTGGTCGGTAAAAATTCATTATATAATCTCCCCAAGGTTATGACTCCTGTATCACGCAATTATCCTCTGTTTGTGTTTCGAGCTGTTGCTGCTGCAGATTAGAGCAAGATGTCTTCTCAAGAGTCAGTCGGGGAGATCCGGGTGTCTCATCCGACATCGAGATCAATGGCAAATAGCAATGCCGACCACTTTGGGCCAGCAACGGAGGAAGAGATGGAGGCTGATTTGAGGAGGATAGATGCCATGGAGGAGGATCAAGAAGTCACATCTCGCTTCCGAGCTGGATTCACAATGGGGGAACTACAGAGCTCGGCTATCCCAAACTCGGTTATCCCTTCCAATGTTAGATTTCTTTCTTATGAAAATATGAAGAAGAGTGTCACTTGTTCTCCCGCAGCTATGCAACACCCTTGGGTGCAAGGAGCTTTGGCCATTACAGGAAAGCTTCGGAAGGAAATAATGGACCTCAAGCAGCAAGTCAATAAGCTCGAGGAGGAGAATCGTATCCTGAGAGGCATCATCCCAAGAATATCACATCACCACCTCCGAAGAAAGAGATATAATCATATGGGTATGGGCACTCCCCTTGGCAACTACCAAGCTTGGGGAAGGTGCCCCGGTATCGTATCACCATCACACTCCTATCTTTACCGTTTTTCTTAGTTTGGTCCTTTTAGTAATATCTTGACATAGTAGAATAAAGTTTTAGTATGATCTAGCTGTGAGTTTTGCTTTATGATCCCTCTATGTAATCGAGTCCATGAGCTATATAATAAAGATTAGTGTTGAGTCAAGGGCTTGATTATCTTGCTATGATCTTGAGTGAATAAAAGAAAAGGAAAAACTAAAAAGAAACAAAGAGATCATATGGATCTTATGGATAGTAATGAGCTCACATATAAAGAGCATGATGAATAAAAGTTGTTGAGAGTTGACAAACATAGTTTTGGTCATCGTTGCAATTAATAGGAAGTAATAAAGAAAGAGAGGTCTTCACATATAAATACACTATCTTGGACATCTTTTATGATTGTGAGCACTCATTAAAATATGACATGCTAAAGAGTTGACGTTGGACAGGGAAGACAACGTAATGGGTTATGTTTTCTTACATCTGCGATAAATTATATTGTCATGGATCATCCAACATGATAGAGCTTGCCTTTCCCCTCATGCTAGCAAAATTCTTTGCACCAAGTAGAGATACTACTTGTGTTTCCAAATACCCTTAAACCCAGTTTTGCCAGGAGAGTCCACCATATCTACCTATGGATTGAGTAAGATCCTTCAAGTAAGTTGTCATCGGCGCAAGCAATAAAAATTGCTCTCTAAATATGTATGATTGATTACTGTGGAGGAAATAAGCTTTATACGATCTTGTGATGTGGAAAAAATAAAAGCGACGGACTGCATAATAAAGGTCTATATCACAAGTGGCAATATAAAGTGATGTTCTTTCGCATTAAGATTTTGTGCATCCAACCATAAAAGCGCATGACAACCTCTGCTTCCCTCTGCGAAGGGCCTATCTTTTACTTTTATCTCCTACCTTACATAAGAGTCATGGTGATCTTCACCTTTCCTTTTTACATTTTATCCTTTGGCAAGCACAATATGTTGGAAAGATCCTGATATATATAGCTAATTGGATTTCAGTCTTCATGAACAATTATTGTTGACATTACCCTTGAGGTAAAACATTGGGAGGCAAAACTATAAGCCCCTATCTTTCTCTATGTCCGATTAAAACTCCATACCCATAAATATTGCATGAGTGTTAGCAATTGTGAAAGACTATATGATAGTTGAGTATGTGGACTTGCTGAAAAGCTATTATATTGACTCTTTCGTATGTTATGATAAATTGCAATTGCTTTAGTGACTGAGATTATAGTTTGTTATTTTTCAATGAAGTTTATGATTCATACTTGAAATTGTGATTGAATTGTTACTCTAGCATAAGAGATCATATGACAATAATTATATAAGCTGTTGTTCTAAGAATGATCATGATGCCCTCATGTCCGTATTTTATTTCTATCGACACCTCTATCTCTAAACATGTGGACATACTTTTTTATTTCGCCTTTCGCTTGAGGACAAGCGAGGTCTAAGCTTGGGGGAGTTGATACATCCATTTTGCATCATGCTTTTATATCGATATTTATTGCATTATGGGCTGTTACTACACATTATGTCACAATACTTATGCCTATTCTCTCTTATTTTACAAGGTTTACATAAAGAGGGAGAATGCCGGCAGCTGGGCTTCTGGGCTGGAAAAGGAGAAAATATTATAGACCTATTCTGCACGGCTCCAAAAGTCCTGAAACGTCACGGAAGCTATTTTCAGAATATTTAAAAAATATTGAGTGCAAGAAGTTCCAGAGGGGGCCCACACCCTGGCCACGAGGGTGGGGGGCGCACCCTACCCCCTGGGCGCGCCCCCTGCCTCATGGGCCCCCTGGTGGCCCTCCGATGCCCATCTTCTGCTATATGGAGTCCTTCATTGAGGAAAAAAATCATAAGCAAGCTTTCAGGACGAGACTCCGCCGCCACGAGGCGGAACCTTGGTGGAACCAATCTAGGGCTCCGGCGAAGTTGTTCTGCCGGGTAACTTCCCACCGGGAGGGGGAAATCATCACCATTGTCATCACCAACGATCCTCTCATCGGGAGGGGGTCAATCTCCATCAACATCTTCACCAGCACCATCTCCTCTCAAACCATAGTTCATCTCTTGTATCCAATTCTTGTCTCTAAGTCTGGGATTGGCACCTGTAGGTTGCTAGTAGTGTTGATTACTCCTCGTAGTTGATGCTAGTTGGTTTATTCGGTGGAAGATCATATGTTCAGATCCTATATGCATATTAATACCCCTCTGATTATGAACATGAATATGCTTTGTGAGTAGTTACGTTCGTTCCTGAGGACATGGGAGAAGTTTTGCTATTAGTAGTCATGTGAATTTGGTATTCGTTCAATATTTTGATGAGATGTATGTTGTCTCTCCTCTAGTGGTGTTATGTGAATGTCGACTACATGACACTTCACCATTATTTGGGCCTAGAGGAAGGCATTGGGAAGTAATAAGTAAATGATGGGTTGCTAGAGTGACAAAAGCTTAAACCCTAGTTTATGCGTTGCTCCGTAAGGGGCCGATTTGGATCCATATGTTTTATGCTATGGTTAGGTTTACCTTAATACTTCTGTTGTAGTTGCGGATGCTTGCAATGGGGGTTAATCATAAGTGGGATGTTTGTCCAATGATACGTCTCCGTCGTATCTACTTTTCCGAACACTTTTGCCCTTGTTTTGGACTCTAACTTGTATGATTTGAATGGAACTAACCCGAACTGACGCTATTTTCAGGAGAATTACCCTGATGTTATTTATGTGCAGAAACAAACGTTCTCGGAATGACCTGAAACTTCACGGAGCAAATTTTTAGAAAATATAAAACATACCTGCAAAAGATGAAGGCCAAGGGGCCCACCACCTGTCCACGAGGGTGGGGGCGCGCCTGCAACCCTAGGGCGTGCCCCCTACCTCGTGGTGCCTCTTTGACTCCAACTCCAACTCTATATATTGTGTTTTGGGGAGAAAAAAATCAAAGAGAAGAAATCGTTGCATTTTACGATACGGAGCCGCCGCCAAGCCCTAAAACCTCTCGGGAGGGCTAATCTGGAGTCAGTTCGGGGCTCCGGTGAGAGGAATTCGTTGCCATCGTCATCATCAACCATCCTCCATCACCAATTTCATGATGCTCACCACCGTGCGTGAGTAATTCCATCGTAGGCTTGTTGGACGGTGATGGGTTGGATGGGATCTATCATGTAATCGAGTTAGTTTTGTTAGGGTTTGATCCCTAGTATCCACTATGTTCTGAGATTAATGTTGCTATGACTTTGCTATGCTTAATGCTTGTCACTAGGGCCCGAGTGCCATGATTTCAGATCTGAACCTATTATGTTTTCGGCAATATATGAGTGTTCTTGATCCTATCTTGCAAGTCTATAGTCACCTATTATGTGTTATGATCCGTTAACCCCGAAGTGACAATAATCGGGATACTTACCGGTGATGACCGTAGTTTCAGAAGTTCATGTATTCACTATGTGTTAATGCTTTGTTCCAGTACTCTATTAAAAGGAGGCCTTAATATCCCTTAGTTTCCGTAAGTACCCCGCTGCCACGGGAGGGTAGCACAAAAGATGTCATGCAAGTTCTTTTCCATAAGCACGTATGACTATATTCGGAATACATGCCTACATTACATCAATGAACTGGAGCTAGTTCTGTGTCACCCTAGGTTATGACTGTTACATGATGAACCACATCCAGCATAATTCTCTATCACCGATCCATTGCCTACGAGCTTTCCATATATTGTTCTTCGCTTATTTACTTTCCCGTTGCTATTGCTATCATCGCTACAAAATACCAAAAACATTACTTTTACTACTGTTACCTTTTGCTACCGTTACCACTACTATCATATTACTTTGCTACTAAATACTTTGCTGCAGATACTAAGTTTCCAGGTGTGGTTGAATTGACAACTCAGCTGCCAATACTTGAGAGTATTCTTTGGCTCCCCTTGTGCCGAATCAATAAATTTGGGTTGAATACTTTACCCTCGAAAACTATTGCGATCCCCTATACTTGTGGGTTATCAGGACTATTTTCTGGTGCCGTTGCCGGGGAACATAGCTCTATTCTTTGAGTCACTTGGGATTTATATCTGCTTATCATTATAAATAACTTGAAAGATCCAAGAACTAAGATTTATCCCTCAACTACGAGGGGAGGTAAGGAACTGCCATCTAGCTCTGCACTTGATTCACCTTCTGTTTTAAGTAAGCTTGCGACACCTAAACCTGCTTCTGCTATTCGTTCTGATATGTCGCATGTTATTGATGATGCTACTTCTGCTATACATGATACTTATGATGAAACTACTTCTATGCTTGATACTACCGTGCCACTTGGTGAATTTCTTGATGAACAACTTGCTCGGGCAAGAGAGATTGAAAATATTGAATCTGATAATACTGATGAAAGTGATGATGAAGAATCACTTGTTATTCCTGAGGGTTATGTTTTTGATCAAGAAGCCTCTTTAGCTATTTTAGCTTGCAAAGATAGATACAAACTTAAGAGGTTATTAGCTAAACGGAACAAGAAATCTCTAAATGCTAGAATGAAACCTGACCCTGCTTTTGCTACTTCACCTATCTGTGTTACCGATAAGGATTATGAATTCTCTGTTGATCCTGATATAATTACTTTGGTTGAATCTGATCCTTTTCATGGCTATGAATCTGAAACTGTCGTGGCACATCTTACTAAATTAAATGATATAGCCACCCTTTTCACTACTGATGAGAGAACTCGTTTCTTTTATATCGTTAAAATATTTCCGTTCTTATTAAAGGATGATGCTAAGATATGGTTTAATTCTCTTGATCCTGGTTGTGTGCGTAGTCCCCAGGATATGATTTATTACTTCTCTGCTAAATATTTCCCCGCTCACAAGAAACAAGCTGCTTTAAGGGATATATATAATTTTGTGCAAATTAAAGAAGAGAGTCTCCCACAAGCTTGGGGGAGGCTTCTCCTATTACTTAATGCTTTTCCTGATCATCCTCTTAAGAAAAATGAAATACTTGATATCTTTTATAATGGACTAACCGATGCTTCCAGAGATTACCTAGATAGTTGTGCTGGTTCTATTTTCAGGGAAAGAACAACTGATGAAGCTGAAATTCTATTGAATAATATGTTGACAAATTAAAACAATTGGACACCTCCGGAGCCTATTCCTAAACCAACTCCGAAGAAGATGGGTATTCTATTTCTCAGTCCTGAAGATATGCAAGAGGCAAAGAAATCTATGAAAGAAAAAGGTATTAAAGCTGAAGATGTTACGAATTTACCTCCCATTGAAGAAATACACGGTATTCATTTACCGCCTGTTGAAGAAACATATGATCTTGATCCATCACCTATTGAAGAAACTCATGGTCTTGATAACCCAACGCAGGTAGTAAAGGTAAATTCTCTCTATAGATATGATAAAGCTGAAATCCCATTTACTAAGTTTGAGAGCCCATGCTTAGATGAGTTTGATAAATTGATGGCTAAGCAAGAAGACTTTAATGTGTATTTTGGTAGACAATTGAAATACAATTCAAATATGCTTGAACACATGGGTGATTATATGGCTAATGTCAAAGGTGAACTTAAACTTATTAGTAAACATGCTTCTATGGTTACCACTCAAGTAGAACAAGTACTTAAAGATCAAAATGATTTGCTCAATGAATTGAATAGTAAGGATAATGATAATGCTGTTAGAGTTATGACTAGAGGTGGTAGAATGACTCAGGAACCTTTGTATCCTGAAGGCCATCCTAAGAGAATTGAGCAAGATTCTCACAGAAATAATATAGATGCACCTAGTCCTTATAAAAGGAAGAAAAAGAAAAATGACAGGACTTTGCATGCTTCTAGTGAACCTGTTATTGAACCACCTGAGAATCCAAATGATATTTCTATTTCTGATGCTGAAAGTCAATCTGGTAATGAACCTGAAACTAGTGTTAATGATAGTGTTAATGATGATGCTCAACCTAGTAATGATAATGATGTAGAAATTGAACCTGATGTTGATCTTGATAACCCACAATCAAACAATCAACATTATGATAAGAAAGACTTTATTGCTAGGAAACATGGTAAAGAAAGAGAGCCTTGGGTTCAGAAACCCATGCCTTTTCCTCCCAAACCATCCAAGAAAAAGGATGATGAGGATTTTGAGCGCTTTGCTGAAATGATTAGACCTATCTTTTGGCGTATGTGATTAACTGATATGCTCAAAATGAATCCTTATGCTAAGTATATGAAAGAAATTGTTACAAATAAAAGAAAGATACCGGAAGCTGAAATTTCCACCATGCTTGCTAATTATACTTTTAAGGGTAGAATACCTAAGAAACTTGGAGATCCCGATGTACCCACTATACCATGCTCCATTAAAAGAAACTATGTTAAAACTGCTTTATGTGATCTTGGAGCCGGTGTTAGTGTTATGCCTCTCTCTTTATATCATAGACTTGATTTGAATAAGTTGACACCTACTGAAATATCTCTGCAAATGGCTGATAAATCAACTGCTATACCTGTCAGTATTTGTGAGGATGTGCCCGTTGTAGTTGCAAACATTAGTATTTTAACGGACTTTGTTATTCTTGATATTCCCGAGGATGATAGTATGTCTATTATTCATGGAAGACCCTTTTTGAATACCGAGGGGCTGTCATTGATTGCACTAAAGGCAATGTCACTTTTCATGTTAATGGTAATGGGCATACGGTACACTTTCCGAGGAAACAACCTCAAGTCCAAAGTATCAATTCTATTGGAAAATTCCATCGATTATATTTGGAGGTTTTGAATTTCCTCTTCCTACTGTCAAGAAGAAACATGATATTCTTATTATGTGGGATGTGCATATCCCCGTTGAGGTAACATAGTGTTA
Source organism: Triticum aestivum (assembly GCF_018294505.1). NCBI lineage: Eukaryota > Viridiplantae > Streptophyta > Magnoliopsida > Poales > Poaceae > Triticum > Triticum aestivum. The sequence goes on from NC_057806.1 coordinate 576,261,581, forward strand.
TTCAAAATTTCTCCGGTTCCATGTTATTCGGAATGAGTTCGTTAACAAGACTTAATCAACCTTGTTAGTGGATTCCTTTTGATGAGCATGAGATGGATGAAACTAGAAAGCACAACCTTCTGTACCCCACTTTTACTTTCTGTTATTTATATTAAATAAAATAAAAATAAATATTATTTGTCTGTTATCTGATTTATCCATGCAAAAATAGTAATTTCTGTCTGTTTTCTGAATTATCCATGCAATATAAAAATACCCCAAAAATAAAAGTTCTCCAAATGCCCTGAAATTTAAATATGATTTTTTCTAGAATATTTGAGAATATTTGGCACTAAGAACACAACAGGGGGTCAACCACCTGCCCACGAGGGTGGAGGGCGCGCCCTACCCCCCTGGGCGCTCCCCCTGCCTCGTGGGCTCACGGTGGCCCTCCTCCACTTATCCTTTCACCCACACACTCCTTCTTCCTCCCCCAAACACGAATATCCAGCTCAAGCACGAGTTCTAGCTCATTTTTCTGCCATTTTCGATCTCCTTGCTCAAAGCACCTCTCACAAAATTGCTTGGGGAGATTGTTCCTTGGTATGTGACTCCTCCATCGGTCCAATTAGTTTTTGTTCTAGTGCTTTATTCATTGCAAATTTTTGCTGCTTAGGTGACCCTGTTCTTGAGTTTGCATGTCAAATTTATATGGTCAAAAGTAGTTTTGATGCATGATATAGGCCCTAGGCACTTGTAGGAGTAGTTGCTATCAATATTATTGAGTTTGGTTCACTTTTATTTTGAAGTTACTAAAAAAATTAAGAATTTTTCAGAGGAAGAAAAATGCTTAGGAAAATGTTCCAAGGTGGTTCCTAAAGGAAGTAAGGACCCAGGCTTGCAATGCGTGATGCTGATGAAGAGCCACCAAGAGACACTCCAGTGCATCCTTGTGAGTGGCCTTTTGAAAATTTTATGGATTGAGCAGGAATTAAGGAAGAATTCAATGCATATTTGCGTAACGCCGATCTTGTGAGCTTCGAGGAAGAGAGGTGCAGACAGTATCACAATCTCACTAGTACCTTTGTGAGGAGGTTTGAATTTTCATCTTCACGTAATTCTCCAACTGTCCTGTTTGATCTCTATGAAAATTCTTATACTATGGACTTAGAGGATTTTACCATTGCTTGCAAACTTCCACAATGGGGTAGTATGAGGGATCCTCGCAAATCTGAATTTAGAGATTTTCTTGCTAGCATAACTGTGGGAGAATCTAGAGATATAACACAAGCCACCATAGGGAGCATTCACTTTCCTGCTATACATTATTTTGCTCTCTTCATAGATAGATGCATTAATGGTAAAGATGAGGCATGTCACATGTGTGTCCCTGACCTCAGTATTCTTAGGAGTGTTGTGTTAGGAGATAATAAATCTTATAATTTGGGAGCCATTGTTGCACGTAGGTTGCATCTTAATAGATTTAATGGAGATTTCTTTGGAGGAATTTATGCAACGCGCATAGCTAATTTTCTTGGTATAGCCATACGCGAAGATGATATTGAATTACCTCCTGCTTACCTAGACTTTAATGCTATGGTTCACCACCAGTTTGTCGAGAGGAATGAATCACCTCTCCAGTACCGACTAATCTTTGATAGACGTCGTGCTGTCCATATTAGTCTCCCTGCTCCTGCCTTCTTTGATCATCAGGCAAAAGGAAGATATACTATTACCAGAGAGGAGGCAGATGAGTATGAGAGGAGAGCGGAGGCCGCTCGTCTCCACGCTAAGCAGGCGATAGCAGCTGCATCGTAGTATGATCCCAGCTTGAATGCTTGCAGATTCCAGCTTAGTCCAATGCACGCGCACTATTATTATTATTCACATCGTTCGGTTGTGCAAGTGAAAGGCAATTATGATGATATATGATGGACTCACTGAGATGAGAAAAGCTGGTATGAACTCGACCTCTTTTGTTTTTGTAAATATGATTAGTTCATCGTTCCTGATTCAGCCTATTATGAATAAACATGTTTGTAATGACAACTAGAGATCATAGTTTCTTGTGCCATGCTTGATTAGCTATGAGTTATAATGGTTTACCTTGCGTGCCAACATGCTATTGAGATGGTTATGATGTGGTATGATAGGGTGGTATCCTCCTCTGAATGATTTAAGTGACTTGACTTGGCGCATATTCACGCATGTAGTTGAAATAAAATCAACATAGCCTTCACGATATTTATGTTCATGGTGGATTATATCCTACTCATGCTTGCATTCGGTGTTGAATAATTTTAATGCGTGTTCATGACTATTGTCGCTCTCTAGCTGGTCGCTTCCCAGTCTTTTGCTAGCCTTCACCTGTACTAAGCGGGAATACTGCTTGTGCATCCAATCCCTTAAACCCCAAAGTTATTCCACATGAGTCCACTATACCTACCTATATACGGTATCTACCTGCCGTTCCAAGTAAATTTGTATGTGCCAAACTCCAAACCTTCAAATAATATCCTATTTTGTATGCTCGAATAGCTCATGTATCAACTAGGGTTGTCTGTATCTTCCATGTTAGGCGGGTTATTCTCAAGAGGAGTGGACTCCGCTCCTCACTCACGAGATAAATGGCTGGTCACCGGGATGCCTAGTCCCATGCTTTATGCAAACTAAATCAAAATAATTGCAAACAAAACTTCCCCTGGGACTCTTGTTAGCTAGAGGCACTCGTTGTTTCGAGCAAGCCATGGATTGATGCTTGTTGGTGGAAGGGGGAGTATAAACTTTACCATTCTGTTTGGGAACCACCTATAATGTGTGTAGCATGGAAGGTATCGCCATCTCTTGGTTGTTATGTTGATAATGAAAGTATACCACTCAAAATATTATTCACCCCTATTTCAAAACCGAGCTCTGGCACCTCTACAAATCCCTGCTTCCCTCTGCGAAGGGCCTATCTATTTACTTTTATGCTGAGTCATCATCCTCTTATTAAAAAGCACCAGTTGGAGAGCACCGTTGTCATTTGCATTCATTACTATTAATTTACATTGAGTATGACTTGACTGGATCTCTTTTACCATGAATTACAATGTCTAGTCAGTCCTTGGTCTTTAAAAGTGCTCTGCATTTATGTTTTGCAGTCTCAGAAAGGGCTAGCGAGATACCACCTTGTTATATCATATTATGATTGTTTTGAGAAAGTGTTGTCATCCGAGATTTATTATTATTGCTTGCTAGTTGATTATGCCATTGATATGAGTAAACTTGAGACCTAAGCGTTATTGCGAATGTGGTTAGTTATAATCTTTGCTGAAAACTTGAATGCTGGCTTTACATATTTACAACAACAAGAGCAAACAGAGTTTGTAAAAGTTTTTCTTTATCACTTTCAGTTTGTCAACTGAATTGCTTGAGGACAAGCAAAGGTTTAAGCTTGGGGAGTTGATACGTCTCCGTCTATCTACTTTTCCAAACACTTTTGCCCTTGTTTTGGACTCTAACTTGTATGATTTGAATGGAACTAACCCGGACTGACGCTGTTTTCAGCAGAATTACCATGGTGTTATTTATGTGCAGAAACAAACGTTCTCGGAATGACCTGAAACTTCACGGAGCAACTTTTTGGAAAATATAAAAAATACCTGCAAAAGATGAAGGCCAGGGGGCCCACCACCTGTCCACGAGGGTGGGTGGCGCGCCTGCCCCCCTAGGGCACACCCCCTACCTCGTCGGCCCCCTGGTGCCTCTCCGACTCCAACTCCAACTCTATATATTGTGTTTCAGGGAGAGAAAAATCAGAGAGAAGAATTCATCGCATTTTACGATACGGAGCCGCCGCCAAGCCCTGAAACCTCTCGGGAGGGCTGATCTGGAGTCCGTTCGGGGCTCCAGAGAGAGGAATCCGTGGCCATCGTCATCATCAACCATCCTCCATCACCAATTTCATGATGCTCACCGCCATGCGTGAGTAATTCCATTGTAGGCTTGCTGGACGGTGATGGGTTGGATGGGATCTATCATGTAATCGAGTTAGTTCTGTTAGGGTTTGATCCCTAGTATCCACTATGTTCTGAGATTGATGTTGCTATGAATTTGCTATGCTTAATGCTTGTCACTAGGGCCCGAGTGCCATGATTTCAGATCTAAACCTATTATGTTTTCATCAATATATGAGTGTTCTTGATCCTATCTTGCAAGTCTATAGTCACCTATTATATGTTATGATCCGTTAACCCTGAAGTGACAATAATCGGGATACTTACCGGTGATGACCGTAGTTTGAGGAGTTCATGTATTCACTATGTGTTAATGCTTTGTTCCAGTACTCTATTAAAAGGAGGCCTTAATATCCCTTAGTTTCCATAAGGACCCCTCTACCACGGGAGGGTAGCACAAAAGATGTCATGCAAGTTCTTTTCCATAAGCACGTATGACTATATTCGGAATACATGCCTACATTACATCAATGAACTGGAGCTAGTTCTGTGTCACTCTAGGTTATGACTGTTACATGATGAACCGCATCCGGCATAATTCTCTATCACCGATCCATTGCCTACAAGCTTTCCATATATTGTTCTTCGCTTATTTACTTTCCCGTTGCTATTGCTATCATCACTACAAAATACCAAAAACATTACTTTTACTATTGTTTCCTTTTGCTACCGTTACCACTACTATCATATTACTTTGCTACTAAATACTTTGCTGTAGATACTAAGTTTCCAGGTGTGGTTGAATTGACAACTCAGCTGCTAATACTTGAGAGTATTCTTTGGCTCCCCTTGTGTCGAATCAATAAATTTGGGTTGAATACTTTACCCTCGAAAACCGTTGCGATCCCCTATACTTGTGGGTTATCATCCAAGTAAGGACAGCACCCAAGCACCGGTCCACCCACATATCAAATTATCAAAGTACCGAACGTGAATCATATGAACGTGATGAAAACTAGCTTGACGATGATTCCCATGTGTCCTCGGGAGCGCTTTCTTCTATATAAGAGTTTGTCCAGGCTTGTCCTTTGCTACAAAAAGGATGGGTCCACCTTGTTGCACTTTATTTACTTTTGTTACTTGTTGCTCGTTACAAATTATCTTATCACCAAACTATCTGTTACCTATAATTTCAGTGCTTGCAGAGAATACCTTGTTGAAAACCGCTTATCATTTCCTTCTGCTGCCCGTTGGGTTCGACACTCTTACTTATCGAAAGGACTACGATAGATCCCCTATACTTGTGGGTCATCAGTGGCCACACACTAGTAGAAAAACGGCCATTTGTCCCGGTTCGTAAGGCCCATTTGTCCCGGTTGGGGAACCGGGACTAAAGGGTCATTACTAAAACCCTAAACCTTTAGTCACGGTTCTTACACCAACTGGGACAGATGGGCCTCCATGTGGCCACTGCGGCTTGCCCTGACAGGGGGGGCTTTTGTCCCGTTTGGTAGCACCAACCGGGACCAATAAGCTACCACGCGTCAGCATTTCAGGGGCTAGGGTTTTTGTTTTTTTTTCTGAAAGGCGGGGGGTTAGGGGTTTTGTATGGTTAATTTTGGGGGTTTCATATATTGTGTTAGGTAGCTAATTAATTAATAGAGAGAAGTTTCCTCTCTTATCTCCGTGCTTGGTCGACGCTAGCTAGTAAGAAAATGAAGGAAACCATTAAGTACAGAATTTTGTTATGAACATATTCATACAAAGAGAAGTGATATCGACCTCTCCTTCTCCGAGAGATTGGTCGAACAACAAGTTTTCTTATATCGGCGCTACTGGCTACCTATATACAATATTAAGATCTCTTACAATATACTCCCTTCGTTCCTTTATATAAGGTGTATTTGTTTTTTGATAAAATCCCACAATGTAAGGTGCATTTGTTCTAATTCCTCGAAATTCCGATCTTGGCCCTCTAGAAAAAGGAAAGTATCTTTCCCCTGATTGCATGTATCTCTCCTTATAGAGAAAGAAAAGGAAATTATCTCTCTCTCGATTGCGTGTATCTCTTTCTTTCCTAGCCTAAATGATTTACTTGCCGCTAATCTACGAATTAGACAAGGGTAATTTCGTCCTAAATAGTCCATAATCATGTGCCTTGGTTAACATGCTGAAAATAATACACCTTAGATAAAGGAATGGAGGGAGTAATCCCCTAATTATATATGAACTCAGCTTCCAGATGGTATTCTCCGGCTTTATTGATGACGTGGTCAAGAAAGAATCCCGCCAATTCCTCTTGAATTGCTTTGATGCAATCTTCTGGTAGGAGTTCATCCCGCATCTGCCACATCTAATTTGAAGAAGGGGGTCAATACATATATATGAATGAAACTTAACACAAATGATGGTAATAAAATGAAATTGTGAATATTATTGCTTACACACATCAAATTGTCTTTTTAGAGTAGCCCCGGGTTTTTTTGCAAGTCGCGTTGTAGATGAACTCACAAACGTAGTATCCACGGTAATCATTCCCGGGTTCCTACCAAAAGCACTTTACGAGAAATAGAGGTCAATCAAACTGATAATGAAGCATTAGAAATGGCATTGATGAAAGTAGCTAGAATCAACGGGATCGAGATGCGCGGAACTAGCTAGCTAGTACTACATACTTTCGGGTATGTCCACCGCAGCTCCCCCGGCACTCCCGGAGCTTGTGCAGTGAATACTTTCCAAACCATGCAAGACAAAGAAAACAATTAGTTGATATCAGGAAATGAACAAAAAGTTGCCGATATGGTGCGATAATGATCGATTGAACTTACTTCTTGAGAATTTTAGTCATGTTCGCATAGGTCTTGGGAGATTTTCGTCCCGAGTCTAAGACGGTTACTAGTCCCTGCTCAAGCTTAATCTCCAGGAGAATATAATGGAAGCTGTGCACGCATGCATAACTCATCAATTATATTACTATTCCCTCGAGTAATAAGGGAAACCGAATATGCACAAGACAGTAACACTCACTTGAAGTTGTAAGGAAAGAGTATTTTATCTTTGTTTTGATTTTGAAGCAACGATTTGAGCAAGTTGGCCTCGGTTTCTTTGGTTTGAAATTTAACCGCAAATTCATCTATGAGATTTGTGTTAATGAACCCAATACCATAGATTTCTGCTTTTCTGCATTCGACGATCTTCAATCTGCATAATATAGTGAGGATAATCATATATACATGCAATGAAAGAGCTAAGCTATATATAGACTTAATGACCGAAGTAGTACTTACAGACAGTAGCAAGTGACCATTAATTTATCGAGGGCCTTTTGATTGAACCACTGGAAGAACTCCTCAAATGGAATAGTCAACAGTTCAATTCCAACGAGGTCGTGCTCCTCTTTAACTCTCAGCATCAAAGTATCCTCCCCCCAGACTCTCTGCAAGTTTTCATGTACCAATCATGGAATCTTCGCATCATCGTTATCAGAATAGTTCCATCTCTGACGAGAGGCTTCCTGTACTGGTATTTGTGTTTGTCCACCTCCATTATATCAAAATTTGCATCGTCGGGTAGGTAATCTCCAAGATTGGTATAACGGGGCACCATCCTCGGATCATTAGCGACGATATTGCTAGACACCTTGAGCAGGGGGCACGATTGGTTCGCTTGTTCGCCGAGCTGGGCAATTTTTTCCTAGCTCATCATTCTGCTAACCTTCGATCACTGATAGTACTTCCTGACCGCTCCGCTTTGATAAATGACTTTCCAATAATGCACTCATAGTTGGTTTTCGGCGGAGACGGTGGTGGTTTCTTCAGGGCATCGAGTGTGCGCTTTGCTTTCACCGGATCTACCTTCTCCTCCGGAGGTGGATGTTTCTTTGCTTTCACCGCTTCAAAGAAGTCCCTCACTTCGGCTTCCACGATCTTATTGTTTTCCTCCATGGACCTCTCGTATGGTAACTTCTCTAGAGGCTTTAGAGATGGACCGAATCTTAATTGCCTCCCGCCTCTGGTTGAACTGCTAGATGCCGGAGCAGATGGAGCAGCTGCGGCTGTCTTCTTTGCTTGCTTACGAGGCAGAGGAGAATGAGTACGACACGCTGGAGCGGCTGGAGCGGCGGCGGTCTCTTCCGCCCTTGCTGACGAGGCAGATAAGGAGGAGGCTGGCTGCTCGGGCGCGCCGGCGTAGGCGGAGAAGGAGGCGGAGTGCCGCCATGCGCCGGAGAAGGAGGCAGAGTGCCCTGATCACTTGCCGGAGGAGGAGGCAGAGGAGGAGGTGGAGTGCCCTGACTCGCTAGAGGAGGAGGAGGAGGCGGAGGAGGAGGCGGAGTGCCCTGACTCATCGGAGGCGGAGGAGGAGGCGGAGGCGTCCAGTTCGGAAGGTTGATGAGCTCCTTCCGCCATAGGCATGGAGTCTTCAGAGCTGAAACCAGCCGAGTCTCCCCTTCACCGGTAGGGTGGTCAAGCTCAAGGTCCTCAAATCCCGCCATTATTTCATCCACCGTCACCCTAGCATATCCTTCTGGGATTGGACGGCAGTGAAATGTTGCGTCCGGTTCAAGAGGTCGAACAAAGCCGACATCTGCCTTGACTTTGAAGTTCTTCCATTGCGTCATAAGGTGGCAATTTTGAGACTAAGTGATAGCATCCACGGGGTAGCTAGCAGGAGCCGTGAAGACAGGCTCGAGCTGAAGCAGCTCGGTGGAAGCCACGCTGCTTCTCCGCTGAGATGGCGGGGTAGCTTTGGGGGTAGCTTCGGTAGGTCGCTTGCTGCGAACTGCTTCTCGTTCCTCTATTGCTTGTACCCTTGCGTGCAGCGCCTGTAGTTGGGTGTGCTCCACTTTCTTCCTCCTCTCCTGGCATTTGTAACCGCCTGCGTCCGGAAACCCAGCGTTGCACGGAACAAAGCCTGGCGTGCCTCGTGTCCGTCCAGGGTGCTCAGGATTCCCGAGGGCCATTGTGAGCTCGTCATTCTCTCTATCTGGAACGAACGTCACATCCTCCGCTGCGGCGATATAGTACTTAAGCTTCGTGACGGGTATTCGCATTTGCTCTTTTATCCAAATGCACTTCCCTGTTATAGGGTCCAAGCTTCCACCAACCCCGAAGAACCAAGTCCGGCAACGGTCTGGCTAGTTCAATGTCTCTGGTTCGACCCCTTTATCAAGCAGGTCATTCTCAGCCTTCGCCCACAACGGCCGGGTTTAAGGTAGCCACCTGACCCCGTGCGATGGTGATGCTCCTTCTTCGCAGCATTTATCTTGTTTCTCGCTGACATCTGCTTACTCTTCTCCGATGTCTTGTGGGCCACAAATTCATCCCAGTGATCTCTGATCTTCTCATGCCGGCTGGTGAATTCTGGTGTCTCTTCTTTGTCGACAAACGTTGTTTTTAGCTCATTCTTCCACCTCCTGAATAGTTCTGCCATCTTAAGAGCATGAGACTTCATCAATTGCTCTTTAACTGGCTTCTCCGGATCCTCCTCCGGCGGTAGTGTGAAATTTTCCTTCAGCGCGGTCCAAAGATCATCTTTCTGCATACCGTTGACATAAGAGACCTCAGGGTCTTCCTTCTTTGGCTTCAACCACTGCTGGATGCTGATCGGGATCTTGTCCCTAACAAGAACCCCGCACTGAGCAGCAAATGCTTCCTTTGTCCGGATGGGTTCAATCGGTTGGCCATCGCGCGCGATTGCTGTGATCGTGAACCTTTCATCCGGGCGCAACTTTTCCTTCGGGCCTCCTTTCTTTACCGAAGTTGTGCTCAATTCGGAGGGCTAGAAAAAAGAAGAAAGACGAGAGTTAATATGTGTACATACCAAAACAATGAATGAATTGCTACCTCTTGAGCACTGCGTTGGATTTCCCCGAAGAGGAAAGGATGATGCAGCAAAGTAGCGTAAGTATTTCCCTCGGTTTTTGAGAACCAAGGTATCAATCCAGTAGGAGGTTGCGCGCGCGTTCCCTAGTACCTGCACAAAGCAAATAACTCCACGCAACCAACGCGATAAGGGGTTGTCAATCCCTTCATGGTCACTTACGAGAGTGAGATCTGATAGATATGATAAGATAATATTTTTGGTATTTCTATGATAAAGACGTAAAGTAAAATAAAGGCAAAGTAAAAAAGCAAAGGAAATAACTAAGTATTGGAAGATTAATATGATGAAGATAGACCCGGGGGCCATAGGTTTCATTAGTGGCTTCTCTCAAGAGCATAAGTATTCTACGGTGGGTGAACGAATTACTGTTAAGCAATTGATAGAATTGAGTATAGTTATGAGAATATCTAGGTATGATCATGTATATAGGCATCACGTCCGAGACAAGTAGACCGACTCCTGCCTGCATCTACTACTATTACTCCACTCATCGACCGCTATCCAGCATGCATCTAGAGTATTAAGTTAACGAAAACAGAGTAACGCCTTAAGCAAGATGACATGATGTAGAGGGATAAATTCATGCAATATGATAAAAACTCCATCTTGTTATCCTTGATGGCAACAATACAATACGTGCCTTGCTGCCCCTACTATCACTGGGAAAGGACACCGCAAGATTGAACCAAAGCTAAGCACTTCTCCCATTGCAAGAAAGATCAATCTAGTAGGCCAAACCAAACTGATAATTCGAAGAGACTTGCAAAGATAACCAATCATACATAAAAGAATTCAGAGAAGATTCAAATATTGTTCATAGATAGACTTGATCATAAACCCACAATTCATTGGTCTCAACAAACACACCACAAAAAGAAGATTACATCGAATGGTTCTCCACAAGAGAGGGGGAGAACATTGTATTGAGATCCAAAAAGAGAGAAGAAGCCATCTAGCTAATAACTATGGACCCGAAGGTCTGAGGTAAACTACTCACACTTCATCGGAGAGGCTATGGTGTTGATGTAGAAGCCCTCCGTGATGGATACCCCCTCCGGCGGAGCTCCGGAACATGCCCCAAGATGGGATCTCGTGGATACAGGAAGTTACGGCGGTGGAATTAGGGTTTTTGCTCCGTATCTGATCGTTTGGGGGTACGTAGGTATATATAGGAGGAAGGAGTACGTCGGTGGAGCAACAGGGGGCCCACGAGGGTGGAGGGCGCGCCTGGGGGGGTAGGCGCGCCCCTACCTCATGGCTCCCTCCTTTGTTTCTTGACATGGGGTCCAAGTCTCCTGGATCATATTCGGTGAGAAAATCACGTTCCCGAAGGTTTCATTCCGTTTGGACTCCGTTTGATATTCCTTTTCTTTGAAACCCTAAAATAGGCAAAAAAAACATCAATTCTGGGTTGGGCCTCCGGTTAATAGGTTAGTCCCAAAAATAATATAAAAGTGGAAAGAGTTCCATGCCTTTCCTTAACGGAAATTGGAATCTAATATTTCCTTCCTTCATATCAATAATTGCACCAATCATTCTAAGGAAAGGTCTACCAAGAATAATAGGACATGAAGGATTGCAATCTATTTCAAGAACAATAAAATCTACGGGCACGTAATTCCTATTTGCGACAATAAGAACATCATTGATTCTTCCCATAGGTTTCTTAATAGTGGAATCCGCAAGGTGAAAGTTTAGAGAGCAATCATCAAAATCACGAAAACCTAACAAATCACACAAAGTCTTTGGAATCATGGAAACACTAGCACCCAAATCACACAAAGCATAGCACTCATGATCTTTAATCTTAATTTAAATAGTAGGTTCCCACTCATCATAAAGTTTTCTAGGGATAGAAACTTCCAACTCAAGTTTTTCTTCATAAGATTGCATCAAAGCATCAACAATATGTTTAGTAAACGCTTAATTTTGACTATAAGCATGAGGAGAATTTAGCACGGATTGCAACAAGGAAATACAATCAATCAAAGAGCAATTTTCATAATTCAATTCCTTGAAATCCAAAATAGTGGGTTTAGCAACATCTAGGGTTTTAGTTTCTTCAATCCCACTTTCATCATTTTTAGCATCAAGATCTGAAAACTCCGAATTTTTGGAATGCCTTCTAGGTAAAGGTGGATCATATTCAGTCCCATCATTATGAAGATTCATATTTCAAAACAAAAATTTAATAGGGGACACATCAATAACTTTTAGATCTTCATCTTTATTTTCATAGGAACTAGAAGAACACGCTCTTATAAAGGCATCTTTCTTAGCACGCATCCTAGCGGTTCTTTCTTTGCACTCATCAATGGAAATTCTAATGGCTTTGAGAGACTCATTGATATCATGCTTAGGTGGGATAGATCTAAGTTTCAAAGAATCAACATCAAGAGAAATTATATCAACGTTCATAGCCAAATCATCAATCTTAAGCAATTTTTCTTCAATCAAAGCATTGAAATTCTTTTGCGAAGTAATAAATTCTTTAATATTAGATTCAAAATCAGAGGGCATCTTATTATAATTTCCATAAGAATTGTTGTAGGAATTGCCATAATTATTAGAGGGTTTACTAGGATAAGGCCTAGGATTAAAATTTCCTCTATATGCGTTGTTATCAAAATTGTTCCTACCAACAAAATTCACATCCATAGATTCATTATTATAATCAATCAAAGTAGACAAGGGCATATCATTAGGATCAGAAGAAACACTCCTACTAGCAAATAATTTCATAAGTTCATCCATCTTTCCACTCAAAACATTAATTTCTTCTATCGCATGCACCTTTTTATTAGTAGATCTTTTAGTATGCCATTGAGAATAATTAACCATAATATTATCTAGGAGTTTAGTAGCTTCTCCTAAAGTGATTTCCATAAAAGTGCCTCCCGCAGCCGAATCTAAAAGATTTCTAGAAGCAAAATTCAATCCGGCATAAAAAATCTGTATAATCATCCACGAATTCAAACCATGAGTAGGGCAATTACGTATCATTAATTTCATCCTCTCCCAAGCTTGTGCAACATGTTCATGATCAAGTTGCTTAAAATTCATAATATCGTTTCTAAGGGAGATGATCTTAGCGGGAGGAAAACACTTAGAGATAAAAGCATCTTTGCACTTGTTCCAAGAATCAATACTATTTTTAGGCAAAGACGAAAACCAAGCTTTAGCACGATCTCTAAGCGAAAAAGGAAATAGCTTCAATTTAACAATGTCATTACCCACATCTTTCTTCTTTTGCATATCACACAAATCAACGAAGCTATTTAGATGGGTAGCAGCATCTTCACTAGGAAGGCCGAAGAACGGATCTTTCATAACAAGATTCAGCAAAGCGGCATTAATTTCACAAGATTCAGCATCGGTAAGAGGAGCAATCGGAGTGCTAATAAAATCATTGTTGTTGGTATTGGTAAAGTCACACAATTTAGTGTTATCTTGAGCCATCGTGACAAGCAAGCAAAAAGCAAGCGGGAAAAAGAGGCAAATAGAGAAAGAGAGGGAGGATAGAGAGAGAGAGGGTGAATAAAACGGCAAGGGTGAAGTGGGGGGGAGGAAAACGAGAGGCAAATAGCAAATAATGTAATGCGGGAGATAAGGATTGTGATGGGTACTTGGTATGTTGACTTTTGTGTAGACGCCAGAAGTGGCTCGTTGTTGGAAGTCAAATCTTGACTTGCACGAACCTCCCCGGCAACGGCGCTAGAAATTCTTCTTGCTACCTCTGGAGCACTGCGTTGGATTTCCCCGAAGAGGAAAGGATGATGCAGCAAAGTAGCGTAAGTATTTCCCTTAGTTTTTGAGAACCAAGGTATCAATCCAGTAGGAGGTTGCGCCCGCGTCCCCTAGTACCTGTAGAAAGCAAATAACTCCTCGCAACCAACGCGATAAGGGGTTGTCAATCCCTTCATGGTCACTTACGAGAGTGAGATCTGATAGATATGATAAGATAATATTTTTGGTATTTCTATGATAAAGACGTAAAGTAAAATAAAGGCAAAGTAAAAAAGCAAAGGGAATAACTAAGTATTGGAAGATTAATATGATGAAGATAGACCCGGGGGCCATAGGTTTCACTAGTGTCTTCTCTCAAGAGCATAAGTATTCTACGGTGGGTGAACGAATTACTATTGAGCAATTGACAGAATTGAGCATAGTTATGAGAATATCTAGGTATGATCATGTATATAGGCATCACGTCCGAGACAAGTAGACCGACTCTTGCCTGCATCTACTACTATTACTCCACTCATCGACCGCTATCCAGCATGCATCTAGAGTATTAAGTTAATGAAAACAGAGTAACGCCTTAAGCAAGATGACATGATGTAGAGGGATAAACTCATGCAATATGATAAAAACTCCATCTTGTTATCCTCGATGGCCACAATACAAAACGTGCCTTGCCGCCCCTACTGTCACTGGGAAAGGACACCGCAAGATTGAACCCAAAGCTAAGCACTTCTCCCATTGCAAGAAAGATCAATCTAGTAGGCCAAACCAAACTGATAATTCGAAGAGACTTGCAAAGATAACCAATCATACATAAAAGAATTCAGAGAAGATTCAAATATTGTTCATAGATAGACTTGATCACAAACCCACAATTCATCAGTCTCAACAAACACACCGCAAAAAGAAGATTGCATCGAATGGTTCTCCACAAGAGAGGGGGAGAACATTGTATTGAGATCCAAAAAGAGAGAAGAAGCCATCTAGCTAATAACTATGGACCCGAAGGTCTGAGGTAAACTACTCACACTTCATCGGAGAGGCTATGGTGTTGATGTAGAAGCCCTCCGTGATGGATACCCCCTTCGGCGGAGCTTCGGAATAGGCCCCAAGATGGGATCTCGTGGATACAGGAAGTTACGGCGGTGGAATTAGGGTTTTTGCTCCATATCTGATCGTTTGGGGGTACGTAGGTATATATAGGAGGAACGAGTACATCGATGGAGCAACAAGGGGCCCACGAGGGTGGAGGGCGCGCCTGGGGGGTAGGGCCGCCCTACCTTGTGGCTCCCTCCTTTGTTTCTTGACGTGGGGTCCAAGTCTCCTAGATCATATTCGGTGAGAAAATCACGTTCCCGAAGGTTTCATTCCTTTGGACTCCGTTTGATATTCCTTTTCTTCGAAACCCTAAAATAGGCAAAAAAAACAGCAATTCTGGGTTGGGCCTCTGGTTAATAGGTTAGTCCAAAAAATAATATAAAAGTGGAAAATAAAGCCCAATAATGTCCAAAACAGTAGATAATATAGCATGGAGCAATCAAAAATTATAGATACATTGGAGACGTATCATGCATCAATTAGCTAGTCAGCATAGGCTTAATTAATATATATATATATATATATATATATATATATATATATATATACCTGGCCGGACTCTGTTCGATCACCGGAGCCGTCATCACGGTCTCCTTCTTGCACCGGCATTCGGTAACCGGAGCCATCATAATCATGTATTTCCTCCTCCATTGTTCGATCACTGTAGCCTGCTTCTTTACCCTGTCCTTCCAGACCATCATTGTCGTTAAGATACGACATGACATCACCTCTGGCTAAGATTATGTCCCCCAACACCTGTTTTGATGCCTCGTCTCGTCCGTGCTCCATTGTTTCTGCAAATATTACAACATGGCAATTATTATACAAACATGACAACAGGTGGATATATTAGTGGCAAACATAGACCTAGCTACCTAATCACAACAAGGAATCATATTAGTGCCCTCGACGTTTCTCTAGGGTTTGGGGTGGCCTCGGCAACGCTTCTAGGGTTTGGATCAACTTGTGCACATCCATAATGGGGGCATTCTTGATAAATCTGGACCCTCGACCCCTGGACGACCCCCGACCCTTGACCCCCTCATGTCACGTTTGTATAGTGTCAAAGGATTCAACAAAACCATGTCTTCATCATTAGGCGAAAGTAACAGGCGCATGATGGTACGAAGTTCTGCAAAGTTGTTCTGGAACGGAGTCCCTGATAGGATAATTCGCTTTTTCATACAAAGTTCAGCAAGAGCCTTTCGAATATCTCTATTTGGAAAGCCTTTGCTGAAATTCGTACAAAATGGCAAATTATTCTATCCGGAACTCCGTTCTAAAACAACTTTGCACAACTTCGTATCATCATGCCCCGGTTACTTCCGGCTAATGATGAAGCCACGTATATCTTCAATACTTTGACACTAGCCAACCTCTCGACCCCTCGGCGACCCAGAACCCTCGGTGACCCTCGAACCTCTACCCTAGTTCCCGACCCTCGCCCCTCGAACCCTCGGCGACCCCCCACCCTCATGTTGGAGTTATCAGGGAGGGGGTATATCGACCCCCCACCCTCATGTAAGAAGAGAAAAAAGATCGAAGAAGAAAAAAGAAGAGAAGAAGAAAGGAATAGAGGAGAAGATCGAAGAAAAAAAGAAGAAGAAAAAAGAGGAGAAGAAGAAAGGAATAGAGGAGAAGAATATTCTATTGTTTCTTCTTCTCCTCTTTTTCTTTCTTTTTTTCTCTTCTTATTTTTTTCTCCTCTCCTCTTCTTCTTCTTTCTTCTTCTCCTTTCTTCTTCTCCTTTCTTCCTCTTCTTATTTTTTTCTTATTTTCCTTCTTCTTATTTTTTCAACTGTAATGCACTATAAATCAATTAACCTAAATCAACTAACTCACCATATGAAGAAGGAAATGTTATCGGAGAGGGGGTATATCGACCCCCCCCCCTCATGTATCGACATACATACATCTATACATACATACATCCATCTATGGATCATCATTGGAAAAAAATGCATACATCCATGGATCATCATTTCTCATATATATCCATCTATAGCCACATACATATATAAATAGAAAAAATGCTACGAAAAAAAAAATATATATAACAAAAATACATATATACTTGGTAAATATTCTATGAACATCATTTCTCATATATATCAATGCATAAATACATGGATCATCATTGCTCATATATCCATAGTCATATATAAAAACTTTCTATATATGAACAAAAAAACATTTTTGACATCTAATTTTTTTTATGAAAAACTAAAATCATCTGAAAACAACATATAAGAACATCTAAAAACATCTAAACAAATAGCATATATATATATATATATAACAAAAATAATAAAGGAAAGCTAGGGGTCGGCCTGGCAGAGGGGCATGGCGGCGGCGCCGGCGGGGCAGGGCAGGGGCGCAGGTGCGCGAGGCAGGGCAGCGGTGCGGGAGCGAGGCAGGGCAGGGGCGCGAGCCAGGTGCTCACAGGGGGTGGCAGGGCACGGCGGGCGCGCGCAGGGGAGCGGCGCCGACGTCGGGGCAGTTGGCGTCGAGGGCGGCGGCGGCGGTGAAGTTGGGCGGCGTCGGACGGCGTCGGGGCGGCGGGCGGCGTCAGCGACGGCATCGAGGAGCGGCCTGGCGGCGTCGGGGGAGAATGGGAGCAGTTGGGCAAATTTTTCTAAGTGTTGGCTTATATAGTCACACCTTTGGTCCCGGTTCGTAGCACCAACCGGGACCAATACCCCCCTTTGGTCCCGGTTCGTGCCACCAACCGGGACCAAATGTCTCTGGGCTGCTGAAAAAAGACCTTTGGTCCTGGTTGGTGGCACGAACCGGGACCAAAGATGGGTGTTGGTCCCGGTTGGTGCGACGAACCGGGACCAAAGGGGGGTATTCGTACCGGTTTGTCCCACCAACCGGGACCAAAGGGTGGCACAGCGATGGTGTGGTGGGAGTTTAGTCCCACCTCGCTAGCTGAGAGAGCTCAGCACCTGTTTATAAGCTGCATTGTGGCTCAGATGCAGAGCTCCTCTCTAATATGCAGGCAGTACTCGCCTACCCTTGTCACTGCCATGTTGGGCCTATTGGGCCTGCGGGCCTGCATCCTGACCCATGTACACATGGATTTCTAGTCGTATGCAGGCCATGTGGCCCAGTAGGCGACATTTTTTTTATTTTTTACAGTATATTTTTTGAATTATTTATTTTCTTTTGATTTTTGCTTTATTTTTTATTCTTTTTGCTTTTAGGCCAGAATAATTAATAACTTTATGTTAGTGCCATTAGTTTCCAAATTTGAATAGTTTAAATTTGAATTCTTTGACATTTGTGTGAATCACTAGTTTGTGAATAACTTCACTATAAAAATATATTTTGAGTGATTCTTTTTTCTGCTATTTAATATTACTGTGTTTTATCATTATATTAAAAAACAGACTTTGTTATTTTAGTTTCTACCAAAAATTCTTTATGAAAAATATTTTTTCTACTAAAGTTTCTAACAAAAAATTCTTCATGATAATTCTTTCTACTTTTCATGTTTTTATAATTCTTTCATGCTTTTAGTTGCATAAATTTTATATAATTTTAGTTTAAAAATACTAGAGGTTTATTAAAGCTTTTTAGTTGATTTCTTTTGCTATTAGAGTTTTATAAAAACTTTTTAGTTGATTGTTTTTGCTATCGAAGAATATTATAGTTTTGTTTTAGTTGATCATAACATAATATTTTAATTAATTATTTTAAGTTCATTATTTTTGCTATTAGTTCATTCTTTTTGCACTAAATGACCCTGAAATTGAAAAGCACGACAAATAAACTCTGAAAAGGTTGAAAGTTGGCATGGTATCATCATTTCACCCACATAGCATGTGCTAAAAAGTTGAGAGGGTTACGGCAAAAACTAGATGCACTTCATGTACAAAACGGACAATCTCTTTCGAAGTAGATTTTGGACGAAAACTCATATGTTACAAAGGGATTTCATTTTTTTAAACTTATTTGAACTCCAGACTCTATGTGTGTTCAAAATGCACCATTCAAAGCCACATCATCAATTTTCAACCATTTCCGACTTCATTTGTTATTTGTCATGCATTTACTGATTTTTTTTGAGCTAAATGACCCTGAAATTAAAAAGCACTACAAATGAACTCTGAGAAGGTTGAAAGTTGGCATGATATCATCATTTCACCCACATAGCATGTGCTAAAAAGTTGAGAGGGTTACGGAAAAAACTGGATGCACTTCGTATACAAAATGGACAATCTCTTTCGAAGTATCAGAGTTTCGGACGAAAACTCATCTGTTACAAAGGGATTTCATTTTTTTGAACTTATTTGAACTCCAGACTTTTTGTGTGTTCAAAATGCACCATTCAAAGTCACATGGATAGATAAGCGACCAAATTAATAGAAGTTCATCATCACATTATGTGTGTCAAAAACCATTACAGATTCACATGGATAGATAAGTGACCAAATTAATAGAAGTTCATCATCACATTAAAAACAAAGTACATACATAGTTATAATTGAACAACATATAGCTCTCCAGAGCATCTAGTTAAACCATACATTGAAACTATGTAAAGCCTTTCAATGCAACAACAAATATGATCATAATCACAACCAAGGTAAAAATTGATCCAACGACATAATGATACCAAGCCTCGGTATGAATGTCATATTTTCTAATCTTTCTAATCTTCAACCGTATTGCATCCATCTTGATCTTGTGATCATCAACGACATCCGCAACATGCAACTCCAATATCAACTTCTCCTCCTCAATTCTTTTTATTTTTTCCTTCAAGTAATTGTTTTCTTCTTCAACTAAATTTAACCTCTCGACAATAGGGTCGGTTAGAACTTCCAGTCCAACTACCTCCTACATAAATAAAATCTATGTCACATTGGTCGGCATAATTGTCATAAACAATAAATGAACCAAATAGTTATAAAAAGATAATATATATACCACATCTGAATCATAGACAGGACGAGGGCCAACGGGGACGGATACCAAAACCATCGCACTATATAATAACAAGCAATAATAAAAGTAAGAAAATTAGACAAGTATCTATCTAAAGTAAGAATTCTTTTTCTTTCAGAAAAAAGATAAGAACAAGAGGCTCACCACGGTGGTGCCGGCGGCGAGATCGGCGCGGCCGATCTACGGCGGTGAAGACGGGGACGGGACGGGACGGACCGCTAAACCTATGCAAATCTCGGGGAAAATGGAGTTTGGAGGTCGAGCTTCGAGAGAAGAAAACTTAACTAGTGTGGCTCGGGCATTTCATCGAACACCTCATGTGCATAGGAGGTGAGCTAGAGCACCCAAATGCCCTCTCCTCGCCGGCCAGAAAAAACAGAGTACTGTGGAGTGCTCTGCTGCGGCGATGGGGTATATATAGGCAACTCATTTATCCCGGTTCGTGACTGGAATCGGGCCTAAAACCGGGACCAATGTATGTGGGCCAGGAGCGAGGCCCATTGGTCTCGGTTCGTGTCAGGAACCAGGACAAATGTGTCCAGACGAACCAGGACCAATGCACACGAGGCCCCAGCCAGTCCCCTGGGCTCACGAACCGGAACGTATGCCCCATGGGCCTCGGTTCGTGACTGAACGGGAACTAATGGGCTAGCCAGGCCCCAACCAAAGCGAGGACAGGGCGAGGGGACGCGGCGGGAGCATGTAATGAGGCGCGCCGTTCGGCTTTTGCCAAGTCTGACAAGGCAGTTGGTTGCGTCCGCGCTGACCCCGATCTTGTGGAGGCTTGCGCCCTCGACCAGTCGCTAACCACCATGCAGACCGCGCGGCGCCGCCACTGCCTCGACGAGGAGCTCGTCAAGATGAGCGAGGAGTGATCGTTCAGGGACACCTTCGTTGTCGCCTCCATGGCAAGGCCGCCAAGGCGCCTTGGCGCAGGTTGTCATTAGCCGAGGCAACCCTCCGCGTGATGCAGGAGGAAGCGGAGCGCCAGACGACGGCCGGGCAGGGCTACCGCGCCCTTCGGTCGCTGGAGGGACCACTCCAACGACGTGACGGCTAGGCGATGCGGGCGATCCGTTTTCCCTGGAGCAAGGCACTAGTAGTTGACGGTGGACAATGGCATGATCTTAGACCAACAAAAATCATTGTATTCACAATTATTATGACGACCAAGACAATATGACAACTCCGGTAGAGTTGCTATCAGTACATCAGAGTACATATCTACTCCCTCCGTTCCAAAATAGATGACCCAATTTTGTACTAAAGTTAGTACAAAGTTGAGTCATCTATTTTGAAACGGAGGGAGTAGGTCTTGACGGCCTCTCAAAGTACACGAGCCCGTGGTTCATCGCTCACCAGCAGACAACAGTATCTGATCTTCTGATGACCAAGCGACGGATACACGTGCATGCATGCAGATGCAGGCACGCAGGTCCAAGATCTCGGCACGGGGAACAGAGCACGGCGGCTGGGTCCTTCCTACTTCCTAGGTCGCCAACCTAAGCCACTACAGGATATGGGGCTAGCTAGAAAACGCTTGCTGCTGCTGCTGCTGCCTGAAGAGAATACTTCCTCTGTCCCGAGTTATGGCTGGATTCGTCCATCACCACAGCGCGCGCCTTTGTGAAGAAGCTAGGGTGCAATGAACTGGGCAGCCTCTCTCGATCGGGTCGCGCTCCGGCAGACAGCTTGCGGCGATAAGACCATGACAAGAGATTCCATTCCATGCCTTCTCTCCACTGGTCCGGAGAACATCTCCAGTGACCAGCTTCTGTGGCATACGGCCTGGCCACCGAGTTCGACAATCATCATCTGGCTACTGATGCATCTTTCAAACACTTTCTCGAGCTCGACGGCTCACTACTGGCTAGCACCATGGATGCTGCCGGGCTAACCGAATTCGATCCTCAACTTTCTCTTGAAGAACAATAGTACTGTTTGGACTGTTGGCTTCATATCCACCACCATCGTGGAAGCAGTCGGTGTTGAGCATTTAGAGGAGTCACCCTCGACCTCAAAGGGATTCTTATGCCAGTTGGAACTTGGGAGTCAAATCCTGGGAAGAACCATCGGATTCTTCATCTTTTGAAGGTGTTGGAGGCAGAACAAATGCTCGATCGCCAGAAGAGACCGCAGGAATCAACGAAGAATTGAAAGTATAACTTGCATATCAAACTGGACAAGAAGTTATGAACGTAGATCTACATAGACCATGGAGAGTAAACTCGCTACCAAACCTGTAGAAGACCCCATTGTGCCTAAAATGCTAACCGTGGGGCCGAGTTACAGGAGCTTTACGGTCCTTTCTGTTGAGACCATGGAGTGCTGCTATGCACACGATCCATTTTGCACGATTTTGAGGCCACGTCATATGTATCACGCCAAATCATTGGAGTCTGTTGCATATAGCATCGTCCTGGGATCGCAGTGAAAAGTGTCGTGCCTTTCCTTAACAGTCTTGCTAAGTCTTAGTCGATTGAAACTTCATTAAGTCTCAGTCGATGCTATATCCGTGAGATCCTACGCTAAGATCCATGTAAAATTTTCTTTTAATTCTTTTCTTGCATGTTATGTCACTTGATTGGGACTTGGTTAAATCTCAGTTGTCTGAGACCTAGCCACACCCTTCCCATAATCCGATCACAACCTGCCAAGTAAAAATCACCCCGTAAAACCCTCGTAATGATCCATGGATATAGCATTACTCCCTTTTTCCAATGATAAATAACCTGATCTCTTTCTTTGTCTTTCATCCCCTGTGCTATTTGTTATTGAAAACAATGCCAAGAAAAGCCCAAAACATTGATACTGAACATATTGGCTCACAAAAGATAACAGAAATGGAAGTTCAATATTAGTACAAGCAGGGTGCATGCCCAATCAATAGGCAACAACCCCAGGTAGTATCAGGAGTAAAACCCAAAAGGTTATATTAACAATATAATCAGTTAGCTAGACTAGACATTCGCACGATTTCCCAGCAAAAATGAAGAAAGAGATCCGCGCGATTTGCTACAATTTTCCTGCCGGGATCTCATATGGGGCAGAAGATGGAAGAAGACGCCAACCGCTTGTTTCGCATCGGCGTTCCTCTTCTCCATGTATATTGTTGCTGTGACGTACGCTGCAGCTCCTTTCCTTTTTATTGTTCCTCTTAACTTGTTTTTGTAATTACCCTGTCATACACATGTGAAGAAAATTTAGGATATTATAAATCATATGCACCCATGACCATGAAAATCATTTTGTTTTTGTTATTTGGGGTGCTTGTGACCGCTAGAGCATAAAAAGAAGACATATATCTAGAGATGAAGACACAAGAGATGTGTACGTGGTGTGACCATTGAAAAGTATCCTGATGGCGACAACTTAAGAATGGTACAAACCATTGACATGGCTAGGTTAGCTGCACGTACCTACATGAGTTGGCTAGAGACACCTAATTCTTGGCATATGGGAAAAATTGTCCGAAAATGACGGATTCTCGCGCCATGCTCCGAGGCTTATCTTGTTTTCAGATATTTCATCATCTATTATAATCGGGATTTTGTTGGCACCGAAGAAATGCAGAACCACTCAGTAATCGCCAGTTGAGGTGTAGTTTTCATATGATGGTAACACTCGAACATATGCATGCTGATGAGGTATAGCGTAGTTCAGTTCAGTGCTAGGAGTATCAAAATGAAAGAAGTCTGTTAAGATGATGGAGACCATGTTTTGCTTTTTATTCGAATTCCGTGTTGTGCAGTCATAGGAGACCCCATTGTTTTGCTTGGGAGTTTTTACATTAATCTACCAGTAGAAGTTGTGGTTGGCCGCGTAAATCCAAGACCATGCCTTAGACTGCATGCCGTGCCAGCGAACCAAATGCGGCACCGGCTTACTCCGGCGTGGCACGGCCGGTGCTCTTCTAGGCAAGATCGCTCTACGGTGTGGTGACGCCACCCAGGAATAGACGTTGCCATATCTGTGCTTGATGTGAGAAAGAAAGAAAGGGAATTTGACCCTCGCAAAGAGAGAGAGAGAGAGAGAGAGAGAGAGAGAGAGAGAGAGAGAGAAGGGGGGGGGGGTATGGCCAGTCCTGGTGGGAGTTAAGTTTATGAATAGGGCTAGTTGAGCACTTTCATACTTTTAAAATTTGAGGAGTTAAATTTTGAGGACTTGTTTGAGTTAAAATTTAGGGGCAGGGTCAGAGATACTCTTAGGGCGTGAAATTCAAATTCTAATCGTGTCGATATGGCGTGATGAGCGGCATGAATAGGAGACGAGGAAGAAGAGTACAATGAGATTGACGCTTCCATGATCTGGTCGCAATGGCGGTAACAGTGAGCGCCGAGCGGACATGAAGAAAATTGGTGAGAGAGGAGAGATGGTCGGCGGTGATCGGCGGGAGATGAGATGGGACCGTGCGTAGATGTGTCATTTCATCAGAAGCTACAAACATCAAATGTTTCGTTTCGTATAGTAGGAAAAAAACTGATTAATCATAGGTGTAAAGCTTAGTTTGTGGGCACTGAAATGTGCGTGTGGGCACAAAAGAAGTCTAGTCCAAACCTCCCAAGGGCTTCCGAAGCTTCTCTTGCCGCAAAAAAAAAGATAAAAAGGAAAAACTTCTAGCACCTTCCCTGAGAAGAGAAGAGAAGAGAAGAGATGAGAAGCGAGCATACCTCATCTTTTGTTTGGGTGTATCGCGTTCCCCGGCGCGGTGTTGGCGGTAGCGGCAGGCGCGCCGGCGCCAGTGTTGCCATTGGGCACGTGGTGGAGCGCCGGACTCTGCTGCAGGGCCTTCGCCCCTAGCGGGTAGTAGCCCACCCCCTGCGCGAAATGCTGCCGGAAGAAACATCCATCTTGCGTGTTAGGGTAGGGAGAGGAAAAAAGACGGCGGGGGCGTTGGAAATGGATATGGTTTTGGCGGTTGACGGAACCTGGTGGTGGTGGGGGTGGTGGGAGGGCGGCTGCAGGTGGTGGGGGTTGACGCCGAGGAAGTGCGCGTACTGCTCCGGCAGGCTCACGCCGTGGCCCTGCTGCGGCGGCGCCATGAAGGGCATCCGCGCCATGGACGGCGGCCCCATCTGCGGCAGGTACTGGTGCATCTGCATGCCCGGGAACATCACCGCCGGCGGCGCCATACCGCCGCCCATCCACATCATCTGCACCTGCATCTGCAGCGTCTTCAGGTACTCGATCGCCTCGTCCAGCATCGACGCCTTGTCAGTCTGCATGCCGCCCATCACAAAAATGAAATGAAAAAACCCAATCGAGCCGATCAAGACAAGAAACATGCTATGGCGCGCGCTATCGGTACCTTGTTGCAGTGGGGTATGAGCTCTTGCAGCGCTCGCATCTTCTCGTTGATCCTGTCTCGTCTCCTCTGCAACCGCCAGAGTCAGCGTCAGAGATGTTGTAATGAACAATTCACCATTGATGGCACAAGAAGAAATGAATGACGGAACGCACCCTCTCGGAGAGGTTGTGCACCTCGGCGGCGCGGCTCCTCCTCGCCGTCGTGAGCTTCTGCGGCGGCTTGCGCTCAAGCGCCAACGACTCCGACTCGGCGTCCTCGCTGGGGCTCTCCGAGTCCTCCGTGTCCAGCCCCCGCTTGCGCTTGCTGCTCCGGTGGCTCGTGCTCGTCGGCTCGGTGCCAGTGGTGGTGGTCACGCCGAAGCTGTAGTTGGACCGGCCCGACGAGGAGGCCACGGTGGCCTCGTGGCCCCTGCCTCTGGCGTTTGCATTTCCGCTCCCTACCGCCGAAGGCAGAGCGCTGCCCGCTCCGCCGCCGCCATAGGCAGTGGTGTGGCCGGCGCGCCCCTGCTCGCTCACCGCGCCCTGCACCTGCACCTGGTTGCTCCCGCAGAAGCTCGCCCCCATCGCGCTCAGCGTCGACGACGCGCCCTCCTCCATCGCCGCCTTCCCGGCGCGAGCCTGGACGAGGTCCGACAGGACGCCGCCGGCGTTGTCGCCGCAGTCGGCCAGGCTCATCGATTGCTGCCTGCTGGAGCAGGAGACGTGCGTGGACTTGGGAGGGGGCATCAGGTCGCTCGCCGCCGACACCGCGGACGACTGGCTGCTGCGCCTGTCATCCCCTAATACTGGTACACCGTCCCTGCCGATCTTGCCGGCGCCGTCGACGCCGGCCGCCCCCGGTGGTTCCTCGCAGAAAAGGTCCTGGAAGATGTCCTTGTCGAGCGAGTCGGCGAGCGCGAACGGGAACCAGAGGCCGGCATCGTCTTCTTGCACCACCGGCGGCGCCGGGACCTTCTCAGGCCTCGGCGGCAGCTTCCGATGACCCTGGCTCTGCATGACGACATTGCCGTTGCACCACAGCAGCTCCATGAGGTCATCGTCTTCGCTGCAGGCACCAAATCAAGCACAAAAAAGTCAGCAACCACTAGCCTGTAACGCAGATACCATATCAGCCCACAAATTCGAATGCATCAAGCGATCAAGATTCAAGAGCGAACCCGAGTGGCCTGGAGATGTCCCCCATGTTCCCCCAATCTGGCACGAACTGGCTCATGGCTCAGATCATCACAAGTGTCGACTGGCGATTCGCTTCACTTCACCGCAGAGGGCACGCTGCATGCCGAAGCAAGCAAACAGAGGAGATGGCAAGAATCAAACAACAAAATCAGCTGAGGAACTGTGCTTCATCTGCATGCGGCATGGTATTTTAAATTTGATTGGCAACGAGAAGAGACTGCTCCGTAAACAAATGTGCCTCCTGCCAAGGATAGTGCAGCACAGCCTGATTCGGCTTCAGATGAGGCAAGCAGGGCATGTGCGATGCCAGACAGGGCCAACTATGGAAATAATAATGCTTTGAACCTCTGATGTAATTATTCTTTAAAAAAAGAACTTCTGATAGCAGCAAAGGAAATCTCAGATATAAAAATATGTAGGATAAGAAAAGCAGCTGGGCTATGAAGTGCAAGGAACAGGGAGGCCAATGATGGGAAAAAAAGGAAAGGTAGATGCAGTGCGGGGAGCCTGCCTGCAGGAAACCTACCGGTCATGTAAGCCTACCTGCAGCACATGCAGAGGAGCAGCTAGCAACCAGCAACACAGTGAAAAGGCTTCAGAAGAGGTTTTGTTTATTGTTCTTTTAATCCACTCATCAATCAAGTCTACAGAGCACTAGCAATTTTAAAATATTTTTTTCTGTTAAGATGCTGAGAAGAAGTAGGAGTATTTTACTACAGGAAAAGCGAAGAGCTTCAGAGAAGTGATTTAGAAAGACTAGGAGGAGGCCTTGGGAGCAGTAAAACTATGATTATCCCGTTAGGATCAGCGGATAGGGCGAAATCCACATCAGGTTCCGGAGGAGATTGGAAAACACGCATTAGGGACGCAGATTTTGGAGAAACGTAATGAGGAAACAGAGGGGGGAAGAGAACCAGCAGCCATGGAGCAAGAACTAACCAGTCTGGTTGCAAGATCCAGCACCGGCTATGGAAGCTTCTTCGGGAGGATGCTCACTCTCTTCTTGCGGTGGAGATTGGAGAGCAGTGGCGCGTGCAGGCGAGGGGGGGAGAGGCTAGTGAGGGGGGGGGGGGGGGGGGGAGGAGAAGAGCCGGCAGGTAGCAGGGGAACCTGGGCTTGGCACCCGCAGTGGCTTTTAAGCAGCCGCGCAACATTGTGGCTGGGCTGAAGAGAAGTGGATTCCCGCAGACAGGGACGGGGGAGGGAGAAAGGGATAGAAGAAGGGAGGAGGGATGTGGAGGAGGGAGGAGAGAGACGGAGGGGAGGGGAGGGGGTCCGGACCGGACGGGCGAATGATTAGAGGAGCAGACGTGTGAGTACACCTTGCACCTGCTTGCTGCTGCTGCATAGGGAAGAGGGCTGGCCGTGCATGCACGTATGCCGTTTTCTGTGTACCGCCGGGTTTTGCCATTTCGAGGGGAGGGGTAAACCCTGCCGCGGTATGGTGATGTAAGGCCAACTCCACTGCGCGATCTTAGACGCACGTTCAGTTTGACCGGATTTTGTTTCTTTGGATAAGATAATGGAGTCACGTGTGGGCCTGTTCTGAAATGAGATTGCCATGAGCCTAGCGTGCGGCCGCATCCATTTGCCTCATCCTATCCGCCTCCATATTAAAAAAAGAACAACGTTTCAAATATCAACGGCCCTAGGTGAGGCTAGCGGCCTAGTTCACGCCAGCGGCCCTAGTCACGCCGGCAACAAAGCCAGCGGTCTACACGTCCTCGCCGGCAACACAGCCAGTCTCCAAAATGAATAGTTTCGTTCGCCGACAACACAGCGAGCCTCCAAAATGAATGTGTTTCTCGCCGGTACACAGCCAGCGCCCAGCAGGCGGGCAGCACCCATGCCAGCCTCCAAAAAGAACGGCCACGGCCGATCGGACGACCTAGTTCAGACCGTCGGCGTCGAACATCTCCTTGTGCCTGGCCTCGAACCAGCTCCTTGTCTTCTCGCTCATCTTAATCAAGTCCACGCTTATGATCGCAAGAGACACCTCATTTGCTTTGGTTGCGGCATTGGTGGCCTCGATGTCGAGCTGCCGCTGCCTGGCCGAGACATTGGTGGCCTCGATGTCGAGCTGCCTTTGCCGGGACGTCTCCTCCATGTCGATCTTCCTCCCCTTGGCCGCCTCCTCCATCTCAAGCTTCTTCCTTTGAAGCTCTACGTATTGCTTCATTTGCGCGTCCTTGCTTTGCCGCTTCTTCTCGTCCCTCACATCCTTTTGAGACATCATGCCATGCAAAGTCTCATGCAAGGCCATGGATGAGGCATCACGTATGTCGTCCACCTTGGAGTTAGTCTTGCCCCTCGGCCTCTTCAACGCCTCGCCATCTCCACCTCCGGCAAACTTGGTTGTCTTCTTGCCTCTCTTTCTTTGAAGTTCATGGTATTGATCCTTGAACTTGGGGCAATTGTTGATGATCGTCCAACAATGCGTAAGAGTGAATGGGTTGTCATTGTGCCTCAAGGAAATATGCCCTAGAGGCAATAATAAAATTGTTATTTATATTTCCTTATATCATGATAAATGTTTATTATTCATGATAGAATTGTATTAACCGGAAACTTAGTACATGTGTGAATACATAGACAAACAGAGTGTCACTAGTATGCCTCTACTTGACTAGCTCGTTAATCAAAGATGGTTAAGTTTCCTAACCATAGATATGAGTTGTCATTTAATGAACGAGATCACATCATTAGAGAATGATGTGATTGACTTGACCCATCCGTTAGCTTAGCACTATGATCATTTGGTTTATTGATATTGCTTTCTCCATAACTTATACATGTTCCTATGACTATGAGATTATGCAACTCCCAAATACCGGAGGAACACTTAGTGTGCTATCAAACGTCACAACGTAACTGGGTGACTATAAAGATGCTCTACAGGTGTCTTCGATGGTGTTTGTTGGGTTGGCATAGATCGAGATTAGGATTTGTTACTCCGTGTATCGGAGAGGTATCTCTGGACCCTCTCGGTAATGCACATCATTGTAAGCCTTGCAAGCAATGTGACTAATGAGTTAGTTGCATGATGATGCATTACGGAACGAGTAAAGAGACTTGCTGGTAACGAGATTGAACTAGGTATTGAGATAACGATGATCGAATCTTGGGCAAGTAACATACCGATGACAAAGGGAACAACGTATGTTCTTATGCGGTTTAACCGATAAAGATCTTCGTAGAATATGTAGGAACCAATATGAGCATCCAGGTTCCGCTATTGGTTATTGACCGGAGATGAGTCTCGGTCATGTCTACATAGTTCTCGAACTCGTAGGGTCCGCACGCTTAACGTTCGATGACGATCGGTATTATGAGTTTATGTGTTTTCATGTACGGAAGGCAGTTCGGAGTCTCGGATGTGATCACGGACATGACGAGGAGTCTCTAAATGGTCGAGACATAAAGATCGATATATTGAAAGGCTATGTTTGGACACTGGAATGGTTCCGGATGAGTTCGGGCATTTTCCGGAGTACCGGGAGGTTACCGGAACTCCCAGGGGAGTCAATGGGCCTTATTGGGCCTTAGTGGAAGAGAGGAGGCGGCCAGGTGGAGGGCGCCCCCCAAGCCCAATCCGAATTGGGGTGGGCGGCGGTCCCCCTTTCCTTCTCTCCCTCTCCCTCTTCCTTCTTCTCCTACTCCAACTAGGAAGGGGGAAAACCTACTCCTACTGGGAGTAGGATTCCCCCCCCCCCTTGGGCGCGCCCTATGAGGGCCGGCCCTCTCCTCCTCCCCCTTTATATACGGGGGAGGGAGGCACCCCATAGACACACAAGTTGATTGTTTAGCCGTGTGCGGTGCCCCCTCCACAGAATTCCACCTCGTTCATATCGTTGTAGTGCTTAGGCGAAGCCCTGCGTCGGTAACTTCATCATCACCGTCATCACGCCGTCATGCTAATGAAACTCTCCCTCAGCCTCAATTGGATCAAGAGTACGAGGGATGTCACCCAGTTGAACGTGTGCAGATCGCGGAGGTGCCATGCGTTCGGTACTTGATCGGTTGGATCGCGAAGACGTTCGACTACATCAACCGCGTTTCATAACGCTTCCGCTTTCGGTCTACGAGGGTACATAGACATACTCTCCCCCTCTCGTTGCTATGCATCTCCTAGATAGATCTGCGTGGTTGTAGGAATTTTTTTGAAATACTGCGATCCCCAATAGTGGCAGCCAAGCCAGGTCTATGCGTAGATGTTATATGCACGAGTAGAACACAAAGGAGTTGTGGGCGTGGGTATATACACATTACTTGCCGTCACTAGTTGATTCTTGTTTCAGTGGTATTGTTGGATGAAGCGGCTCAGACCGTCATTACGCTTACGCTTACGCGAGACTAGTTCTACCGATGTTTTTCGCACATAGGGCCTAGTGGGTGTCTGTTTCTCCAACTTTAGTTGAATCGGTTTCAATGAACAGGGTTCTTTCTGAAGATCAAAAAGCAATCACTATACTACGTTATGGTTTTTGATGCGTAGGTAAGAACAGTTCTTGCTAAGCCCGTAGCAGCCACGTAATACTTGCAACAACAAAGTAGAGGACGTCTAACTTGTTTTGCAGGGCATGTTGTGATGTGACATGGTCAAGATGTGATTATATAAATTGTTGTATGAGATTATCATGTTTTGTAACACAGTTATCGGCAACTGGCAGGAGCTATATGGTTGTCGCTTTATTGTATGAAATGCAATCGCCATGTAATTGCTTTACTTTATCACTAAGTGGTAGCAATAGTCGTAGAAGCAATAGTTGGCGAGACGACAATGATACTACGATGGAGATCAAGGTGTCAAGCTGGTGACGATGGTGATCATGATGGTGCTTTAGAGATGGAGATCAAAGGCACAAGATGATGATGGCCATATCATATCACTTATATTGATTGCATGTGATGTTTATCCTTTATGCATCTTATTTTGCATAGTACAGCGGTAGCATTACAAGATGATCTCTCACTAAATTTCAAGGTATAAGTGTTCTCCCTGAGTATGCACCGTTGCTACAGTTCGTCGTGCCAAGACACCACGTGATAATCGGGTGTGATAAGCTCTGCGTTCACATACAACGGGTGCAAGCCGGTTTTGTCGAAGCAGAATACTCGGGTTAAACTTGACGAGCCTAGCATATGTGTTGGGGAACGTAGTAATTTCAAAAAAAATCCTACGCACACGGAAGATCATGGTGATGCATAGCAACGAGAAGGGAGAGTGTTGTCTACGTACCCTCGTAGACCGAAAGCGGAAGCGTTAGCATAACACGGTTGATGTAGTCGTACGTCTTCACGATCCGACTGATCAAGTACCGAATGTACGACACCTCCGAGTTCAACACACGTTCAGCCCGATGACGTCCCTCGAACTCCGATCCAGCCGAGTGTTGAGGGAGAGTTTCGTCAGCACGACAGCGTGGTGACGATGTTGATGTTCTACTGACACAGGGCTTCGCCTAAGCACCGCTACAGTATTATCGAGGTGGACTATGGTGGAGGGGGGCACCGCACACGGCTAAGAGATCAAGAGATCAACTGTTGTGTCTATGGGGTGCCCCCCTACCCCCGTATATAAAGGAGCAAGGGGGGGTGTGGCCAGCCAGGGAGAGGGTGTGCCAGGAGGAGTCCTACTCCCACCGGGAGTAGGACACCCCCCCTTTCCTAGTTGGAATAGGATTCGGGAGAAGGAAAGAAAGAGGGGAAGAAGGAAAGAGGGGGCCGCCCCCCTTGCCCTAAACCAATTCGGTTTGGGCCTTGGGGGGCGCGCCCCACACTTCCCTTGCTGCCCTCTATTTCCACTAAGGCCCATGTAGGCCCATTAAGCCCCAGGGGGTTCCGGTAACCTCCCGGTACTCCGGTAAAATCCCGATTTCACCGGGAACACTTCCGACATCCAAATATAGGCTTCCAATATATCAATCTTTATGTCTCGACCATTTCGAGACTCTTCATCATGTCCTTGATCACATCTGGGACTCCAAACAACCTTCAGTACATCAAAACATATAAACTCATAATATAACTGTCATCGTAACGTTAAGCATGCGGACCCTACGGGTTCGAGAACTATGTAGACATGACCGAGAAACTTCTCCGGTCAATAACTAATAGCGGAACCTGGATGCTCATATTAGCTCCTACATATTCTACGAAGATCTTTATCGGTCAAACCTCATAACAACATACGTTGTTCCCTTTGTCATCGGTATGTTACTTGCCCGAGATTCGATCGTCGGTATCTCAATACCTAGTTCAATCTTGTTACCGGCAAGTCTCTTTACTCATTTCGTAATACATCATCCCGCAACTAACTCATTAGTTGCAATGCTTGCAAGGCTTAAGTGATGTGCATTACTGAGAGGGCCCAGAGATACCTCTTCGACAATCGGAGTGACAAATCCTAATCTCGAAATATGCCAACTCAACAAGTACCTTCGGAGACACCTGTAGAGCACCTTTATAATCACCAAGTTACGTTGTGACGTTTGGTAGCACACAAAGTGTTCCTCCGGTAAACGGGAGTTGCATAATCTCATAGTCATAGGAACATGTATAAGTCATGAAGAAAGCAATAGCAACAAACTAAATGATCAAGTGCTAAGCTAATGAAATGGGTCAAGTCAATCACATCATTCTCCTAATGATGTGATCCCGTTAATCAAATGAAAACTCATGTCTATGGTTAGGAAACATAACCATCTTTGATTAACGAGCTACTCTAGTAGAGGCATACTAGTGACACTCTGTTTGTCTATGTATTCACACATATATTATGTTTCCGGTTAATACAATTCTAGCATGAATAATAATCATTTATCATGATATAAGGAAATAAATAATAACTTTATTATTGCCTCTAGGGCATATTTCCTTCAGTCTCCCACTTGCACTGGAGTCAATAATCTAGTTCACACCGCCATGTGATTTAATACCAATAGTTCACATCACCATGTGATTAACACCCATAGTTCACATCGACATGTGACAAACACCCAAAGGGTTTACTAGAGTCAAGAATCTAGTTCACATTGCTATGTGATTAACACCCAAAGAGTACTAAGGTGTGATCATGTTTTTCTTGTGAGAGAAGTTTAGTCAACGGGTCTGCCACATTCATATCCGTAAGTATTTTGCAAATTTCTATGTCAACAATGCTCTGCACGGAGCTACTCTAGCTAATTGCTTCCACTTTCAATATGTATCCAGATTGAGATTTAGAGTCATCTGGATCATTGTCAAAATTTGCATCGACGTAACCCTTTACGACGAACCTTTTTGTCACCTCCATAATCGAGAAACATATCCTCATTCCACTAAGGATAAATTTGACCGTTGTCCAGTGATCTACTCCTAGACACTATTGTACTCCTTGCCAAAATCAGTGTAGGTATACAATGATCTGGTACACAGCATGCATATTTTTAGAACCTATGGCCAGGCATAGGGAATGACTTTCATTCTTTTTCTATCTTCTGCATGGTCGGGCTTGAGTCTTACTCATTTCACACCTTGTAACACAGGCAAGAACTCCTTTCTTTGACTGATCCATTTTGAACTACTTCAAAATCTTGTCAAGGTATGTACTATGTGAAAACCAATTAAGCGTCTTGATCTATCTCTATAGATCTTGATGCCCAATATGTAAGCAGCTTCACCTAGGTCTTTCATTGAAAAACTCCTATTCAAGTACTCATTTATGCTTACCAGAAATTCTATATCATTTCCGATCAATAATATGTCATCACATATAATTATCAGAAATGCTTATAGAGCTCCCACTCACTTTCTTGTAAATACAGCCTTCACCACAAGTCTGTATAAAACTATATGCTTTGATCAACTTATCAAAGCGTATATTCCAACTCCGAGATGCTTGCACCAGTCCATAGATGGATCGCTGGAGCTTGCACACTTTGTTAGCACCTTTAGGATTGACAAAACCTTCTGGTTGCATCATATACAACTCTTCTTTAAGAAATCCATTAAGGAATGCAGTTTTGACATCCATTTGCCAGATTTCATAATCATAAAATGCGGCAATTGCTAACATGATTCGGACAGACTTAAGCATAGTACAGGTGAGAAGGTCTCATCATAGTCAACTCCTTGAACTTGTCGAAACCTTTTGCGACAAGTCGAGCTTTGTAGATAGTAACATTACCATCAGCGTCAGTCTTCTCTTGAAGATCCATTTATTCTCAATGCTTGCCGATCTTTGGGCAAGTCAACCAAAGTCCATACTTTGTTCTCATACATGGATCTCATCTCAGATTTCATGGCCTCAAGCCATTTGCGGAATCTGGGCTCATCATCGCTTGCTCATAGTTCGTAGGTTCGTCATGATCAAGTAACATGACTTCCAGAACAGGATTACCGTACCACTCTGGTGCGGATCTTACTCTGGTTGACCTACGAGGTTCGGTAGTAACTTGATCTGAAGTTTCATGGTCATCATCATTAGCTTCCTCACTAATTGGTGTAGTAGTCACAGGAACAAATTTTTGTGATGAACTACTTTCTAATAAGGGAGCAGGTACAGTTACCTCATCAAGTTCTACTTTCCTCCCACTCACTTCTTTCGAGAGAAACTCCTTCTCTAGAAAGGATCCATTCTCAACAACAAATATCTTGCCTTCGGATATGTGATAGAAGGTGTACCCAACAGTTATTTTTGGGTATCCTATGAATATGCACTTCTCCGACTTGGGTTTGAGCTTATCAAGATGAAACTTTTTCACATAAGCATCGCAACCCCAAACTTTAAGAAACGACAACTTTGGTTTCTTGCCAAACCACGGTTCATACGGTGTCGTCTCAACGGATTTAGATGGTGCCCTATTTAACGTGAATGTAGCTGTCTCTAATGCATAACCCCAAACCGATAGTGGTAAATTGGTAAGAGACATCATAGATTGCACCATATCTAATAAAGTACAGTTACAACGTTCGGACACACCATTACACTGTGGTGTTCCAGGTGGCGTGAGTAGTGAAACTATTTCACATTGTTTTAACTGAAGGCCAAACTCGTAACTCAAATATTTTTTCTTCTGCGATCATATCGTAGAAACTTTTATTTTTGTTACGATGATTCTCCACTTCACTCTGAAATTCTTTGAACTTTTCAAATGTTTCATACTTGTGTTTCATCAAGTAGATATACTCATATCTTCTCAAATCATTTGTGAAGATCAGAAAATAATGATACCCGCCGCGAGCCTCAATATTCATTGGACCACACACATCTGTATGTATGATTTCCAACAAATCTGTTGCTCGCTCCATAGTTTCGGAGAACGGCGTTTTAGTCATCTTGGCCATGAGGCACGGTTCGCAAGTACCAAGTGATTCATAACCAAGTGGTTCCAAAAGTCCATCAGTATGGAGTTTCTTCATGCGCTTTATACCGATATGACCTAAACGGCAGTGCCACAAATAATTTGCACTATCATTATTAACTTTGCATCTTTTGGCTTCAATATTATGAAAATGTGTATCACCACGATCGAGATCCAACAAACCATTTTCATTGGGTGTATGACCATAGAAGGTTTACATGAATAACCGTATTGCAATAAACATGATCCAATCATATTCATGCTCAACGCAAACACTTAATAACATTTATTTTAGGTTTAACACTAATACCAAAAGTATAGGGAGTGTGCGATGATGATCATATCAATCTTGGAACCATTTCCAATACACATCGTCACTTCACCCTTAACTAGTCTGTGTTCATTCTGCAACTCCCGTTTTGAGTTACTATTCTTAGCAACTGAACTAGTATCAAATACTGAGGGGTTGCTATAAACACTAGTAAAGTACACATCAATAACATGTATATCAAATATACCTATGTTCACTTTGCCATCCTTCTTATCTACCAATTACTTGGGGTAGTTCCGCTTCCAGTGACCAGTCCCTTTGAAGTAGAAGCACTCAGTTTCAGGCTTAGGTCCAGACTTGGGTTTTTTCACTTGAGCAGCAACTTGCTTGCCGTTCTTCTTGAAGTTCCCCTTTCTTCCCTTTGTCCCTTTACTTGAAACTAGTGGTTTTGTTTACCATCAACACTTGATGCTTTTCTTGATTTCTTCCTTTGTCGATTTCAGAATCATGAAGAGCTTGGGAATCATTTCCGTTATCCCTTGCATATTATAGTTCATCATGAAGTTCTACTAACTTGGTGATGGTGACTAGAGAATTCTGTCAATCACTATTTTATCTGGAAGATTAACTCCCACTTGATTCAAGCGGTTGTAGTACCCAGACAATCTGAGCACATGCTCATTGCTTGAGCTATTCTCCTCCATCTTTTAGCTATAGAACTTGTTGGAGACTTCATATCTCTCAACTCGTGTATTTGCTTGAAATATTAACTTCAACTCCTGGAACATCTCTATGGTCCATGACGTTCAAAACGTCTTTGAAGTCCTGATTCTAAGCTGTTTAAGCATGGCGCACTAAACTATCAAGTAGTCATCATATTGAGCTAGCCAAACGTTCATAACATCTGCATCTGCTCCTGCAATAGGTTTGTAACCTAGCGGTGCATCAAGGACATAATTCTTCCGTGCAGCAATGAGGATAAACCTCAGATCACGGATCCGATCCGTATCATTGGTACTAACATCTTTCAACTTAGTTTTCTCTAGGAACATATCAAAATAAAACAGGGAGCTAAACGCGAGCTATTGATCTACAACATAGATATGCTAATACTACCAGGACTAAGTTCATGATAAATTTAAGTTCAAATAATCATATTACTTAGCAACTCCCACTTAGATAGACATCCCTCTAATCCTCTAAGTGATCACGTGATCCATATCAACTAAACCATGTCCGATCATCACGTGAGATGGAGTAGTTTCAATGGTGAACATCACTATGTTGATCATATCTACTATATGATTCACGCTCGACCTTTCGGTCTTAGTGTTCCGAGGCCATATCTGTTATATGCTAGGCTTGTCAAGTTTAACCTGAGTATTTCGTGTGTGCAACTGTTTTGCACCCATTATATTTGAACGTAGAGCCTATCACACCCGATCATCACGTGGTGTCTCAGCACGAAGAACTTTCGCAACGGTGCATACTCAGGGAGAACACTTGTACCTTGATAATTAGTGAGAGAACATCTTATAAATCTACCGTCGAACTAAGCAAAATAAGATGTATAAAAGATAAACATCACATGCAATCAAAATATGTGACATGATATGGCCATCATCATCTTGTGCCTTTGATCTCCATCTCTAAAGCATCATCATGATTTCCATCGTCGCCGGCATGACACCATGATCTCCATCATCTTGATCTATATCAATGTGTCGTCACATGGTCGTATCACCAACTATTGCTCTTGCAACTATTGCTATCGCATAGCGATAAAGTAAAGCAATTATTTGGCCCTTGCATCTTATGCAATAAAGAGACAACCATAAGGCTTCTGCCAGTTGCCGATAACTTCAACAAAACGTGATCATCTTATACAACAACTTATATCTCATCACGTCTTGACCATATCACATCACAACATGCCCTACAAAAACAAGTTAGACGTCCTCTACTTTGTTGTTGCAAGTTTTACGTGGCTGCTACAGGCTGAGCAAGAACCGTTCTTACCTACGCATCAAAACCACAACGATAGTTTGTTAAGTTAGTGTTGTTTTAACCTTCTCAAGGACCGGGCGTAGCCACACTCGATTCAACTAAAGTTTGAGAAACTGACACCCGCTAGTCACATGTGTGCATAGCACGACAGTAAAACCAGTCTCGTGTAAGCGTACGCGTAATGTCGGTCCGGGTCGCTTCATCCAACAATACCGCCGAACCAAAGTGTGACAAGCTGGTAAGCAGTATGACTTATATCGCCCACAACTCACTTGTGTTCTACCCGTGCATATTACATCAACGCATAAAACCTGGCTCGGATGCCACCGTTGGGGAACGTAGTAATTTCGAAAAATTCCTACACACACGCAAGATCATGGTGATGCATAGCAACGAGAAGGGAGAGTGTTGTCTACGTACCCTCGTAGACCGAAAGCGGAAGCGTTAGCACAACGCGGTTGATGTAGTCTTATGTCTTCACGATCCGACCTATCAAGTACCGAACGTACGTCACCTCCATGTTCAGCACACGTTCAGCCCGATGACGTCCCTCGAACTCTGATCCAGCCGAGTGTTGAGGGAGAGTTTCGTCAGCACGACGGCGTGGTGATGATGTTGATGTTCTACTGACGCAGGGCTTCGCCTAAGCACCGCTACAGTATTATTGACCTGGACTATGGTGGAGGGGGGCACCGCACATGGCTAAGAGATCAACAGATCAACTGTTGTGTCTATGGGGTGCCCCTGCCCCCGTATATAAAGGAGCAAGGGGAGTGTGGCCGGCCAGGGAGAGGGCGCGCCAGGAGGAGTCCTACTCCCACCGGGAGTAGGACTCCCCCCCTTTCCTAGTTGGAATAGGATTCGGGAGAAGGAAAGAAAGCGGGGAAGAAGGAAAGAGGGGGCCGGCCCCCCTTGCCCTAAACCAATTCGGTTTGGGCCTTGGGGGGACACGCCCCACACTTCCCTTGCTGCCCTCTATTTCCACTAAGGCCCATGTAGGCCCATTAAGCCCCCGGGGGGTTCCGGTAACCTCCCGGTACTCCGGTAAAATCCCGATTTCACCCGAAACACTTCCGACAACCAAATATAGGCTTCCAATATATCAATCTTTATGTCTCAACCATTTCGAGACTCCTCGTCATGTCCTTGATCACATCTGGGACTCCGAACAACCTTCGGTACATCAAAACATATAAACTCATAATATAAGTGTCATCGTAACGTTAAGCGTGCGGACCCTACGGGTTCGAGAACTATGTAGACATGACCGAGACACGTCTCCAGTCAATAACCAATAGCGGAACCTGGATGCTCATATTGGCTCCTACATATTCTACGAAGATCTTTATCGGTCAAACCGCATAACAACATATGTTGTTCCCTTTGTCATCGGTATGTTACTTGCCCGAGATTCGATCGTCGGTATCTCAATACCTAGTTCAATATCATTACCGGCAAGTCTCTTTACTCATTTCGTAATACATCATCCCGCAACTAACTCATTAGTTGCAATGCTTGCAAGGCTTAAGTGATGTGCATTACCGAGAGGGCCCAGAGATACCTCTCCGACAATCGGAGTGACAAATCCTAATCTCGAAATATGCCAACCCAGCAAGTACCTTCGGAGACACCTGTAGAGCACCTTTACAATCACCCAGTTACGTTGTGATGTTTGGTAGCACACAAAGTGTTCCTCCGGTAAACGGGAGTTGCATAATCTCATAGTCATAGTGTTGGGGATATTACTGTTGGGCGTAAACCGGCCTATCTGGGCCGGGTTAACTTCGTCAGTAGTTAAGTATGTTAAAGCCCAAGAAGGCAGATGAGGGCTCAAGGCCCATGGTTGGTTCAAGGCCTGTAGCCGTAAACCGGCGTTGGTAGTTAACTTGTATTGTAAGTTACGAATAAGTAGAGACCAAACCGGACACATCTATGAGCCGGTATTGGGACTCTGTGAACCAACGGGCGTCACTCGTGTATATAAGGGGACGACCCGGCGGCAGTTCAAGGACAACAGACAACAACTCGAGACATAGGCGAAGCTTGTTTGCTCCCTAGTCATCGAAACCCCATCAATTCCATCACAACTAGACGTAGGCTTTTACCTTCATCGAAGGGGCCGAACTAGTATAAACTCTCTTGCGTCCTTGTGTCCGCTTTAACCCCTTCAAGCTAACCCATCGTGATGGCTCCACGACTAAGTCCTTTCTCTAGGACATCTGCCGTGACAAAACCACGACAGTTGGCGCCCACCGTGGGGCTATCGCACGATGGTTTCCGGTTCTTGGAGGGCCGCTTTGAAGGACTCGAGGGCTACGCTGTAGGCCGGATGACTAAGAGTCGTCGCGGCAAGCTCTACATCAACGACGCAGGCTGGGGCCCCGAGGCCGGCTCAATTGAGTACGGGTACCGGGTCCCCTTTGGTAGCATTCACGTTTTCATTGGCAAGATCGGTGAACCGGGCCCTGAGCCGGACATCTGCACCGACCTCGTCGAGACGGCTCAGCGTGCGCAATCCGCCCGGGTTAAACCGGCCATGAAGCGTGCCTTCGTGGGAGTCATCCATGGAGGAAGTTATGAGGACGGATCGGAGTTTCGCGGGGCGACTGTCGTTTGTTCCGGTGACGAATCTTCGACCGGAGAAACCGAATCTCTTTATCAGCTACAAGATGGCCGGATTGGGAGCTGTTCCGATGGCGACAGTATTCCGGACCCCTCTGATCTGCCCAACCGGGTTGGAATATTCATGACCGGAACACAAGCAGCGCTTCATTCTTCGACAGCCGCGGCAACGATCTCCGGTTCAGCAGCGGCGACGGCTGCCGGGGCAGGAGGCCCTGTGCGCCCGCCGGCTCAGGTTCTATCAGAACTATTTGATGCGTTGGCTGTGCTTATGGCGGAAGTTAATCCGCCAGATCAGGACGTTCACAACACGGAGATTGCAAGGGTAAAGGAACAGATCACCCAGGCCAAGGCGGATCTGGCGGCTGAGGACACCAGGATGGCCGCAGAGCG
Source organism: Triticum aestivum (assembly GCF_018294505.1). Classification (NCBI taxonomy): domain Eukaryota; kingdom Viridiplantae; phylum Streptophyta; class Magnoliopsida; order Poales; family Poaceae; genus Triticum; species Triticum aestivum. The sequence continues at coordinate 576,302,296 of NC_057806.1, forward strand.
GGCCGCTTTAGACGCACAGGCCTACAGGCTTATGTTGGACCAGAGCGCGTCGCATGAAGTCATGAGGAGGAAGCACCGATCCCGCTTACCTCCGGTTTTCGAGGCCAGAGACCTTTTCAACACTCCAGGACCAAGAGCCGGCAATCCGCTGGAGGGGAACCGGGCAGAAGCCCCTGGGACCGGTGCACCGGTTCAGCCTCGTCAGATGGACCCGCCTCGTCAAAACACCGTTATACCTCAGGATGCTTTAACACCTCCGGGTCACTACTCCAACCCAATGGACAATCTTGTTGCCGCTGCTGCACGGCTGGAGGCCATTCCAATTGAAGGTGACTCGCCGCAGGCAGTAGAGACGCGACGGGTCAAGGAACTTCTGAGGACAGCTTTGGCCCAACAGGAAGCGTACTCGTACAGCCGCGACCGGATCCACTCGACCCCCCGTCCAAGCCGGAGCTATAGCAGACATATGGATGAACCAGCAGTGTCGAGTAATGAACAACGTGGAGCACCCCGTGGCAACAACCCGACGGGTGGTGCTGATGACGCTCAGGAAGTGGTGAACCGGGCCCGAGCGCGCAGGGAGGCCGAGTTAGCCGCACAGCATCAGGCTCGGCAGCTCACGCCGGTTCGTCCAACCATCTCGATCGAACCTGGTGTTACTTCTAGTTCTTTGGGGGTGCCTTGCCTTATCCCCGCTTTACGCAACGTGCGCCTGCCCAAGGATTTCAAAGGCCCGCGCAAGGTACCAAATTACACGGCGGATCAACCTCCAGAGACATGGGTGGAGAGCTATGAGATGGCCATGGAGATGCTTGATGTGGACGACACGGCGTGTGCGAAATACTTCACCATGATGCTTGAAGGAACGGCCCGTACTTGGTTAAAAAGCTTGCCAGCTAATTCTATCAGTTCATGGGCCCAATTACGAGCCCGGTTTATCAGCAATTTCAAGGATACCTGTAAAAAGCCTATGTCGATAGTGGACTTAGCTGCATGCGTCCAGGAGGAAGGAGAATCAACGACTCATTGGGTGCGCCGGGTTTCACAAGTGTTGCACTCCTCAGACCGCATCAACGCTGACACCGCAGTATTAACCCTAGAAGGCAACTGCCGGTTTGGGCCCCTGAAGTTGAAATTGGGACGGATGAAGCGTCATTGCACCGACATGGGGACCCTCATGGCCGCTTTGGTGAAATATGCTGATTCTGATAGTACCAAGGATCCCGAATCTGATGATGACAAGACAGGGAAAGGGAAGAAGAACAGCAGCTCCAAAGGTCAGCAGCATCACTGGGTAGGCAATGGCGGAGGAGGCAAGCGTAAAGCGGATGGTAACATGGACTTTGTGGCTAATACCAACGCACAGGACAATGGCCAGCGACGCAAGGGTAGGCCAAAAAATCGTAATGGAGCACCCAAACCTAACCCAAACCGCCTAAACTATCTGCTAAGCCAGCCCTGTCCAAGACATGGGACGAAGGAGGAGCCAGCAAACCACCTTTGGAAGGATTGCTTTATTATGCAGGAGTTCAAGAATTCTAATAATTTCCGGTATGATCACGAATCTGGCGGTGGCTCAGGGTCCGGGCCGGGTTACGGTGGAGGAAGTTCCGGTTCAGGATTTAATGGTAATCCGGGCGGGCATAATGGTCAAAATAGTCAGAACAACCAGGGTGGTTACAACCAACAGCAGCAACAGTCAGGTTACCAAAGCAACCCAAAGCAGTTGAGTAGTGGGCAGTACCATGTCTTTACCACTAGCTTGGACAAGTGAGACCGGAAGGTTCAGAGGCGGGCAGTCAACTCTGTTGAACCGGCCGTACCCCGTTATCTACGTTGGTCTGAACAGCCAATCATATGGAGCAGAGAGGATCACCCACCCCAGGTCGATAATCCGGGTCAGTTGGCTCTGGTGGTGGCGCCTCAGGTGGGAGGTTATAAGTTCACCAAGGTGCTCATGGATGGAGGGAGCAACATTAACATCCTGTACTATGATAAGAATCTCAAACCGTCTAATACAGTATTCCACGGTGTAGTGCCTGGCAGATCAGCATATCCTGTTGGTAATATAGCTCTCGAAGTGGCCTTTGGGGATGATCATGATTCCAGGTCGGAGACGTTGACGTTTGAAGTGGTGAAAATCCAAAGTCCATATCATGCCTTGTTTGGGCGACCGGCATATGCCAAGTTTATGGCTCGGCCCTGTTATGTGTATTTGCAGCTCAAGATGCCGGGTCACAAGGGGACAATAACGGTTCATGGAAGCTGCAAAATCGCTTTGGAATGCGAGGAAGGAGATGCGGCTTATGCAGAGTCGGTTTGTGCCACCGAGGAGTTGAGGTACTATAAAGACAATGTTGATCCGGCGGACATGACTCCGTTGAAGAAGCCAACTACGGAGCATGATCCGGCCTTGAAGTTCAAAATGGCAGCAGATATTGAGCTTGTTGACTTCGTACCTGGCGATTCGTCCAAGCAGTTCAGCATCAGTGCCAACTTGGATCCGAAATAGGAAAGTGCGCTCATTGAGTTCATCCGTGAGAATCGGGACATTTTTGCATGGAAGCTCTCTAACATGCCAGGTGTACCAAGGCAACTCGCTGAGCACACACTTAATGTGGATCCTAAATATAAACCGGTGAAACAGTTCCTCCGCCGGTTTAACGAAGAAAGATGCAAGGCGATTGGAGAAGAGGTAGCCAGGCTCTTAGCAGCTGGCTTTATTGTTGAAGTTTTTCACCTTGAGTGGCTTGCCAATCCGGTGCTGGTCCTCAAGAAAAACGGCACCTGGCGCATGTGTGTGGATTACACAGATCTTAATAAAGCTTGTCCAGCAGATCCTTTTGCCCTCCCCCGTATTGATCAAATTATTGATGCTACGGCGGGTTGTGAGCGTTTAAGTTTTTTGGATGCGTATTCTGGCTATCATCAGATCAAAATGGCAGTTAAGGACCAGGAGAAGACAACATTTATAACTCCCTTTGGAGCCTTCTGCTATGTGTCTATGCCCTTCGGGCTCAAGAGTGCCCAGGCAACTTACCAACGGTGTGTACAAAATTGTCTTCACAAGCAGATTGGCCGTAATGTACATGCTTACGTGGATGATATCGTGGTTAAATCCAGGGAGAAGGAGACTCTGATTGATGATTTGAAGGAAACCTTTGATAACCTGAGAACATACAAGATGATGCTTAATCCGGACAAGTGTGTCTTTGGTGTACCGGCGGGCAAGCTATTGGGTTTTCTAGTGTCCAACAGGGGAATTGAGGCTAATCCGGAGAAGATCACGGCTATCACCTCCCTGGCTAAACCGAAGTGTATCAACGATGTTCAACGCCTGGCAGGCCGGATTGCTGCGCTAAGCCGGTTTATCAGTCGCCTGGGTGAGAAGGCAATCCCTTTGTATCAGATGTTGAAAAAGACGGATCAGTTTGTCTGGAGTTCTGCTGCTGATGAAGCATTTGAGGACTTAAAGCGGCAATTGGCCAATCCGCCTGTGCTCGCCGCTCCCGTTGACAAGGAGCCGTTACTGCTATATGTTGCTGCTAATGTTCGGGCGGTCAGCGTAGCTATTGTGGTGGAGCGAAAGGAGGCAGGTAAGGAGCATCCGGTTCAACGTCCGGTCTATTATATCAGCGAGGTGCTCATTGAGTCCAAGCAAAGGTATCCGCATTGGCAGAAGCTGGTGTTTGGATTTTTTATGGCAAGCCGAAAGCTTAAACAATATTTCCAAGGGCACTCAATTACGATGGTCAGTTCTGCTCCTTTGGGAGATATCATCCAGAACCGGGAATCAACTGGCCGGATTGCAAAGTGGGCCATAGAGCTGGGGCCGTACGGTTTGAAGTATGTGCCTCGGACAGCAGTTAAGTCTCAAGCACTTGTTGATTTCATCAATGATTGGACGGAAATGCAAGCATCTGAAGAAAAGCCGGATCATACATATTGGACCATCCATTTTGACGGATCCAGGCAGTTGGAAGGATCGGGGGTTGGAGTCGTATTAACTTCCCCACGAGGTGATAAGTTTTGTTATGTTCTTCGTTTAATGTTCCCTTGTACTAACAATGCAGCTGAGTATGAAGCCTTGCTCCATGGTCTCCGGATGGCTAAGGAGATGAATCTAAGTCGAGTTAAGTGCTTCGGTGACTCGGACCTTGTGGCTCGGCAAGTGTCTGGTACTTGGGACTCCAAGGACCCACTCATGGCAGCATATCGTCGTGAGGTGGATACTGTCGCAGGTTATTTCAAAGGCTATCAGGTGGACCACGTGGACCGGTGAAAAAAGGAAGCGGCAGATGCTTTAAGCCGGCTAGGCTCTCAGCGCAAACCGGTCCTACCCAATGTTTTTCTGGATGTGCTGCACAACCCGTCGGTCAAGATCCCTGGTGAAGAGGATTTGGCTATTCCTGATCCGAAGGCTCAATTGGTGGCAGTTCTTCATGTTATTCCGGATTGGACGCTTCCTTACCTGGCGTACAAGAACTGGGGCGAGTTGCCAGAGGATGAGATTCTGGCCCGGCAGATAATCCGGCGATCCAAGTCCATGGCTATCATCAACGGCGAGTTGCATCATTGCAGTGTATCAGGAGCTTTTCAACGTTGCGTGTCTCCTGAAGAAGGCCGTGAAATTTTGCGTGAGATCCACGAAGGAGATTGTGGTCACCACGCCGGTTCAAAGTCTCTGGTGGCTAAAGCGTTTCGCCATGGCTTCTATTGGTTAACTGCTCATGCTGATGCGGAGGATCTGGTCAGACGATGTGATGGTTGCCAAAGGTTTTCAAGACGTGCTCATGTACCGGCTCAAGAATTGAGAATGATTCCAATTACTTGGCCGTTTGCGACTTGGGGGCTGGATATGGTTGGGCCTTTCAAAAGGTCCAAAGATAAGAAGACCCACCTCCTGGTGGCGGTTGACAAGTTTACAAAGTGGGTGGAGGCAGAACCTGTTAGCAAGTGTGATGCGGCCACGGCGGTTCAGTTCATCAAAAAGGTGATTTTCCGGTTTGGCTTTCCGCACAGTATTATCACAGATAATGGTACCAATTTGTCCAAAGGTGCTATGAAGGAGTTCTGCGAACGGGAGCACATCCGGCTCGACGTTTCATCAGTGGCACATCCACAGTCCAATGGTCAAGCAGAAAGAGCTAATCAAGAGATCTTGAGAGGTATCAAGCCCCGGCTCATGGTTCCTTTGCAGAGAACGCCGGGTTGTTGGGTAGAAGAATTACCATCTGTGTTATGGAGCATCAATACAACACCCAACAGATCAACAGGATACACACCGTTCTTCATGGTTTATGGAGCGGAGGCGGTTCTCCCCAGTGATATCCGTCATGATTCACCTCGTGTCACGGCTTATATTGAAGCGGACAACGAGACATCACGGCAAGATGCTTTGGACCGGTTGGATGAAGAGCGTGACATCGCAGCCGCCTGATCGGCGATTTACCAGCAGGATCTTCGTCGTTATCACAGTCGCCGGGTCAGAACCAGAACCTTTCAGGAAGGAGATTTGGTGCTTCGGCTCATCCAAGATCAAACTGATATGCATAAGCTATCCCCACCTTGGGAGGGGCCTTTCGTGGTCAGCAAGAATCTGCACAACGGGTCGTACTATCTGATCGATATTCGAGAGCATAAGGACTCACGTACATCAGAGGAGGAGACTAACAGGCCGTGGAATATAGCTCATCTTCGGCCTTACTATACCTGAGCCATTGGCTATACTTATGTACATATTACAACAATGTATATATTATGATTAAATATAATAAACCGGAGCCTCAGCTAAAGCGGGGTATCTGTTCTTTTACATCATGTGAGGTTACACGGAGTTGCTCTAAAGCGGCCTCCGGTTTACCCCTTGAGTTCGCTTTGCTAAAAGCATCGTGTTATATCACTTGGAGGATTGGTCGTGTCCGAACCAATACCATGCCTCTTGATAGGCGAGAGCCACCAGATCACTTGGGGACTTGGTCATGTCTGAACCAATCATGCCTCTTGATCGGCCTAAGGCCACAGAATCACTTGGGGGCTTGGTCGAACCCGAACCATGACCACGCCATTTGGTCGGCATAAATGCCACAGAATCACTTGGGGACCTGGCTGACTAGAACCATAGTTACACCTAACGGGAGCTTGGTCGTGTTTGGCCATGGTAACGCCATTTGATCAGCTTAAATAAACCTTTTTTGGCAAACGTTTTTGTCGTTGCTTTTGCTTCACACTTTTCTTTGAAGGGGTTTTTTGCTTTTCATTGTGTTTTTAAACCGACAAAGTTTTTTAACCAATCAATTGACGGAACCCAGTTCACGTCAGTCCGGAGACTATTTGCCCGGTTTGATCCTTGTTGTTAACATCCTCTTATGGAGTAACACGGTGTTTATCACAACCCGGCACGGTTTTATTATAAACCGGCACAATATGGAAGGAGTTATCAGTACTCAAGATTTGGGTTATCACCCTTACTACAAAAAGTTGGTAAAACCAACGATGTGATTCAATATCACAGGTATGATATATTTCATATTTGATTATTCTTAAGTGCAGCCTTGGTTATAAACCCGGGTTATATGTTGGATATTATGACCCGTCCGGCGGTAAACCGCCAGGACACTTTAAACTTGTTGTATGCAGAAACAGGTTTGTTAAACCGGCCTGGCTTTGGACAACAAGTCGCCAGTATATATTTGGATTGCGCCATTGGAATCATGCGCTTATAAATCATTGGGTTATATTATTCAAATAGCCAAACTTGGCTGAAATTTCATTATGATGTTGAATGAATAAGGTTTTCATACCGGATTATATTATATAGCGCAATGTCTACTCTTTTACCAAAGGATATGATTTATGCTACAATGGAAGGAATAGTCCCGAGTCGCTGCAGGCTTACAACCCGGCACTTGGGGGCTACATTGTTCAAATTGAGATTACATGCAAGTCTCATGTCGCTGCAAGCATGCACCATGACACTTGGGGGCTAATGCAAAGTCATTTTTACTAGTCTTATTGAAGACCTAACTCATCATATTATAATGAGCCAGCCCTTGGAGGCTACCAATTGCTCCTGTCAACAATTCAAGCATCATATATATATATATAGGAGCTGTTATCTCCTCCAATAGTGTGGGTTTGCAAAATTCCACTTCAAGGTTGGCCAAGCCAACTTCACACTCAACGATGGCAGAAAGTGTTTTGGAAAGTTCATTACCACAGGAAGAACAAGTTATGCATGAAGGCATATCAACATCAAAGGTATCAGCTAGCCTATTACAAGGCAACATGGTGCCAATAATAATATAATTGTTTTTCACAAAGGAGAGGCAGTTTTAAACTGGCTTCCGGTTTAAGCTTGGCCACTAGCCTGGCCTGACGGTTGTGGGTCATCCTGCGCCGCTTCAGCTTCCGTTTCTCTACCCAGTGGCTAGAAATCCACAGTTGTCCAGTCGATTCCCATTAATGCTTGAAAAACAACTTCATCGTGGATCAGCAATGACGGGTCAATATCGGGAGCGTAAGTATGTTTACGGATTGGAGGGATCAGATTTTCCGATTCATGGATTGGTGCAGCTATTCGCTTGTTCTGACTGTCATATTGGGCTTGATAATGAGACAAATCTACTTCCTCAGCCAGTTGACAAGCTAGCGGACGTACCTCCCGGTTTATTGCTCGCAAATCCGCTTCACCAAATTCTGACCCGTCTTCCTTCAAGCTGGGATAGCCCGGAGCCGCTTCAATAGGATCAAAATCCGGCACCCAGGCTTTTGCCCGAATTAAGGCATTGATTGCACCGGTTCGAGCAGCAGATTTCTTCAGCTCTTCAACCCGGGCAGGAAGCACTGACAGTTTCATCAAAGTATCTTGAATCAAAGTGGGCGCCAGTTTGTTATGAGACGTAGTACAGATGATCCGCTGGGCACCAGTATACAATTGTTCAACCAATGTATAGGCGGCTTTCAATTTCTTCCGCACATCTGACCCCAAGTGACCAATGCGTGTCCCTGAAATACCATAAAGGGTTAACAAACCGGCGACTATGTAAGAAGGCAGAGCCAATTCAGAAGGCAAGCTGGCTTACCAAAGATAGCAGTGGTCATGGCATGAACGTGCCGCTTTATGCTGGTCAGTTCATCCGTCACTGGTTTTAGGGCAGCCTCGGCATCCTCTGCTCATTTGATCAAAGCGGACTTTTCAGTGGCCCAATCCGCCCGTTTCTTCTTGAAGTTCTCCTTAAGCTATTCCATGGCGCTTAAAGCACTAGCCAATTCCTCTTTTGCTTTGGAGGTTTCAGCCTGTTGGGTTTTCAGGTTTTCTTGAAGATCGATGACTTGGTTTTCTTTCGTCTTCAGCTCCGCCTGCATGCATACAGATATATGTTTCAACAAATCGGTAGAAGGATTCAAGTACCAACCACATAACAAGTTATGCGCTTAGCACTTGGGGGCTAATGCATATTCGATCTTCATCTTTCAATTGTTTACAAAGTCCCAAGATCAATACAAGCATTCAACTTGGCACTTGGGGGCTAATGGCTATTTGATCATATATATTCTGATGCGGCAGTTTCAATTACTTAAAGTACCGGTTTAACTATGCTAAGTTGAACCGGCCCTTGGGGGCTACATCAGCAAATTTCAAAGCATCAAGATTTATATTATTAAGTCCCAGTTTGAAAGAATATTTCAAACCGGCCCTTGGGGGCTAGGAGAGTCAGCAAGAATGGAAGCATACAAGCAGGAAGGAGCATATGGAAGTTACCTCATATTTATCTTTCATCATATTAACCAGACCGGCTTCGATAGTCACGGCTGGTATACAGCCGGTTCAGATAGCCGGAATGGATATCTTGGGCGTTCAGAGCAGCGTAAGTCGTCAGATCAGCGTTCCACTTGCCTTTGCCAAAGGCAGCAAATTCTTCCTTGGCAGAATGTTTGGATAAAGCGACAGGATTGCTTGGCTCAGTATGGCCAGTGCTAGTAATGACAACCTCATCATCCTGGGTATTGCCGGTTTGCACTGGGGCTGTTGGCTTGTTAGTAGGTTTTGCTGGACCGGTGGAACTTTCAATCCGGATGGAACCTGTGGGTTGATTGATAGGACCTAAGGCGTCAGTAGATCTCTCATCAGCAATAAGATCATTGTCCTGCTGCGGTGGATCGTTGGGTATATCCTCCGGAATAGCCGCTTCAAGATTGGGTGTCTTGCCTGGTTCAAGAATGGCATCTTCTTCAGCCGCTTTGTCCAGGCGGGCCTTCTTGCTTGGCCTAGGTTTGGCCCTGAGAAGAATAGCAAAATCAAATACAACATATGTTCTAAGGCAATGTACTGCAAACATCACAATAAGTATAGCTTACCCAAGCACCATTTTGAGCGGTGGGAGCTGAGTAGCCGATGACTCACCAGAAGATGAGTGGGAAGTAACCTGGTAATCGGAGTCAGACAGATTAAGAGGTTGACGAAAGCAGCCCGCTTTAGGACAAGCACTGACAAGCAAATTAGAGACCTCGGAATGGCGTTTCCGAACTGGACTGTTCGGTAAACCGGTGGAGGTAACTACCTGGCCGCTGTGCCGGGTGGTGCGGCGAGCTTCGTGTTGTTGGGTCTTCATAAGAAGTTTAGGATCCAAATAAGCAAGAGGATGAGAAAATTTAACTTTCCGGTTTGCCTGACGGATTTTTTGTGAAGGCAAAGTTTCTGAATCGAAAGAGAGAATAATTACCTCTGCAACATCCGCGTGGCTGGCTTCGGCATCATCCTGACAAATATCATTATCAATAAGACGCTTGAAAAATAAACCAAGTGAGTCAAGCTCTACCTCAAAGTCCGGATTATCCACCTCATCATCAGGGGCCGGATTAGAAGATGCAGTGGTTCTTTTCCTGTGGGCAGTCTTCTTCACAGCTTTAGTCTTTTGCAGGGTTGCTCTTTCCGGTTTGTCTGGTTTTTCTAGTTTCTCCCGCGGCAGTTTTTTGCTCCAAAACGGATCATCGCCCTGATTATGCAGACACTGATATTAAAAACAATGACCAGACATATCATATACAGATTCAGCAAAGAGAAAAATCAAAGTCTTACAGCTGGCGGTTTGTTGGTGGCACAGAAGGGAAGCAGACCGGTTCTAGTGCAGACGTGTTCCGGTTCATTCAGTATCTTATGCACTGCCTCTGTGATTTCTTCACTGGAGAGCTGGAGTTTTGAATGTCGCAGTGGGTCATCAACACTGTCAGTATACTCGCACATCAAACCGGAGCGCTGACTAAGGGGCAGTATGCTCCATGATATCCAACAGCGAGCAAGATCAACCCCTGTTAAACTGTTGGCCATAAAGGCTCTGAGCTTTGACAGCTGGGGAGCATATTTGCTTCTCTCCTGGGCAGTCAATCTTTGAGGAAAAGGGTGTGTATTGCTGAGCCGCTCCGGACGAAAGCCAGGCAAGGGATTCTCACCAGCAGGGGAGGTGTCTTTGCAGTAGAACCATGTCTGATTCCACTCCTTGGGGTGACTGTGCAGCTTGGCGTGAGGGTATGTGACCTCTTTCCTTTTTTGAATCGCCATGCCACCCAACTCCGTATTAGAGCCATCAGTAAACTCAGTACGGCAGTTTAGATGGAAAAGATCTCTGAACAATTCCACTGTGGGCTCCTCTTGAAACAACACCTCACAGAGCACTTGGAAGTGGCACATATTTGTAACAGAGTTGGGGCCAGTGTCTTGCGGATGGAGTTAAAATTCGGCTAAAACATCCCGATAAAACTTAGAACCGGGCGGCTTAAAGCCCCGGGCTAAGTGATCTACGAAAACAACAACCTCTCCTTCTCGAGGTGTGGGAGGGCATTCTTTGCCAGGAGCCCTCCAATGGATGGTATCTTTGCTGCCTAAAGCGCCAATCAGGACTAAATCGTCCAGTTGATCCTCTGTGACGCGAGAAGGAACCCAATTGCACTCATATACTTGCTTAGCCATGATGGAATCTACAAGGTAGAAGATCCCGGTTCAAAAATGCATTTGATCAAGGTACGTTGGTATGGGCACTGTTAAACCGGAGACAGAACTATCTGAACCAGAGTTTCATGAAGCAACCAACATCTGGCGGTTCAACAAGGGGACTAATGGTATATACCGGTTTGTCAATTTTTTCTACAAAGTTAAACCGCCTGGTCTAAACGTTGAACAGTCAAGACTGCAGATGAGTAAGTACACAAAAATAGATTTCACAAAATTATACATCAGCTTTGGATCTGGAACATGTTCATAAAGGAGATAAATATTCAAGGCCCAAAAGGAGCAGTGCCGAATCAATGAGCGAAGGTACGGATAAGATCTATGGCCTTAATATGCGAAAGTGAAAACGGAGGATAAAAACTACTGCTACACAGAGCAAAGATTCACAGACTCGTCTAAGGATCTATCATATGAACAAGAAGCAAGCGATGAACTCTAGAGAACATGGAAACCCTAGAACAGATCTATGATGAAAAGGATAGAAGACTTACCGGAGCTGAGGAAGAAGCGGAAGGTCGCCACGGTGCTCTGGTACGCTCAGGGTGATGCAGCGGCCAAAGTTGGTGCAGAGGTCGACGGCGGCGGCGGAGCTCCGAGGCTGGCGACGCGAGGAAGACGAAGAAGAAAGGCACGAAGGGGAGGAAAGAAATGACCCTTCGGTCCTATTTATAAAGCAAAAAGACATGTGTCAGGCACGACAATCAAGGGGCCATGAAACTGAACTGTCGCCTCGATTCCCGTAGATCTATTAAACAAGGAAGCATAATGGATAGCTTCGGTATGACAGGTGACGTCACTCCGGTTTACAGCAATCAGAGAAGATGACATTATGGCGGTTTACAGCAATCATGAGAAGATGTTGAAGATGAAGTTTTTGCTAAAGGATTGACATGAACCCGTTCAAATCAATCTGGGGCCTAATGTTGGGGATATTACTGTTGGGCGTAAACCGGCCTATCTGGGCCGGGTTAACTTCGTCAGTAGTTAAGTATGTTAAAGCCCAAGAAGGCAGATGAGGGCTCAAGGCCCATGGTCAGTTCAAGGCCTGTAGCCGTAAACCGGCGTTGGTAATTAACTTGTATTGTAAGTTAGGAATAAGTAGAGACCAAACTGGACACATCTATGAGCCGGTATTGGGACTCTGTGAACCGACGGGCGTCACCCGTGTATATAAGGGGACGACCCGGCGGCGGTTCAAGGACAACAGACAACAACTTGAGACATAGGCGAAGCTTGTTTGCTCCCTAGTCATCGAAACCCCATCAATTCCATCACAACTAGACGTAGGCTTTTACCTTCATTGAAGGGGCCGAACTAGTATAAACTCTCTTGCGTCCTTGTGTCCGCTTTAACCCCTTCAAGCTAACCCATCGCTATGGCTCCACAATGAAGTCCTTTCTCTAGGACATCTGCCGTGACAAAACCACGACACATAGGAACATGTATAAGTCATGAGAAAGCAATAGCAACAAACTAAACAACAAAGTGCTAAGCTAACAAAATGGATCAAGTCAATCACATCATTCTCCTAATGATGTCATCCCGTTAATCAAATGATAACTCATGTCTATGGTTAGGAAACATAACCATCTTTGATTAACGAGCTAGTCAAGTAGAGGCATACTAGTGACACTCTGTTTGTCTATGTATTCACACATGTATTATGTTTCCGATTAATACAATTCTAGCATGAATAATAAACATTTATCATGATATAAGGAAATAAATAATAGCTTTATTATTGCCTCTAGGGCATATTTCCTTCAATATGCAGATATGGCCTCGGAACACTAAGACCGGAAGGTTGGGCATGAGTCATATAGTAGATATGATCAACATAGTGATGTTCACCATTGAAAACTACTCCATCTCACATGATGATCGGACATGGTTTAGTTAATATGGATCACGTGATCACTTAGATGATTAGAGGGATGTCTATCTAAGTGGGAGTTCCTAAGTAATATGATTAATTGAACTTTAATTTATCATGAACTTAGTACCTGATAGTATTTCGCATGTCTATTTTATTGTAGATAAATGGCTCGTGCTGTTGTTCCGTTGAATTTTAATGCGTTCCTAGAGAAATCTAAGTTGAAAGATGATGGTAGAAACTACACGGACTGGGTCCGTAACTTGAGGATTATCCTCATTGCTGCACAGAAGAATTACGTCCTGGAAGCACCGCTAGGTTCCAAAGCCGCTGCAGGAGCAACCCCCGATGTTATGAACACCTGGCAGAGCAAAGCTGATGACAACTCGATAGTTTAGTGTGCCATGCTTTACGGCTTAGAACCGGGACTTCAACGACGTTTTCAACGTCATGGAGCATCTAAGATGTTCCAGGAGTTGAAGTTAATATTTCAAGCAAATGCCTAGATTGAGAGATATGAAGTCTCCAATAAGTTCTATAGCTGCAAGATGGAGGAGAATAGTTCTGTCAGTGAACATATACTCAGAATGTCTGGGTACCACAATCACTTGACTCAGCTGGGAGTTAATCTTCCATTTGATAGTGTCATTGACAGAGTTCTTCAATCACTGCCACCAAGATACAAAAGCTTCGTGATGAACTATAATATGCAAGGGATGGATAAGACGATTCCCGAGCTCTTCGCGATGCTAAAGGCTGCGGAGGTAGAAATCAAGAACGAGCATCAAGTGTTGATGGTCAACAAGACCACCAGTTTTAAGAAGAAGGGCAAAGGGAAGAAGGGGAACTTCAAGAAGAACGGCAAGCAAGTTGCTTCTGAAGTGAAGAAGCCCAAGTCTGGACCTAAGCCCGAGACTGAGTGCTTTCTACTGCAAAGGGACTGGTCACTAGAAGTGGAACTGCCCAAGTATTTGGCGGATAAGAAGGATGGCAAAGTGAAAGTTGCATTTGATATACATGTTATTGATGTGTACATTACTAATGCTCGCAGTAGCGCCAGGGTATTTGATACTGGTTCTGTTGCTAATATTTGCAACTCGAAACAGGGGCTACGGATTAAGCGAAGATTGGCTAAGGACGAGGTGACGATGCGCATTGGAAATGGTACCAAAGTCGATGTGATCGCCATTGGCACGCTACCTCTACATCTACCTTCGGGATTAGTTTTAGACCTGAATAATTGTTATTTGGTGCCAGCGTTAAGCACGAACATTATATCTGGATCTTCTTTGATGCGAGACGGTTATTCATTTAAATCAGATAATAATGGTTGTTCTATTTATATGAGTAATATCTTTTATGGTCATGCGCCCTTGATGAGTGGTCTATTTTTACTAAATCTTGATAGTAGTGATACACATACTCATAGTATTGAAGCCAAAAGGTATAAGTTTAATAATGATAGTGCAACTTATTTGTGGCACTGCCGTTTGGGTCATATTGGTGTAAAGTGCATGAATAAACTCCATGCTGATGGACTTTTGGAATCACTTAATGCTTGCGAACCATGCCTCATGGGCAACATGACTAAGACTTTGTTCTCCAGAACAATGGAACAAGCAACAGACTTATTGGAAATAATACATACTAATGTATGCGGTCCGATGAGTGTTGATGATTGTGGCGGGTATCGTTATTTTCTGACCTTCACAGATGATTTGAGTAGATATGGGTATATCTACTTGATGAAACATAAGTCTAAAACATTTGAAAAGTTCAAAGAATTTCATAGTGAAGTGGAAAATCATCGTAACAAGAAAATAAAGTTTCTATGATCTGATCGTGGAGGAGAATATTTGAGATTCATTTGAAACAATGCGGAATAGTTTTGCAACTCACGCCACGTGGAACACCACAGCGTAATGGTGTGTCCGAACATCGTAACCGCACTTTATTAGATATGGTGCGATCTATGATGTCTCTTACTGATTTACCGCTATCCTTTTGGGGTTATGCTTTAGAGACGGCTGCATTCATGTTAAATAGGGAACCATTGAAATCTGTTGAGATGACACCTTATGAACTGTGGTTTAGCAAGAAACCCTAGTTGTCATTTCTTAAAGTTTGGGGCTGCGATGCTTATGTGAAAAAGCTTCAACCTGATAAGCTCGAACCCAAATCGGAGAAATGTGTCTTCATAGGATACCCAAAAGAGACTATTGGGTACACCTTCTATCACAGATCTGAAGGCAAGATATTCATTGCTAAGAATGAATCCTTTCTAGAGAAGGAGTTTCTCTCGAAAGAAGTGAGTGGGAGGAAAGTAGAACTTGATGAGGTAATTGTACGTGCTCCCTTGTTGGAAAGTAATTCATCACAGAAATCAGTTCCAGTGATTCCTACACCAATTAGTGAGGAAGCTAATGATGATGATCATGAAACTTGTGATCAAGTTACTACCGAACCTCGTAGGTCAACTAGAGTAAGATCCGCACCAGAGTGGTATGGTAATCCTATTCTGGAAGTCATGTTACTTGACCATGATGAACCTATGAACTATGAGGAAGCGATGATGAGCCCAGATTCCACGAAATGGCTTGAGGCCATGAAATCTGAGATGGGATCCATGTATGAGAACAAAGTATGGACTTTGGTTGACTTGCCTGTTGATCGGCAATCCATAGAGAATAAATGGATCTTCAAGAAGAAGACTGACGGTGACGGTAATGTTACTATCTACAAAGCTCGACTTGTTGCGAAAGGTTTTCGACAAGTTCAAGGAGTTGACTATGATGAGACCTTCTCACCCATAGCGATGCTTAAGTCCGTCCGAATCATGTTAGCAATTGCCACATTTCATGATTATGAAATTTGGCAAATGGATGTCAAAACTGCATTCCTTAATGGATATCTTAAAGAAGAGTTGTATATGATGCAACCAGAAGGTTTTGTCGATCCAAAAGGTGCTAACAAAGTGTGTAAGCTCCAGTGGTCCATTTATGGACTGGTGCAAGCATCTCGGAGTTGAAATATACGCTTTGATAGTGTGATCAAATCATATGGTTTTATACAAACTTTTGGATAAGCCTGTATTTACAAGAAAGTGAGTGGGAGCTCCGTAGCATTTATGATATTATATGTGGATGACATATTGTTAATCGGAAATGATACTAAATTTCTGAATAGCGTAAAAGGATACTTGAATAAGAATTTTTCAATGAAAGACATCGGTGAAGTTGCTTATATATTGGGCATCAAGATCTATAGAGATAGATCAAGACGCTTAATTGGACTTTCACAAAGCACATACCTTGATAAATTTTGAAGAAGTTCAAAATGGATCAAGCAAAAAAGGGTTCTTGCATGTGTTACAAGGTGTGAAGTTGAGTTAGACTCAATGCCCGACCACTACAGAAGATAGAGAGAGAATGAAAGTCATTCCCTATGCTTCAGCTATAGATTCTATCATGTATGCAATGCTGTGTACCAGACCTGATGTGAGCCTTGCTATTAGTTTAGCAGGGAGGTACCAAAGTAATCCAGGAGTGGATCACTGGACGGCGGTCAAGAATATCCTGAATACCTGAAAAGGACTAAGGATATGTTTCTTGTTTATGGAGGTGACAAAGATCTCATCATAAACGGTTACGTCGACACAAGCTTTGACACTGATCCGGATGACTCTAAGTCACGAACCAGATACGTATTTTTATTGAATGGTGGAGCTGTCAGTTGGTGCAGTTCTAAGCAAAGCGTCGTGGCGGGATCTACGTGTGAAGCAGAATACATAGCTGCTTCGGAAGCAACAAATGAAGGAGTCTGGATGAAGGAGTTCATATCCGATCTAGGTGTCATACCTAGTTCATCGGGTCCAATGAAAAACTTTTGTGACAATACTGGTGCAATTGCCTTGGCAAAGGAATCCAGATTTCACAAGAGAACCAAGCACATCAAGAGACGCCTCAATTCCATCCGTGATCAAGTCAAAGAGGGAGACATAGAGATTTGCAAGATACATACAGAGCTGAATGTTGTAGACCCGTTGACTAAGCCTCTCTCACGAGCAAAACATGATCAACACCAAGACTCCATGGGTGTTAGAATCATTACAATGTAATCTAGATTATTGACTCTAGTGCAAGTGTCGGATTTCGGGTTCCGGCAAAACCCTTGAGGTTCGAACACTGGGGTGTGCACAAAGATCTCTCCTCCCCCTTGCACTCCCCCTCACCGCGATCTCAAGGCTCAGTGTGTCGAACTTGCAGAACAAAGGGACACAAGATTTATACTGGTTCGGGCCACCGATGTGGTGTAATACCCTACTCCAGTGTGGTGTGGTGGATTGCCTCTTGGGCTGAGGATGAACAGTTACAAGGGCAGAACAGCCTCCTAAGGAGAGGTGCTCTTATGCTTGGTGAGTTGGTGTGGATGAGGATGATCTGAATGGCCTCGGATCAGTTGCCTCCTACTGTGGTGGCTAGCCCTATTTATAGAGGCCCTAGTCCTCTTCCCAAATGCTGGAGGGAAGGGATGCCACAACAACCAAATTTGAAGGGAGACAACTAGTACAAGTTATCCTGACTAAAGGTGGTCTTCGCCTGCCAAAGGCTCTGGCGGTGATGCCGTCCTGGTCTCCACGATGACCTCTGTCCTGCCGTCTTGCTGGTCTTGGTATTGTTGCACTGATATGAAAACCTTTGCCCAATGTCTCGGGACTCCTCGCCTGCGCTTGCCTCTTTAGCACCAAAGAGGAAACGAGGACACTGTGCGCGCTGGCGCCCGCCTGGCCCCGGTCGTCATGGCTTGCCTCATAGGAACCTCGTGAGGTGCCCCTTGCCTTGATCTCTCCGCCCCTCATGAGCCAGCCTGGTGAGGCCGCCCCCGAGGAGGTCTTGCATCGTCCGCCTCGCGAGGCTAGGCCCCTCGCGTGGGTCTTGAGTGTTTGCTGGTGAAGATGGGCCGTATGGGGCCGCTGGCGGAGCCACGCCGTGGGCCACAGGCTGGCAAGTCTGGGGACCCCCGTTCCTAGGACGCCGACAGTAGCCCCTGGTCCCAAGGCGTGGTCGGACTTGGCTTCGAGGCGAAGCCAAGGTGCAAGTGCGGAGCACCGCGGGCCCCAACAGCCTGCGGCCTCGGTTGACGCGTGGCAATTGACGGGACATGGGTGTCTCCTCTTTCCCACGCTGCCTTGGAAACTGCCCGACTGACAAAAGACTGGCGCGGGCTGTATTTGCCTTCATTGCCTTCCTTCGTCTTGCTGCAGATCCCCTTTCTTTCCCTTCGCTTCCAGAGACTCCAGATCCGCCTAGATCCTCCTTCGAGCTTGTCGTAGATGGCGCCCAAGAAAGCTCGTGCTACTCCTCCGCCATCCTGGTACGAGCCCGCGCTCGATGCGTCGGGCGTGTCAGAGAAGAACCTTGCCGCCATGCGCCTGATGATGGCAGAGGGTGACGAGAAGAGGAAGATTGTGCTCCGGGTCGGCTCCCCCGAGCCTGAGGGCCCTGACAGCACTTTCTACCCCTTCTTCATGAGTAGCATCATTGCCGGGTTGGTTCCCCACTTCTTCGACTTCTTCTACTCCGTTCTTAGTCACTATAAGATCCACGCTCTACATCTTCACCCCAACTCCATCCTCCTCCTGTCGATCTTCGCATTCTACTGCGAGGTGTATGTTGGAGTGATGCCGTCCATGGCACTGCTGCGCCACTTCTGCTTCCTTCGGATCAAGGAGGGCTACCGCTCTAGGTGGGTTGGCTTCGTCGCGGCCAAGAAGACCAATGCCATCTCAAAGGCCGGGAAGAAGTCCGAGGGCTTCAGGAGCAAGTGGGTCCTGATGGACGCCAAGTGCTCCCACCCTCGGCTGGTGCTGCTGACAGAGATGTCTGTGTCCCAAGAGGGATGGCTTTACATGAAGCTCATCGACCCTCGGGCGACGCAGGTGCTGGAGAGGATGACTGCCGACCTGAAGCCTGGCGACTCGAGGACGGCGAAGCTGACGGGGGCCATGATCACCAAATAATTCAAAGCGCAGCGCATGGCTCCCCTCCAAGCGCGCCCGCGCCCACTATGGAAGCTTTGGTTGGGGACGACCAAGGGTACCCGCCTGATTGCTTTGTTCCCTTGTTCCGCCACCCAGACAGGGTAGAGGTCATCGTCGACATGCTTGTTTTTGACGGGCGCGGGCTTGCACCACCTGCGCCCTCGAGTGCTCCAGTGATGACGGCCCCGGTGGACGTGTCCTCCGACGAGTCTCATGAGGGGGGAGGAGGAAGAGGAGCGCGACTCGGGGACTTCTCGCGAGGGGGGGGAGACCTCCCCTATGCGCAAGGCTGACATCCTCCACACCCTGCCGATGATGATGACGAGGCCGATGTCCTTCTGGAAAGGAGAGAGCTGCATGCGGCCGGTGGCTCCTCGAGGTCCAAGGCCAGTCCTCAGAGGAGGTCCCCGTCTGCGATTCCGACGAGAGGGAGGTCGGCGCTAATTTCTCGAGACGGCGCCCCTGTTCTGATGCTGCCCGGAGCTGCCTCCAACCCACCTACTGCTTCTTCTTCTGTTCCTGGTGCTCGCGCGCCCGCACCTCAGGCCGCAAAGCTTCCAGGCTTCAAGCTTAGGAAGCAGAGAGATTACACTGTGGTGGACCAGTAAGTACTCTTGTCCTGTCTTGTTTCTGCTTCTGCTGTTGACTCTTAATGCTTCTCTATTGCGCTAACAGGCCTACACCCGCGGCGAAGAGGAGGAAGGAGGAAGCGGTGGTATTGCTCAAGACCCCATCACCTGCGGCGGCTGCACCCCTCTTCGTGGAGAAGGGCAGTGACAATGCTCACATTTCTCCGGCCAGATCGTCCTCGCGAGGCTTTGGGGAGCGTCCTCAAGAGGAGGTGGCCCCTACTGCCCCACTGGCTCCGGAGGTGCTAACGCCCAGCTCGGTTGCTGGGGTCACCAAGGCTCAGGAGCCCCCAGCCTCCCAGGCCATGGTGGTAACGCTGACTCCTCCTCCACCTGCCGCACTGCTAAGATCAGATCCTTCTGCCTCCCCTGATGTCCTGGAGCGAGCGCTCTTTCTGCGATGCCCCTGCTGTGAGAAGATGTTCAAGGCGCCGACCCCCGCCTGGTAGCCAGGCGCCTGGAGCTGGTCTCTGGCTGGCTTCACTTAGACGTGCTTGTTCGGGCGGCGCTGAGCCAGGCGACAGCAACCTCCGAGAAGGACAAGCAGGCCGCCGACCAGGCTACGGCCGCTCGCGAGGTGGCACTGAAAGATGCCGAGGCCGCCCAGATCACTGTCAGTCGCTGGAGTCCGAGCTAAAGACAATGCGCAACGAGCGTGCGGCCGAGGCGCGAGGCCGCAAGGTGGAGGAGGAGAAGATGAAGGCCCGGGAGGATGCCGTCAGGGGTCACGACATCGAGCTGGAGCAGTTGGGGAAGGCGCAGGCCGCGGAGCGCAGCCGGCTAGAGAAGCTGAAGCGGAAGATGGGAGCGGGAAAGCCAAGCTTGACGCCAAGGCGAAGGTCCTGGCCGAGGACCACGCGGCCTTCAAGTCCCTCGAGGAGAGGTCTCGCGTGGCGTTGCGGGCACTCTACAATAAGGGCTTGGAGGAGCCGCTAGCCACCGTCGATGACGGCCCACCCAGCCGCTTCCTCATCTGGTCGGGGCGCTTGAGGAGGTCGTGGGCAGAATCGGGGTGGAAGGAGAAACCCGCACACTTTCCTTGGTCGTGCTAACGCGAGTCTTCAGCCACCTCTATCTTCGTGATCCTGCCGCCAACCTCGATAAGCTGCTGGAGCCTGTGGATGATGAGCGTTGTGCAGCCACTGCCAAAGACGTGAAGGGCCAGGTGGAAGCTTTGCTGGAGAAGTTTCGCGCCTTCGACCCTGCGCCACCGACAGGTGGTGCTGCTGAACCCACAACTCCGACAGGCGGCGTAGGTGAGGACAACATTGCCATCGAAGGGGCATCCTTTGCACGCGAAGGCGACGTCCAGGGATGACTTGCCGGTGACTTCTTTCCCGCTTTGCATCTACAACACGTACCATGCCTCGTGGGGGCATTTAAACTTATGCTTGGTATTTGGAGAACAATATGTTTTGTAATATGTTTTGTAATATTTATTTGGAGAACAATATGTTTTGAGACCGACCCCGCGCATACCTCAGCCGTCGTCGGGTCGTCCGGATCACCAGGACGAGACCAAGGGGTGAGGGTCTACGTGGCCAGTTAGGCTCCTGAGTCGCGATGCTCAAGAGTCCCCCTTGACGTGCAAACAACTTATAGGAAGGAGACACGGGAGTAGGTATAGTGTTCTATGTCGGCAGGGCCCGACCCCGCGCATACCTGATCAACCGCCGTCGGGTCGTCCGGATCACTAGGGCTAGACTAAGGGGTGAGGGGCTACGTGGCTGGTTAGGCTCCTGAGTCGTGATGCTCAGGAGTCCCCCTTGGCACTCAAACGACCTTCATACATGTTCTCTCACCGAGGCTCGGCTCGGGAGGGGCGCGCGACGACTAGGTCCGGGGGACCTAGCAGGGTGGCGTACGCTTGGGCGTGACCCGAGCGCAGCCCCCGTGCCCAGCCCCCTCGCGCGACTCTCCCGAGGGGAGGTGTTGCAATGAGGCCAGACACCGAGCTCCGAGGCTCCCCGAGGTTGACACGGCCATGAGGCCGCCATCAGTTGTTTATCACCAATGCGGGGCATAGTGCTTCTGCACTTGCACAAGCATAACCTCTCCTCAGCCGTGTCGACTGCCAGCGCGGAGCATGGTGCTTCCACTGGTGCGTGGGTGAGGGCCCTCTAAGTGGAGCCCTCGGGGCGTGTACAGCCCCGCCCTGACATGTGGCTTGCACGACAGGGCTAGACGAGGTGTGTCTGGGCACTCGTGAGCCAGCGCGGGACTCACGAGGCCCTACCTCAAGGCGGGTTGCGCCTGGTCTTGGTTCTTGCGGATTGCGATAGTCCTGCGAAATGGTCAGGCAAATTGCGCCGAGTGAATCTCCTGAGGTTATCGCATGAGAAGGCCAAGCACCAATGACCTCAATAGGTGATGTGAATGGGGATGGCCCGCCAGACAGAGCTCAGCCATTGGATTTATCGACGCTGCAGGGACAGACCCGAGCACATGCGCCGTGCCTAGCCTCCTCATGTGAGGGATCCTGAAGAAAGATGATCGGCGCGTGGCTCCCATGGCGGGTGATAATCAAGCAAGTGATAACCATAGATAGGTTATGCACGGGAGCGAACTAGCTTAGATAAATGCAAGAATTATACATGCCACTGGGCCAGACCCGAGCGGCCTGGGGATGATGCAACCCAAGGGGCGCCCCCAGCAGAGTAAGCTAAAGACGTAAAAAGGATATATGCCACAGGGACAGGCCCACATGGCCTGGGAATGATGCGGCCCGAGGGGAGCTTCCAGCTAAATAAACTTGGAAAATGTCACCTAGTTCCGTTGTTGAAGGGATGTCGGGGTAGCTGAAGATGCATGGCGAAGGGGTTGCTCCTCATGAGCCTCCGGGGCCCTGAGCCTCGGGAGGCTCTAGGGGCCCAGGCGGCTCCTTGAGGACCGTCTCCATCTCTGCAGGACTGCGTGATGCCAGGCCTCCTCGGTCGCCAGGACGCTCCGCGAGTTGCGCTGGAAGGAGGCTCGGCAGGCCGAATGGCATGTGAACATAGCTGTGAGGTGGGCCCTCGCAACGTCCCACACGCGAAGGCCAGAAGCGCTCCTGAGATGCGGCCCTGTTGAGCCCTGGGATGTCGATGCATACGCGCAGCCCACCATCCTCGCCTGGATGGGGAGCTGCGCCAGGTGGGCGGCGGTTGCCGCGCATGGCCCTTGCATCCTGCAGCTCCTGAGTGGTCTTGGCGATGAACTCCTAAGCACCGGGCGCTCCTTGTCCGGGGTCCCCCTGAGTAAGACGTGCTGCAAAGCACGCCTCCATGTGGTGCCCAGGCGCCTCCCTCGTGATGTCGGCTAGGTCTGAGGCCCTCTAGAAGAGATCCCTCGAGCCCTGCATGAAGAGGGCGTCGGGCACGCCTTCCTATGCAAGGGAGGGAGGCGCCCCAGGTGCGCGCCGATCCTGATGTGGCACCACTAGAGGCATCGTTCCCCTGAGGCCCTATGTGGAGTAGTTGCTTCTTCTTGGGGGTGGCCTCAGGAGGGTGCGTGCCCTTGCTGTCAGGGTCTTCGATTGTTGCGTCCTGGAAGGCACGCTCGAGGGAGCACACCGCATCTCTTTCTTTGGAGGGGACTGTGATGATCCCGCCGCTTCTTGGCATCTTGAGGACGTTGTAGCCGTGGTGGGTCACTGCCATGAACTTGGCCAGGGCCGGATACTCGAGGATGGCATTGTACGGCTGACGGATGTGAGCAACGTCAAAGTCGATGAGCTCGGTGCGGTAGTTGTCGCGTAGTCCGAAGGTGACAGAGAGGCAGACCTGCCCTATCGGGGTGGTGGAGCCGTCAGTCACTTCTGAGAAGGGCTTGGTGGGCTGAAGCTGATCGTATGGCACTTGGTGGCTGTCGAATGTCTTGACGGACAGGACACTGAGCCCCGAGCCGCTGTCGATGAGGGTTTTGGTGACTTGGACATTGCTGATGACGGGTGAACAGAGCATTGGGAGGACGCAAGCGGTCGCCACGCACTTGAGCTGGTCCACCGAGCTAAAGGTGAAGGCGTACTTGGACCACCTGAGCGAGCATGTGGCCTCGAGCCTAGGAAGGGTTGTGTTCACCTCGCAAGAAAACTGCTTGAAGATACGCTGAGATGGTGGGGCCTGAGCTCCGCCCAAGATGCAGGCGATAGCATGCGGTTCCTGGAACCCCCAGCCCTCTCGTCCTGATGGTGGTAGTCGTTCCTTCTTGGTGGTGGCAGCAGCGGAGGGAGGCCAGGATTGCCCTGAGGATGGTCCTCGCGAGGCTAGTCGCGCCAGGTGCCCTCACGGGGCTGCACCTGCCAGTGGTCCTCATGAGGCAGGTCACGCCACTCCTAGCAGGGGCAGTGGTCGTCCCAGCGTCCTCCACCTCGTCCTCCTCCTCGGTCGTAGACCCGATCGTTGCGCTCGGGGCGTCGACTGAAGCATCCATCTCGAATGGCCCTGAGCTCTTGTGAGTCATTGGTGTTGTGGCTGTGTATGTTGTGGAAGGCGTAGAACGGTCGGCTGATTTTGGACGACACGGGATGGTCCCGGCCTCACTTTGTATCCGACTCTGCTGCGAGCACGGCCACTCCCTTGCTCTTCACGTCCTTGGCCTTGGCTTTCTTCTCCTCCGGGTCGGTAGCTGGGAGCTCGAGGAGGGAAAGACGCCCCTCCTCAGCTCTTGCACACTAGGTTGCTATGTTGAACAACTCTAGAGTCGTGCATAGCTCCTCATGGATGGCGAGCTCCTCCTTCATCTTGATGTCGCGGACGCCATCAGAAAATGTTGAGATGATGGCTTCCTGTGTCACCTTGGGGATCTTGAGGCGAACGTTGTTGAAGCGCTGGATGTACTTCTGCAGGGTCTCTTCCGTCTGCTGCTTGATGCGGCGCAGGTCGCCCGCGATCGGAGGGCGGTCGCGTGTACCCTAGAAGTTGGTGATGAAGCGGTCGCGCATCTCATCCCAGGAGGAGATTGATCCCGCGGGCAAGTTCAGGAGCCACGAGCAAGCGCCATCCTTAAGAGCCATCGGAAACTAGTTCTCCATGACTTTTTCATCGCCGTTGGCCGCCTCGATGCTCAGTTCGTAGAGCTGCAGGAACTCCGCGGGATCGGGGGTGCCGTCGTAGCGCGGAGGCAGATCCGACTTGAACTTTCCTGGCCAAACGACGGTGCGCAGATCGGGAGCAAAGGCGCGGCAGCCTGCAATGGCCACCGGGCCCTCTGCAGGGGCGGAGCCTGCCCTTAATGTCCGTGCACCGCCGCCGCAGGCGGCATGCGGTCTTGTCATGGTGGTGCTGGGAGCACTGAAGCATTTTCTTGCGGCTGGGGAACCTCTTGGCAGCTTCCTTCTTCATGCGCGGGCACACGGCGTGGCGCATCATGCCGCGGGACTGTGTGTCTTGGGGCGGAGGCGCTCCATGAGCTAAGCCTCCCGCGGCTGGAGGTGGGTGAGGCAGCGAGAGGGATGGTGCAGGACAGCCCCCAGCGGCGCTGACGAGCTCGGCGATGCGGTCCAGCCAGTCCTCGTAGAGATCGTCAACCGGGCGGTAGCGCAGAAGCTCGTGTGCCATGAGCAGTGCGGCCTGCGCGTCCGTGGGCGCGGCGCGAGCATGAGATGACGAGATGGCCGGGGTCAGCGACAGAGTGGCGGTGCAGCCGTCTCGTCGCACAGAAGGGTGTAGTGAGGCGCTTGTTGCTCGTTTCCCGTCGGACCGGTGGTGGCATTGGCGGCGGGTGACGGGGAACGACGGGGAGGCCTGCCGACAGGGGCTGTCTGAGCGACACGGGCGGCGAGGGCGGCCTGGCGCTCAGCGCGGGCTCGACGCATGTCCGCCATGGATGCGGTGGAGCGATGGGACGCGGATCGGCGGGAGGAAGGCTTCAGTGCACCCCTACCTGGCGTGCCAAATATCGGATTTCGGGTTCCGACAAAACCCTTGAGGTTCAAACACTGGGGTGCGTACAAAGATCTCTCCTCCCTCTTGCACTCTCCTTCACCGTGATCTCAAGGCTCAGCGCGTCGAACTCGCAGAACAAAGGGACACAAGATTTTTACTGGCTTGGGCAACCGATGTGGTGTAATACCCTACTCCAGTGTGGTGTGGTGGATTGCCACTTAGGCTAAGGATGAACAGTTACAAGGGGAGAACAGCCTCCTGAGGAGAGGTGCTCTTGTGCTTGGTGAGTTGGTGTGGATGAGGATGATCTGAATGGCCTCGGATCAGTTGCCTCCTACTATGGTGGCTAGCCCTATTTATAGAGGCCCTGGTCCTCTTCCCAAATGCTGGCGGGAAGGGATGCCACAACGGCCAAATTTGAAGGGAGCAACTAGTACAAGTTATCCTGACTAAAGGTGGTCTTCGGCTGCCAAAGGCTCTAATGGTGACATCGTCCTGGGCTCCATGGTGACCTCCATCCTGCCGTCCTGCTGGTCTTGGTCTCGTTGCACTGATATGGAAACCTTTGTCTGATGCCTCGGGACTCCTCGCCTGGCTTGCCTCTTTAGCACCAAAGAGGAAACAAGGACACTGTGCATGCTGGCGCCCGCCTGGCCCCGGTCGTCATGGCTTGCATCACAGGAACCTCGCGAGGTGCCCCTTGCCTTGATCTCTTCGCCCTTCGCAAGCCAGCCTGGTGAGGCCGCCCCCGAGGAGGTCTTGCGTCGTCCGCCTCGCGAGGCTCGCCCCCCCCCCCCCCGCGAGGGTCTTGAGTGTTTTCTCGTGAAGATGGGTCGTACGGGGCCATTCGCAGAGCCACGCCGTGGGCCGCAGGCAGGCAAGTCTGGGGACCCCCGTTCCCAGGACACCGAGAGTGATACGTCTTCGTCGGATCTATAATTTTTGATTATTCCATGCCAATATTCTACAACTTTCATATACTTTTGGCAAATTTTATACTATTTTTGGGGACTAACATATTGATCCAGTGCCCAGTGCTAGTTCATGTTTGTTGCATGTTTTTTGTTTCGCAGAAAATCCATATCAAACGAAGTCCAAACGGGATAAAAACGGACGGAGATTATTTTTGGAATATATGTGAAATATGGGTAGAAAATCAATGTGAGACGGTGCCCGAGGGAGCCACGAGGCAGGGGGCGCGCCCCTGACCCTCGTGGGCCCCTCGGTGAAAGGGCAGCCAGAGGGAACGCAGAAACAGAAAGAGACAGAGAGACAAATCCAATCTCGGAGGGGCTCTCGCCCCTCCCATGCCATGGAGACCAAGGACCAGAGGGGAAACCCTTCTCCCATCTAGGGAGGAGGTCAAGGAAGAAGAAGAAGGAGGGGGCTCTCCCCCTCGCTTCCGGTGGCGCCGGAGTGCCACCGGGGGCCGTCATCATCACCGCAATCTTCACCAACAACTTCACCGCCATCATCACCAACTCCCCCCCTCTATGCAGCAGCGTAAGCCCTCTTTTACCCGCTGTAATCTCTACTTAAACATGGTGCTCAACGCTATATATTATTTCCCAATAATGTATGTCTATCCTATGATGTTTGAGTAGATCCGTTTTTTCCTATGGGTTAATTGATGATCGTGATTGGTTTGAGTTGCATGTTTTATTATTGGTGCTATCCTATGGTGCTCTCCGTGTCGCGCAAGCGTGAGGGATTCCCGCTACAGGGTTTGCAATATGTTCATGATTTGCTTATGGTGGGTGGCGTGAGTGACAGAAGCACAAACCTGAGTAATTAGGTTGTTTGCGTATGGGATAAAGAGGACTTGATACTTTAATGCTATGGTTGGGTTTTACCTTAATGATCTTTAGTAGTTGCGGATGCTTGCTAGAGTTACAATCATAAGTGCATATGATCCAACTACAGAAAGTATGTTAGCTAATGTCTCTCCCTCAAATAAAATTACAATAATGATTACCGGTCTAGTTATCGATTGCCTAGGGACAAATAACTTTCTTGTAACAAAAAGCTCTTTACTAAAACTAACTTAGTTGTTTCTTTATCTAAACAGGCCCTACTTTTTATTTACTTGCTCTTTATTATTTTGCAAACCTATCCAAAAACACCTACATAATACTTCTAGTTTCATACTTGTTCTAGGTAAAGCAAACGTTAAGCGTGCGTAGAGTTGTATCGGTGGTTGATAGAACTTGAGGGAATATTTGTTCTACCTTTAGCTCCTCGTTGGGTTTGACACTCTTACTTATCGAAAGAGGCTACAATTGATCCCCTATACTTGTGGGTTATCAAGACCTTTTTCTGGCGCCGTTGCCGGGGAGTCATAGCGTGGGGTGAATATTCTCGTGTGTGCTTGTTTGCTTTATCACTAAGTAATTTTTATTTGTTGTTCTTAGTTGTTTTCTATCTTTAGTTATGGGTAGGAAATGCAAAATACCAAAAAAATTATATGTACCTACTGAACCAATGGTTGACGAACCACTCAAAATCTATCACACTCCTGAAGCTTATTACTTGGATCATCTTCGATCCCTGTGTGCTCGTGCTGAAACCCCAACTAGCTTAGTTGAGGGAAAATCCTTAGATGAGCATGCATGTTATGTGCGACACCGTATATCTGAAAAAGGGGAACGTTTACTGGATCAAATTCATTGTTTGCAATGCTATGCTTGGAATTTATGTGAAATATATGATGTTACTTGTTGTTTTGAAAACCCTTAGAAACACCTTCCCTACCAATGTGAGTTTATTGATAATTGAATTGTATCTTCATATGCTAAGGGTGTTTATAATTACTATGATGTTCAACAAATTGAAGAATTTGCTGCTTTTAAGGGTGCTTATGAAATTGCTTCTTTGATTGAAACGTATGATGCTACTCTTTACAAATCTGGAAATTTTGCCATACTTGAATATTTTTATGAGAATTATGCTTCTAATGCCTATGTTAAACCATATATCGAGGTCTCCTCCGCTGTCCAAGAAGAGACTAATATTTTGCAGGAGTCTATGGAAGAAGAAATTGATGAAACTATGAGCTCATTGCATGAAAAAGATGATGAGGAGAGCGAAGAACAAAAGGAGGAAGAGCGGATTAGCTACCCGTGCCCACCTTCTAATGAGAGTAACTCTTCAACTCATACATTGTTTAATTTCCCTTCGTGCTACCGAAGGATGATTGTTATGATGATTGTTATGATCCCGTTGATTCTC
Organism: Triticum aestivum; assembly: GCF_018294505.1. Taxonomy (NCBI): domain Eukaryota; kingdom Viridiplantae; phylum Streptophyta; class Magnoliopsida; order Poales; family Poaceae; genus Triticum; species Triticum aestivum. The sequence goes on from NC_057806.1 coordinate 576,330,938, forward strand.
TTGAAATATCCCTTTTTGATGATGCTTGCTATGCTTGTGCCAAGATGACAATATGAATTATGCTTATGGAGATGAACTTGCTATAGTTCCTTATCTTAAACATGAAATTGTTGCTATTGCACCCACACATGATAGTCCTATTATCTTTTTGAATTCTCCTGACTACACTATATTGGAGAAGTTTGCACTTATTAAGGATTATATTGATGGGTTGCATTTTACTATTACACATGATAATTTTTATGAATATAATATGAATGTGCTTGCTGCTCCTACTTGCAATTATTATGAGAGAGGAACTATATCTCCACCTCTCTATGTTTCCAATACGATAAAATTGCAAGAAACTGTTTATACTATGCATTAGCCTTTACTTTGTGTGCATGAATTGTTCTTTTATGACATGCCGATGCCTAGGAAGAGAGTTAGACTTTGTCATTACATGATATATGTTACTTTGTGCTCACTACTAAATTACAAATCATTGTTAATTAAAATTGGCTTTGATATACCTTGGGATCCGGGTGGATCCATTACTTGAGCACTATATGCCTAGCTTAATGGCTTTAAAGAAAGTGCTGCCAGGGAGACAACCCGGAAGTTATAGAGAGTCATTTATTTCTGTTGTGTGCTTTTATAAAGTTTAAAAATAAAAATAATGTGCCAAGATTTGCCTTTAGGATGTTTACTTTGCTTGTTGGTTTGTACGGTGCAGGACAGAAACTTTGGCTGTAATGCACAATTTTACATTTTTTTACTGGAACTTCAAATGGTTCTTATTCTTTTTGCAATGTCTTTCTATACAAATTTTTTATTTTTCCTAATTTTGGTAGAATATTTGGAGTAACAGAGGTATGGTGAATGTTCAGATTATTACAGACTGTTCTGTTTTAGACAGATTCTGTTTTTGATGCATAGTTTGCTTGTTTTGATGAAACTATTGATTTATATCAGTCGATTAAGCCAAGGAAAAGTTATATTACAGTAGCTATAATCCAAAAACAAAATATGAATTGGTTTGCGACAGTACTTAGAGTAGTAATTTGCTTTATTATACTAACGGATCTTACCGAGCTTTCTGTTGAGTTTTGTGTGGATGAAGTGTTCGAAGATCGAGGAGGTCTCGATGTGAGAAGAAGGAAGAGAGGCAAGAGCTCAAGCTTGGGGATTCCTGAGGCACCCCAAGTAAATATTCAAGGAGACTCAACCGTCTAAGCTTGGGGATGCCCCGGAAGGCATCCCATCTTTCTTCAACAAGTATCGGTATGTTTTCGGATTCGTTTTGTTCATGCGATATGTGCAATCTTGGAGCGTCTTTTTCATTTAGTTTTCACTTTTCTTTTATGCACCATGCTGGTATGAGATAGTCCTTGGTTGATTTATAGAATGCTCATTGCACTTCACTTATATCTTTTGAGTATGGCTTTATAGAATGCTTCATGTGCTTCGCTTATATCATTTGAAGTTTGGATTGCCTGTTTCTCTTCACATAGAAAACCGCCATTTGTAGAATGCTCTTTTGCTTCACTTATATTTGTTAGAGCGCGGGCATATCTTTTTTAGAAAGATTTAAACTCTCTTGCTTCACTTATATCTATTTAAAGAGATGACAGGAACTGGTCATTCACATGGTTAGTCATAAAATCCTACATAAAACTTGTAGATCACTGAATATGATATATTTGATTCCTTGCAATAGTTTTGCGATATAAAGATGGTGATATTAGAGTCATGCTAGTGGGTAGTTGTGGACTATAGAAATGCTTGTGTTGAAGTTTGTGATTCCCGTAGCATGCACGTATGGTGAACCGTTATGTGATGAAGTCGGAGCATGATTTATTTATTGATTGTCTTCCTTATGAGTGGCGGTCGGGGACGAGCGATGGTCTTTTTCTACCAATCTATCCCCCTAGGAGCATGCGTGTAGTACTTTGTTTTGATGACTAGTAGATTTTTGCAATAAGTATGTGAGTTCTTATGACTAATGTTGAGTCCATGGATTATACGCACTCTCACCCTTCCATCATTGCTATCTTCTTCGGTACCGTGCATTGCCCTTTCTCACCTCGAGAGTTGGTGCAAACTTCACCGGTGCATCCAAACCCCATGATACGATACACTCTATCACACATAAGCCACCATATACCTTCCTCAAAACATCCACCATACCTACCTATCATGGCATTTCCATAGCCATTCCGAGATATATTGCCATGCAACTTCCATCATTATCATATACATGACTTGAGCATCATTGTCATATTGCTTTGCATGATCGTAAGATAGCTAGGATGATGTTTTCATGGCTTGTCCATTTTTTTATGTCATTGCTACGCTAGATCATTGCACATCACGGTACACCACCGGCGGCATTCATATAGAGTCATATCTTTGTTCTAGTATCGACTTGTAATATCGAGTTGTAAGTAAATAAAAGTGTGATGATCATCATTATTAGAGCATTGCCCCAATGAGGAAAGGGTGATGGAGACTATGATTCCCTCACAAGTCGGGATGAGACTCCGGACTTTAAAAATAAATAAAAGAGGACAAAGAAGCCCAAATAAAAAAGGAGGCCAAAGAAGCCCACCAAAAATGAGAGAAAAAGAGAGAAGGGGCAATGTTACTATCCTTTTACCACACTTGTGCTTCGGAGTAGCACCATGTTCTTCCTATAGAGAGGCTCTTGAGTTATCACTTTCATATACTAGTGGGAATTTTCATTATAGAACTTGGCCTGTATATTTCGATGATGGGCTTCCTCAAATGCCCAAGGTCTTCATGAGCAAGCAAGTTGGATGCACACCCACTTAGTTTGCAGTTTGAGCTTTTATACACTTATAGCTCTTAGTGCATCCGTTGCATGGCAATCCCTGCTCCTCACATTGACATCAATTGATGGGCATCTCCATGGCCCGTTGATTAGCCGCACCGATGTGAGACTTTCTCCCTTTTTGTCTTCTCCACACAACCTCCACCATCATATTCTATTCCACCTATAGTGCTATGTCCATGGCTCACGCTCATGTATTGCGTGAAAGTTGAAAAGGTTTGAGAACATCAAACGTATGAAACAATTGCTTGGCTTGTCATCGGGGTTGTGCATGATTTGAATATTTTGTGTGGTGAAGATGGAGCATAGCCAGACCATATGATTTTGTAGGGATAACTTTCTTTCGCCATGTTATTTTGAAAAGACATGATTGCTTTATTAGTAGGCTTGAAGTATTATTGTTTTTATGTCAAATGATAGACTATTGCTTTGAATCACTCGTATCTTAATATTCATGCCATGATTAGATTTGTGATCAAGATTATGCTAGGTAGCATTCCACATCAAAAATTATTTTTTTATCATTTACCTACTCGAGGATGAGCAGGAATTAAGCTTGGGGATGCTGATACGTCTCCATCATATCTATAATTTTTGATTGTTCCATGCCAATATTCTAAAACTTTCATATACTTTTGGCAACTTTTTATACTATTTTTGGGGACTAACATATTGATCCAGTGCCCAGTGCCAGTTCCTGTTTGTTGCATGTTTTTTGTTTCACAGAAAATCCATATCAAACGAAGTCCAAACGGGATAAAAACGGACGGAGATTATTTTTGGAATACATGTGAAATATGGGTAGAAAATCAATACGAGACGGTGCCCGAGGGAGCCATGAGGCAGGGGGCGCGCCCAACCCTCGTGGGCCCCCCGTAAGGCGGTTAATGCTCTTCTTTTGCTGCAAGAAAGCTAATTTTCAGGAAAAAATCTAGGCGAAGGTTTCAGTCCAATCGGAGTTATAGATCTCCATATATATACGAAACGGTGAAAGGGCAGCCAGAGGGAACACAGAAACAGAGAGAGACAAAGAGACAGATCCAATCTCGGAGGGGCTCTGGCCCCTTCCATGCCATGGAGACCAAGGACCAGAGGGGAAACCCTTCTCCCATCTAGGGAGGAGGTCAAGGAAGAAGAAGAAGGAGGGGGGCTCTCTCCCCCTCGCTTTCGGTGGTGCCGGAGTGCCACCGGGGGCTGTCATCATCACCGCAATCTTCACCAACAACTTCACCGCCATCATCACCAACTCTTCCCCCCTCTATGCAGCGGTGTAACCCCTCTTTTACCCGCTGTAATCTCTACTTAAACATCGTGCTCAATGCTATATATTATTTCCCAATAATGTATGGCTATCCTATGATGTTTGAGTGGATCCGTATTGTCCTATGGGTTAATTGATGATCGTGATTGGTTTGAGTTGCATGTTTTATTATTGGTGCTATCCTATGGTGCTCTCCGTATCGCGCAAGTGTGAGGGATTCCCACTGCAGGGTTTGCAATATGTTCATGATTTGCTTATGGTGGGTGGCGTGAGTGACAGAAGCACAAACCCGAGTAAGTAGGTTGTTTGCGTATGGGATAAAGAGGACTTGATACTTTAATGCTATGGTTGGGTTTTACCTTAATGATATTTAGTAGTTGCGGATGCTTGCTAGAGTTCCAATCATAAGTGCATATGATCCAAGTAGAGAAAGTATGTTAGCTTATGCCTCTCCCTCAAATAAAATTACAATAATGATTACCGGTCTAGTTATCGATTGCCTAGGGACAAATAACTTTCTCATAACAAAAAGCTCTTTACTAAAACTAACTTAGTTGTGTCTTTATCTAAACAGCCCCTACTTTTTATTTACATGCTCTTTATTATCTTGCAAACCTATCCAAAAACACCTACATAATACTTCTAGTTTCATACTTGTTCTAGGTAAAGCGAACGTTAAGCGTGCGTAGAGTTGTATCGGTGGTTGATAGAACTTGAGGGAATATTTGTTCTACCTTTAGCTCCTCGTTGGGTTCGACACTCTTACTTATCGAAATAGGCTAAATTGATCCCCTATACTTGTGGGTTATCAAGACCTTTTTCTGGCGTCGTTGCCGGGGAGTCATAGCGTGGGGTGAATATTCTCGTGTGTGCTTGTCGGGAGACCCTTGGCCGAACTATGTCCGGCTTGAGTGGGAAGCGGACAACAAAGAAATTCATTCCCCACCCACCACCCACTTAATAGCCACTATCAACGACTTTAACCGACATGCTTGATTTCGGCTCCAAAGACATCGACGGTATGGACGACGATGCAGGAGAAGAACAGAAATGATACGTCTCCAACGTATCTATAATTTTTGATTGCTCCATGCTATATTATCTACTATTTTGAATGTTTATGGGCTTCATTATACACTTTTATATAATTTTTGGGACTAACCTATTAACCCGGATCCCAGTGCCAGTTTCAGTTTTTTACCCTATTTTAGAGTTTCAAAGAAAAGGAAAACCAAACGGAGTCCAATTGACCTGAAACTTCACGGAACTCATTTTTGGAAGGAAAGAAGCCTAGAAGACTTGGAGTGCACGTCGGGGGATCTGCGAGCAGGTCACAAGGCAGGGGGCGCGCCCACCCCCCCTGGGCGCGCCCTCCACCCTCGTGGCCCCCCTGACGTATTTCTTCTGCCTATATATCTCCATATACCCTAAAACATCCAAGAGCACAATAGATCGGGAGTTCCGCCGCCAGAAGCCTCCATAGCCACCGAAAGCCAATCTAGACCCGTTCCGGCACCCTACCGGAGGGGGGAATCCCTCTCCGATGGCTATCTTCATCATCTCGGTGCTCTCCATGACGAGGAGGGAGTAGTTCTCCCTCGGGGCTGAGGGTATGGACCAGTAGCTATGTGTTTGATCTCTCTCTCTCTCTCTCGTGTTCTTGATTTGGGACGATCTTGATGTATCATGAGCTTTGCTATTATATTTGGATCCTATGATGTTTCTTCCCCCCTCTACTCTCTTGTAATGGATTGAGTTTTCCCTTTGAACTTATCTTATCGGATTGAGTCTTTAAAGATTTGAGAACACTTGATGTATGTCTTGTCGTGCGTATCTGTGGTGACAATGAGATATCACGTGATTCACTTGATGTATGTTTTGGTGATCAACTTGCGGGTTCCGCCCATGAACCTATGCATAGGGGTTGGCACACGTTTTTGTCATGATTCTCTGGTAGAAACTTTAGGGCACTCTGTGAGGTTCTATGTGTTGGTTGAATAGATGAATCTGATATTGTGAGATGCATATCGTATAATCATGCCCACTGATACTTGAGGTGACATTGGAGTATCTAGGTGACATTAGGGTTTTGGTTGATTTGTGTCTTAAGGTGTTATTCTAGTATGAACTCTAGGGTGTTTGTGACACTTATAGGAATAGCCAACATATTGATTGGAAAGAATAACTTTGAGGTGGTTTCGTACCCTACCATAATCTCTTCGTTTGTTCTCCGCTATTAGTGACTTTGGAGTGACTCTTTGTTGCATGTTGAGGGATAGTTATGTGATCCAATTATGATATTATTGTTGAGAGGACTTGCACTAGTGAAAGTATGAACCCTAGGCCTTGTTTCCTATCATTGCAATACCGTTTATGCTCACTTTTACCATTAGTTACCTTGTAGTTTTTATAATTTCAGATTACAAATACCTTTATCTACCATCCATATTGCACTTGTATCACCATCTCTTCGCCGAACAAGTGCACCTATACAATTTACCATTGTATTGGGTGTGTTGGGGACACAAGAGAATCTTTGTTATTTGGTTGCAGGGTTGCTTGAGAGAGACCATCTTCATCCTATGCCTACTACGGATTGATAAACCTTAGGTCATCCACTTGAGGGAAATTTGCTACTGTCCTACAAACCTCTGCACTTGGAGGCCCAACAATGTCTACAAGAAGAAGGTTGTGTAGTAGACATCAAGCTCTTTTCTGGCGCCGTTGCCGAGGAGGTGAGTGCTTGAAGGTATATCTTTAGATCTTGCAATCGAGTCTTTTAGTTTCTTGTTTTATCACTAGTTTAGTTCATAAAAGAAAACTATAAAAAATGGAATTGAGTTTGTCTCATATGCTTCACCTTTTTAATATCTTTCATGAGTATGATGGAAAGGATAATTGTGCTCAGGTGCTAGAAGAAGAATGCATTAAAATGTTTGGCACTAAATATTTGAATGATGAGCATGATTGCAATGTTGTTAGTATGAATTCCTTGAATATCTATGATGCTAATGATATGCAAAGCCACAAACTTGGGGAAGCTATGTTTGATGAAGATGATATTTTTTGTCCCCCATGTTTTGATGAGCAAATTTATTATGATGAAAGCATGCCTCCTATTTATGATGATTATATTGATGAAAGTGGATTTGGAGAGGTCATGGCTTTATTTTGTGATGAATCCACTATTCCGGAAGAGGTTCCAATTGATTATGAGAACAAAGTTGCTATCTATGATGATTATTGTGATGACATGTATGCTTTAAAGAATAATGATAACCATGAAACTTGTCATCTTGATCTTAATTTTCAATCACATGATAGTTATTTTGTTGAGTTTGCTCCCACTATTATTCATGAGAAGAATTTTGCTTGTGTGGAGAGTAATAAAATTGCTATGCTTGTAGATCATGAAAAGAATGCTTTATGTGCTGGTTATATTGTTGAATTCATTTATGATGCTACTGAAAATTATAATGATGGAGGAACATATGATTGTAGGAATTGCAATAATATCCAGTTTCCTCTCTATGTGCTTAAAGTTTTGAAGTTATGCTTGTTTTACCTTCCTGCGCAAGTTGATTCTTGTTCCCACAAGTTGTTTGCTCACAAAATCCCTATACATAGGAAGTGGGTTAGAATTAAATGTGCTAGTCATATTCTTCATTATGCTCTGTTTATGTTTCAATTCTTATCCTTTATGTGAGCATCATTGAAATCATCGTGCCTAGCTAGGGGCGTTAAACGATAGCGCTTGTTGGGAGGCAACCCAATTTTATTTTTGTCCCTTGATTTTTGCTCCTGTTTAGTAATAAATAATTCATCTATCCTCTGTTTAGATGTGGTTTTATGCTTTTAATTAGTGTTTGTGCCAAGTAGAACCTTTGGGAAGACTTGGGGAAAGTCTTGTTGATCATGCTGTAAAAAACAGAAACTTTGGTGCTCACGAGAATTGCTGCCATTTTTATTGGGAGAGTGCTATTTAGTTAATTATTTTTGCAGATGATTAATAGACAAATTACTCAGGTCCAGCAATTTATTTGAGAATTTTATGAGTTCCAGAAGTATACGTTTGATCCAGATTACTACAGACTGTTCTGTTTTTGACAGATTCTGTTTTTCGTGTGTTGTTCGCTTATTTTAATGAATCTATGGCTAGTAAAAGAGTTTATAAACCATAGAGAAGTTGGAATACAGTAGGTTTAACACCAATATAAATAAAGACTGAGTTCATTACAGTACCTTGAAGTGGTGTTTTGTTTTCTTTCGCTAACGGAGCTTACGAGTTTTCTGTTAAGTTTTGTGTTGTGAAGTTTTCAAGTTTTGGGTAAGGATTCGATGGACTATGGAATAAGGAGTGGCAAGAGCCTAAGCTTGGGGATGCCCAAGGCACCCCAAGGTAATATTCAAGGACAACCAAAATCCTAAGCTTGGGGATGCCCCGGAAGGCATCCCCTCTTTCATCTTCGTTCATCGGTAACTTTACTTGGAGCTATAGTTTTATTCGCCACATGATATGTGTTTTGCTTGGAGCGTCAATTTATTTTGTTAGGATTTTCTTGCTGTTATTTAGAACAATTTTTTTCATCTTTTATTTCAATAAAAGTGGCATTGATAGCCTTTACTATGCCTATGTTACAAGTATACATGTTGCTGTTTGAAAACAGAAAGTTTACCACTGTTGCAATAATTCCCTAAAAAAGTCAGAATGTGATAAAATGTTGAAACCTTTTGCATATTAAGCTCTGATAAATTTACTACAGTGGGAATTTTCTTTAATAATTTTTGGAGCTAGGGAAGTATGGATGTTGCAGCATTCTTTACAGACTATCCTGTTTAGGCAGATTGCTGTTATGTTTGCATTGTTTGCATATGTTTGCTTCTTTAATGATTCTATTTGAGGATAGGACTATTAAATATGCAGAGGCATTTAGTATGCAATGTTGAATAATAATTTTAGTGATTTTATACAGTAGAGTATGATAAGGTTTTTGCAATGGTTTATACTAACTTATCTCACGAGTCCTTGTTGAGTTTTGAGTGGATGAAGCTTTTGAGATTTAGGGAGACCGTGATATGAGAGGAATTGAGGAGACACAAAATCTCAAGCTTGGGGATGCCCAAGGCATCCCAAGATAATATTTCAAGAATTCTCAAGCATCTAAGCTTGGGGATGCCCCGATTGGCATCCCACCTTTCTTCTTCAACAACTATCGGTTAGTTTCGGTTGATCCTAAGTTTTTGCTTCTTCACATGATGTTTGCCATTCTCAGAATGTCATTTTATTTTGCTTTGCTTGCTGTTTGAATAAAATACTCTGAAATTCTTAAATGTTAGAGAGTCTTCACATAGTTGCATAATTATTCAATTACTCATTGATCTTCACTTATATCTTTCGGAGTAGTTTGTCGTTGCTCTAGTGCTTCACTTATATCTTTTTAGAGCACGGTGGTGGTATTATAGAAATAGATGAACTCTCATGCTTCACTTATATCATTTTGAGAGTCTTAAATAGCATGGTAACTTGCTTAAAATCCTAATATGCTAGGTATACAAGATTAGTAAAAACTTTCATATAGAGTATTGGATACTAAGAGAAGTTTGATGCTTGATGATTGTTTTGAGATATGGAGGTAATAATATCAAAGTCGTGCTAGTTGACTAGTTGTGAATTTGAGGAATACTTGTGTTGAAGTTTGCAAGTCCCGTAGCATGCACGTATGGTAAACATTATGTAACAAATTTGAAACATGAGGTGTTATTTGATTGTCTTCCTTATGAGTGGCGGTCGGGGACGAGCGATGGTCCTTTCCTACCAATCTATCCCCCTAGGAGCATGCGCGTAGTGCCGAGGTTTTTTATGACTTGTAGATTTTTGCAATAAGTATGTGAGTTATTTATGACTAATGTTGAGTCCATGGATTATATGCACTCTCACCCTTCCATCCTTGCTAGCCTCTTCGGTACCGTGCATTGCCCTTTATCACATTGAGAGTTGGTGCAAACTTCGCCGGTGCATCCAACCCCCGTGATATGATACGCTCTTTCACACATAAACCTCCTTATATCTTCCTCAAAACAGCCACCATACCTACCTATTATGGCATTTCCATAGCCATTCTGAGATATATTCCCATGCAACTTTACACCATTCCGTTTATCATGACACATTCATCATTGTCATATTGCTTAGCATGATCATGTAGTTGACATAGTATTTGTGGCAAAGCCACCGTTCATAATTCTTTCATACATGTCACTCTTGGTTCATTGCACATCCCGGTACACTGCCGGAGGCATTCATATAGAGTCATCTTTGTTCTAGTATCGAGTTGTAATCATTGAGTTGTAAATAAATAGAAGTGTGATGATCATCGTTATTAGAGCATTGTCCCAAGTGAGGAATAAAAAAAGAAAAAGAGAGAAAGGCCATAAAAAAGAGAAGGCCCAAAAAAAGAGAAAGGCCATAAAAAAGAGATAAGGCCCAAAAAAGAGAAAGGCCATAAAAAAGAGAAGGCCCAAAAAATGAGAGAAAAAGAGAGAAGGGACAATGCTACTATCCTTTTACCACACTTGTCCTTCAAAGTAGCACCATGATCTTCATAGTAGAGAGTCTCTTGTTTTGTCACTTTCATATACTAGTGGGAATTTTTCATTATAGAACTTGGCTTGTATATTCCAACAATGGGCCTCCTCAAGTGCCCTAGGTCTTCGTGAGCAAGCAAGTTGGATGCACACCCACTAGTTTCTTTTGTTGAGCTTTCATACATTTATAGCTCTAGTGCATCCGTTCCATGGCAATCCCTACTCCTTCCATTAACATCAATCGGTGGGCATCTCCATAGCCCATTGATTAGCCTCGTTGATGTGAGACTTTCTCCTTTTTGTCTTCTCCACATAACCCCCCTCATTATATTCTATTCCACCCATAGTGCTATATCCATGGCTCGCGCTCATGTATTGCGTGAAAGTTTATGAGTTTGAGATTACTAAAGTATGAAACAATTGCTTGGCTTGTCATCGGGGTTGTGCATGATGAGAGCATTCTTGTGTGACGAAAATGAAACATGACTAAACTATATGATTTTGTAGGGATGAACTTTCTTTGGCCATGTTATTTTGAGAAGACATAATTGCTTAGTTATTATGCTTGAAGTGTTATCATTTTTATGCCAATATGAACTTTAGTGTTGAATCTTTCAGATCTAAATATTCATACCACAATTAAGAAGAATTACATTGAAATTATGCCAAGTAGCACTCCGCATAAAAATTCTGTTTTTATCATTTACCTACTCGAGGACGAGCAGGAATTAAGCTTGGGGATGTGTAACGCCCTCGATGCGGCTATATCTCCCATGTGTCGAAGCACAACTTAGAGGCATAACCGCATTGAAAGCAATGTCGCAAGTGAGGTAATCTTCACACAACCCATGTAATACATAAGGGAAAGAGGTACATAGTTGGCTTAGAATCGCCACTTCACACAAGCATTACATCAACCAGATACAACCAAGGTCCGTCTACGGAACCAAAATAAAAGAAGAACCCCAAAAGCGACAAGGTCCCCGATCGACCCCAACTGGGCTCCACTACTGATCAACTAGAACGAAACAACACATCGGACAGGATCTTCATCGAGCTCCTCCTTGAGCTTGGTTGCGTCACCTGCTCGGTTCAACGACACCTGCAAACTGGTTTTGGAAGTATCTGTGAGTCACGGGGACTCAGCAATCTCGCACCCTCGCGATCAAAACTATTTAAGATTATGGGTAAGGTAAAGGTATGAGGTGGAGTTGCAGCAAGCGACTAGCATATATGGTGGCTAACCTGTTCGCAAAAGAGAGCGAGAAGAGAAGGCAAAGCACGAACTATGAACTATGATCAAGAAGTGATCCTATAACAACCTACGTCAAGCATAACTCCAACACAGTGTTCACTTCCCGGACTCCGCCGAGAAGAGACCATCACGGTTACACACGCAGTTGATTCATTTTAATTAAGTTAAGGTTCAAGTTATCTACAACCGGACATTAACAAATTCCCATCTGCCCATAACCGCGGGCACGGCTTTCGAAAGTTCAAATCCCTGTAGGGGAGTCCCAACTTAGCCCATGACAAGCTCTCACGGTCAACAAAGGAATAGACCTCCTCCCGAGACATTCTGATCAGACTCGGTATCCCGGTTCTTCAAGACACTTCGACAAGTTAAAACCAATCCAGCAACACCGCCCGAATGTGCCGACAAATCCTGATAGGAGCTGCACATATCTCGTTCTTAGGGCACAATCAGATTGTCTTAGGTACGGGTAGGCCAGCCCAGAGTTGCCCCTGGTGGCCACCGGCAGCTGACAGGTTGGACCAACACTCAGAGGGGCACTGGCCCGGGGGGTAAAATAATGATGACCCTCAGGAGCGCGACTCCCAAGGGAAAAGAAAAGGCTAGGTGGCAAATGGTAAAACCAAGGTTGGGCATTGCTGGAAAAGCTTTAATCAGGGCGAACTATCAAGGGGTTCCCATTATAACCCAACCGCGTAAGGAACGCAAAATCCAGGAACATAACACCGATATGACGGAAGCTAGGGCGGCAAGAGTGGAACAAAACACCAGGCATAAGGGCGAGCCTTCCACCCTTTACCAAGTATATAGATGCATTAATTAAATAAGATATATTGTGATATCCCAACAAGTAAACATGTTCCAAAAAGGAACAACATCTCCATGTCCCAACAAGGAACAAACTTCAATCTTCACCTGCAACTAACAACGCTATAAGAGGGGCTGAGCGAAGCGGTAACATAGCCAATCAACGGTTTGCTAGGACAAGGTGGGTTAGAGGGTTGGTTCAACAATATGGGTGGCATGATGAGCAAGTGGTAGGTATCGCAGCATAGGCATAGCAAAAGAGCGAGCAACTAAGCAAGCAAAGATAGAAGTGATTTTGAGGGTATGGTCATCTTGCCTGAAATCCCGCAAGGAAGAAGAACGAGTCCACGAAGAAGACACACGGGTGAAGTCGAACGGATCCTCACAATCACGACGTTACCGGAACCAACCCGAAGAAGCAACACCGGAAAGAAGCACACAACATAGTAAACAAACAACACATAAGCATGGCAAGATGCGCAACCAAGTATGATGCATGTCCGGTTTAAAGAGGCATGGCATGGCAAAGTGCACAAACAAAACTACAAATTAAGTGGAGCTCAATATGCAACGGAGTTGCATATTGAAGAAAACACCACATGACTTATTTAGCTCTCTCTTGTTTATGTACCCAACAAGATTAAATGTTGATTAACATGGCAAGAGGGTGAAGCATAATAAAACTATACTATGTAAACAATTTAAATGGGACCGGAAACAACGAACAACAAATTCGGAAAATCCTCATGAGCATATTTTGGTTATGGTACTGTTCTGCCCTAAACCATATTTTATAGTTGTTAAACATGCAAAGTGAGGCCACCATGTTAAACTAGGCATTTTTCCACCCCATTTACATATAAAGTTTGTTAAATTCGGAGTTACGGTTAAATAGTTATGAATTAAAGCATTTTAGCAAGTTATTTAAGCAAATTTAAACAAACAACATTTTAAACATTTCAAACATGGATGAAAACGACATATTATGAAACTATACAAAATTCTAGACATTTTACATATAAAGTTTGTTTTAATCCGATGCTCGGTTGTGAAGTTATTAAATGCATGAAGTTTAGGGGCTTTTCTGCAAAACAGGCAGCATCTGGATAATTACTAAAATCGCTGGACAGGAAAAAAACATAACGGGCCGTATCTAGCTGGCCCAACCATGCACGGTCCAAGGGCTGGGCGGAAATCTCACATTGGGCCAACAGGCCGGCTTGCATCTTGGGATGACAGGGGCAAGGAGGAGCGTGTTGGGCCTAGCGAGGAGGTGGACGCAGTCCACGCTCGAGGCGTTCATCCTCTCCCGATGAACAGGAGGCGGTCGAGGCAGGGGCCGCGGCGCAGGAGCTTGGTGCTACCGTGGTTGCAGGCGAGGAGGATGACTCCGGCGGCGCAGGTCCTAGCGGCAAACGGCGAAGAACAGGGCAAGGCGGCGGATCTGGGCGAAGAGGAACTGGTTTTAGCGCACGGCTGGAGAGGAGGTCGAGGCGCCATGGGGATCGAACAGAGGAGGCCGACCATGGCGTCCTGGGACTTGGGCGGCTCGACTGCGGTGGAGAACACAAAGGGGCGGCGCTCGGAGGAGACCAGGGACGCAGCGAGGTCCTAGCTCGCTGTCTCGAGCGCATGGATGAGGACGGCCGGGGCGCTGCCGGCGGCGGGACTTGGCACGTTGTTTATGGCTCCGGCAACAATTTGGCGTCCTGTAGAACGAGAGGGAGAGAGAGGTGAGCTCGGGAGAGAGAGCAGGAAAAAGAGAGGAGGAGGAGACGGGGAGCGGTGGCATGACCCGGTTGCTGGAGCGGCGAGGTGACGGGATGAAGGAGGAGGAGAGGCACGCCCTTGGGACCCGGCGTCCATGACGGAGGAGCTTCTGCGGGAGCTCGATGCGGCAGGTGCTCGGACGCAAGGTAGCGAAGGACGGAGCGCTGCACCTCTTCCATGGAGCTCGGCTCGGGGACGAGGCCCTCGACTGGCTCGGTCAATGGGTGTTGGAGGCTGTGAGTGATGAGGATCGAGGAGGAACATGGGGGAGCGCTGGTTGGTGGATTGGATCAGGTGAGATCCCGAGGAAAGAGAAGGCAGGCAGGTGGCGGCGGCCAGGATGATGGATGAGACAAGTCGCCTAAAATTTAGGGTTGCCCACTTATATACGTTATTGGATTAGGTTAGGGGGGTATTCGGTCCATCCGATCGTAATTGGGCGGTCAAGAAAAAATAGACTAAGAAGTCCAATTAACAAAAAGGAGACGTTTTGTAGATGTTTGGGGATGTTCCGGACACAACGGTGGCGACAGTCCGAGTCGGGTCCGGGACAGATTTCGGACGCGCGCGCGAGGGGTCGGTGCACTGTCACGAGAGAGGTTACGTTGGACCTGGCAGTAGGTCGTTGGCTGTGTAGACGGTCTCGAGCTGAGAGGAGAGAAGAGAGGGAGGCCCGGCGACTGTTTCCGGAGACCGAAAACGTCCGAAGTTAGACCGGCTATACTGCCGCTATAGTTAATCTTTGGGGCGTCAAACGAACTCCAAATGCGACGAAAATTGACAGGCGGCCTACCTACAACATAACAACACCGCACGCCAACTTTCATCCCATTCTGAGAACATTTTTCGACCACTTATAAAATAATATTTCGGACATGCCGCGGGCGCGTGCAAGTGTACCTGGGCTCAGAACGGACAACGTAGAGAATCAGGAGACCGGGACGGATGCAAGTTTTGAAAACATGATGATGCAATGCACATGATGACATGGCAAGATGCGACACACAAGCAAATGACATGGCAACAACAACGAATAACTGGACGACAACTGGCACATCGGTCTCGGGGCGTCACAACACTCCACCACTACGAGAGGATCTCGTCCCGAGATCTAGAATGGCACCGGAGTGAAAAACGGAAGAGAAAGAGAAGAGGTAAGACTAAATTGCTTCTTTGACAAACAAGAGAAACCAAAGAACCTTGAGAGGTTAAGCCATTTCGAGAAAAGAATACAACGGAGATGCACGAAGTTGAAGAACATTCTGTTAGAAAAGAGGGACAAGGAAGAACAAATTCGGACAACACTCCGGTAGAAAGAGATATGAAACTTGATAAGACGAAAAGAACTTGAACAGAAGGGCACAACACTCCGGTTAAATGGATAGGCATGAAAAGAACATGATCTTTGACAAAACAAGATGATGGGTGAAAATAACAACATCACAATGCCTCTGGAACGAAAGAATAGAAGATAGATAATAGAAATAGGAGAATGGAGAAGAAAATGCCAAGTTCTGCCACAAAAGAGTTTGAAAAGGCATCTTTAGGAGAAGGGTCGAACGGAGTTGTTCGAACACCAACAACGAAAAGAATACACTTGATATGGTCTTATGGAATACATCTCAATTAAGAGGTGACAACCTGCCACTCGCGAGAAAAGAATTGGATTGGTATGAACAAATTGGCGAGAAAGATATTTCCACCAGGAGGATAAAGAAGATCTTGGATCATTTATAAGCACCATAATTAGCAACAATCCTTAGGGAAATTTTTAGGTGAAATATAACCCAAGATAACTCAATTGACGAGATTGATGGATTTAAAATATCTCATCCTTGACAACATGTGAATCATGAAACATGAACTCAAATTATCAAGAATGACATAATACCACCTCTATTGATACGGAAGGAAGAATTGCACTCCGGATTACAAGATGAAGCAAACTTGAGTTCCTTAGAAAAGAATCTCGGTGAACACCTCGAGAAGGAATTACATCCTTTGTGAACCACCATGTAGCCTCCATAAAGAACTCCGGTAATAAAAGAATGATCAAACGAAATGAAGGATGAAAAGAATAAGGTTGAAGCCTTGCAATGATTAGATGGATCTCCATGGTGATATAATTGCGAGAGGTAGGAACTCCGGGAAAATAGAAGATGAAACAATTGAGATCAAGAATTTTGTGAGCCTCCGGAATAAGGAATTAATCACTTGGATGAAACAAGAATAAGAATTACATTATGCTTATCCTTCACCAATTAAATTGATGGCAATCAATGGAATTGGCATACTACTTATTCTCGTAGAAAGGATTAAGCGAGATATAGCGCAAACTTGAGAAAGTCTTCAACGATCCACCGGTAGAATTTGAAAAGCACGAATGCATAGGTATGATACACGAAGGAAGAAAACTCTTGAACGAACCACCGTAAGAATTAAAATGACCGAAGGGTAGATAAAGGAACACTGAGAAGAATTAGCAAATGAACGAAGATACATGAGAGAGTTTAGATACAAAAGAACGAAGAGATCATGAATTGATTAGAGGATATTTGAACGATGCACCGATGAGATTTGGGGAACGAGAGCTGAAAGCTGAGAATGAATAAGTCTTCTGAAATGACGGGCTCCGGATAATCGAACTGAAAATACCCTTGAATATCTCCTGATGGGTGAAAAAGGATTCTCACAATTGAAAATAATTATGAGAGGATGGAAACAAGCTAGCACCATGAATCTTGAGAGAACGGATATGATTTGGAGGGAAAATCTTCTTCTGTCTTCAAAATCTGGGAATTACGATGGATATAGACACTTCGGAATGAATAATAGAAAAGGTAGAGCCAATGATGAAAAAATTTGAAAGATCTTGGAGAAAAGCATTTGACTGATGATAACTCATTCTTAGGTCAAACTTTGAAAAGAAATATGAGGATAGCTCCGGGAAGATTGGAAGAGTCAGGTAAGATCCTGGGAAAAGACCTGTGGGTTAGGGCCCACTCAAGAGAAGCACCGTTGAAATGATTTAAAAGAGAGGTTGCACCGGTTGAATTAAATGGCTTGAATGAGATAACAACCTCGAAATAGGTTGAACTGATCTTGAAGGAAAAGACGAGCCTTCTGAGATATCTTGAGCACTCCGGGACAATAGGATATCGAGAGGTCAACAATTAAGAATTGCGCCAGCATGAGAAAGCCTTGAAATGAGGAAAGGAATATGATCAACAAAGCTTGAATTGAATCCACCGGAGAAGAAAATAAGTGAAGAGTGACGAACTTGAAGCTCCGTTAAAATCTTCATGAGAATCACCGGATAAGAACATTAACGGAAAAAGAAATGGAGAGGCTTCCCATCAATAGAAGGATACTTGAATAAGAAATCCGAGTCCTTGAAGAAAAAGGGGTGGGTGGGCGGGAAAAACAAAAGCAACTTGGAGATGGATGAAAACAACACCGTTGAGAACTAGTAATAGATCTTGCTGATATTGGAATGATCGGATCCACTTGAAGAGAAACACGCCGGTGAAAAGGATTGACGAGACAATCTTGATGATCAAGAAGGATTGGTATCCACATCGGAGTATGAGAACACCATTTGAGGAAGGTATAGAATCAACACTTGACATTGAAGCAACTCGAATACCACAACTCCAAACAAAAACAAAGGATTGGCTTGCAGAATAACTCAGAACAAACATATGATAGAGATTTCGTCCGAAGTTTTTGTGGTGGGGCCTACACGGGCTCGATCGTACAGCACCATCATGTACAAGGCAGTGCACATGACATACGAAGCGTCCCCGAGTTGGCATAGCCAAGGACTCTTTAAGACACAACGAGACCACTGTAAAACCAACCGTGAATAGGCGGACCACTAGACGTCGAACCCCAATTTCATATCATACATCTGTCGAAAGATATCCTAAGAACTACTTGAATTCCCACTTATAAACTCCCGAACCTTTCCGGTTATGCAATCAGGTGTTGGGGATACAGGGGAAGCATAATATCTCACCCAAACTAACAAATCCTACATCCAGCTGTATCCATCCTTCAACACATAACCAAGAAACCTTCGGAAATCGTCAACCTCAACCTTCGAAAAGCATCCGTTATACGAGTTATGGCAATACTCCCGAACTCCCGCCCCAATATTGGGTGGCGTCGAGGTTATCTCACCAACAACTGCATAAAAGAGATTTTCAATGTCGGCGAAACTAATCTCAGGTATTCTAGAACTGTAACGATAAAATTATGACGACAACACCTCGGAGCTCAACTCCCCGGGACACTGCCACAAAACCCCTGACAGGAGGCACCAAGACAATGTTCTCATCACAAAACCATCGGAACGATTCCAAGATACCCGCGTGATCCTAAAATTTTTTTAGTGAAATTTGAGAAGAGAAGAGTCAAAACTCTACGTCAGGATGCCTTACCAGAGCGATGAGGAGACTGGGGAGTAAAAAGAATTCCTAAACTCTCCGATATATAATTCCTAAATGACTCAAAACATTTTTCTAGACTCAACAATGGCTGCTAAAAACGATCAAGCAATGGGGGCTCCTAAGGTCGGGGAAGGCTCTGATACCAACTTGTAATGCCCTCGATGCGGCTATATCTCCCACGTGTCGAAGCACGACTTAGAGGCATAACCGCATTGAAAGCAATGTCGCAAGTGAGGTAATCTTCACACAACCCATGTAATACATAAGGGAAAGAGGTACATAGTTGGCTTACCATCGCCACTTCACACAAGCATTACATCAACCAGATACAACCAAGGTCCGTCTACGGAACCAAAATAAAAGAAGAACCCCAAAAGCGACAAGGTCCCCGATCGACCCCAACTGGGCTCCACTACTGATCAACTAGAATGAAACAACACAACGGACAAGATCTTCATCGAGCTCCTCCTTGAGATTGGTTGCGTCACCTGCTCGGTTCAACGGCACCTGCAAACTGGTTTTGGAAGTATCTGTGAGTCACGGGGACTCAGCAATCTCGCACCCTCGCGATCAAAACTATTTAAGATTATGGGTAAGGTAAAGGTATGAGGTGGAGTTGCAGGAAGCAACTAGCATATATGGTGGCTAACCTGTTCGCAAAAGAGAGCAAGAAGAGAAGGCAAAGCACGAACTATGAACTATGATCAAGAAGTGATCCTATAACAACCTACGTCAAGCATAACTCCAACACCGTGTTCACTTCCCGGACTCCGCCGAGAAGAGACCATCACGGTTACACACGCAGTTGATTCATTTTAATTAAGTTAAGGTTCAAGTTATCTACAACCGGACATTAACAAATTCCCATCTGCCCATAACCGCGGGCATGGCTTTCGAAAGTTCAAATCCCTGCAGGGGAGTCCCAACTTAGCCCATGACAAGCTCTCATGGTCAACGAAGGAATAGACCTCCTCCCGAGACATTCCGATCAGACTCGATATCTCGGTTCTTCAAGACACTTCGACAAGTTAAAACCAATCCAGCAACACCGCCCGAATGTGCCAACAAATCCCGATAGGAGCTGCACATATCTCGTTCTCATGGCACACTCAGATTGTCTTAGGTACGGGTAGGCCAGCCCAGAGTTGCTCCTAGTGGCCACCGGCAGCTGACAGGTTGGACCAACACTCAGAGGAGCACTGGCCCAGGGGGTAAAATAATGATGACCCTCAGGAGCACGACTCCCAAGGGAAAAGAAAAGGCTAGGTGGCAAATGGTAAAACCAAGGTTGGGCATTGCTGGAAAAGCTTTAATCAAGGTGAACTATCAAGGGGTTCCCATTATAACCCAACCGCGTAAGGAACGCAAAATCCAGGAACATAACACCGATATGACGGAAGCTAGGGCGGCAAGAGTGGAACAAAACACCAGGCATAAGGCCGAGCCTTCCACCCTTTACCAAGTATATAGATGGATTAATTAAATAAGATATATTGTGATATCCCAACAAGTAAACATGTTCCAACAAGGAACAACATCTCCATGTCCCAACAAGGAACAAACTTGAATCTTCACCTGCAACTAACAACGCTATAAGAGGGGCTGAGTGAAGCGGTAACATAGCCAATCAACGGTTTACTAGGACAAGGTGGGTTAGAGGCTTGGTTCAATAATATGGGTGGCATGATGAGCAAGTGGTAGGTATCGCAGCATAGGCATAGCAAAAGAGCGAGCAACTAAGCAAGCAAAGATAGATGTGATTTCGAGGATATGTCCATCTTGCCTGAAATCCCGCAAGGAAGAAGAACGAGTCCACGAAGAAGACACACGGGTGAAGTCGAACGGATCCTCACAATCACGAGGTTACCGGAACCAACCCGAAGAAGCAACACCGGAAAGAAGCACACAACATAGTAAACAAACAACACATAAGCATGGCACGATGCGCAACCAAGTATGATGCATGTCCGGTTTAAAGAGGCATGGCATGGCAAAGTGCACAAACAAAACTACAAATTAAGTGGAGCTCAATATGCAACGGAGTTGCATATTGAAGAAAACACCACATGACTTATTTAGCTCTCTCTCGTTTATGTACCCAACAAGATTAAATGTTGATTAACATGGCAAGAGGGTGAAGCATAATAAAACTATACTATCTAAACAATTTAAATGGGACCGGAAACAAGGAACAACAAATCCGGAAAATCCTCATGAGCATATTTTGGTTATGGTACTGTTCTGCCCTAAAACATATTTTATAGTTGTTAAACATGCAAAGTGAGGCCACCATGTTAAACTAGGCATTTTTCCACCCCATTTACATATAAAGTTTGTTAAATTCGGAGTTACGGTTAAATAGTTATGAATTAAAGCATTTTAGCAAGTTATTTAAGCAAATTTAAACAAACAGCATTTTAAACATTTCAAACATGGATGAAAATGACATATTATGAAACTACACAAAATTCTAGACATTTTACATATAAAGTTTGTTTTAATCCGATGCTCGGTTGTGAAGTTATTAAATGCATGAAGTTTAGGGGCTTTTCTGCAAAACAGGCAGCATCTGGATAATTACTAAAATCGTTGGACAGGAAAAAAACATAACGGGCCGTATCTAGCTGGCCCAACCATGCACGGTCCAAGGGCTGGGCGGAAATCTCACATTGGGCCGGCTTGCATCTTGGGCTGACAGGGGCAAGGAGGAGCGTGTTGGGCCTAGCGAGGAGGTGAACGCAGTCAACGCTCGAGGCGTTCGTCCTCTCCCGACGAACAGGAGGCGGTCGAGGCAGGGGCCGCAGGTGCAGGAGCTTGGTGCTGCCGTGGTTGCAGGCGAGGAGGATGACTCCGGCGGCGCAGGTCCTAGCGGCAAACGGCGAAGAACAGAGCAGGGTGGCGGATTTGGGCGAAGAGGAACTGGTTTTAGCGCGTGGCTGGAGAGGAGGTCGAGGCGCCATGGGGATCGAACAGAGGAGGCCGACCATGGCGTCCTAGGACTTGGGCGGCTCGACCGCGGTGGAGAACGCAAAGGGGCGGCGCTCGGAGGAGACCAGGGACGCAGCGAGGTCCTAGCTCGCTGTCTCGAGCGCATGGACGAGGACGGCCGGGGCGCTGCCGGCGGCGGGACTTGGCGCGTTGTTTATGGCCCCGGCTACAATTTGGCGTCCTGCAGAACGAGAGGGAGAGAGATGTGAGCTCGGGAGAGGGAGCAGGAAAAAGAGAGGAGGAGGAGGAGACATGGAGCGGTGGCATGACCCGGTTGCTGGAGCGGCGAGGTGACTGGATGAAGGAGGAGGAGAGGCACGCCCTTGGGACCCGGCGTCCATGACGGAGGAGCTTCTGCGGGAGCTCGATGCGGCAGGTGCTCGGACGCAAGGCAGCGAAGGACGGAGCGTTGCACCTCTTCCATGGAGCTCGGCTCAGGGACGAGGCCCTCGACTGGCTCGGTCGATGGGTGTTGGAGGCTGTGAGTGACGAGGATCGAGGAGGAACATGGGGGAGCGCTGATTGGTGGATTGGATCGGGTGAGATCCCGAGGAAAGAGAAGGCAGGCAGGTGGCGGCGGCCAGGATGATGGATGAGACAAGTCGCCTAAAATTTAGGGTTGCCCACTTATATACGTTATTGGATTAGGTTAGGGGGGTATTCAGTCCGTCCGATCATAATCGGGCGGTCAAGAAAAAAATAGACTAAGAAGTCCAATTAACAAAAGAGAGACGTTTTGTAGATGTTTGGGGATGTTCCGGACACAACGGTGGCGACAGTCCGGGTCGGGTCCGGGACAGATTTCGGACGCGCGCGCGAGGGGTCGGTGCACTGTGACGAGAGAGGTTAGGTTGGACCTGGCGGTAGGTCGTGGGCTGTGTAGACGGTCTCGAGCTGACAGGAGAGAAGAAAGGGAGGCCCGGCGACTATTTGCGGAGACCGAAAACGTCCGACGTTAGACCGGCTATACTGCCGCTGTAGTTAATCGTTGGGGCATCAAACGAACTCCGAATGCGACGAAAATTGACAGGCGGCCTACCTACAACATAAAAACACCACACGCCAACTTTCATCCCATTCTGAGAACATTTTCTGGCCACTTATAAAATAATATTTCAGACATGTCGCGGGCGCGTGCAAGTGTACCTGGGCTCAGAACGGACAACGGAGAGAACCAGGAGACCGGGGCGGATGCAAGTTTTGAAAACATGATGATGCAATGCACATGATGACATGGCAAGATGCGACACGCAAGCAAATGACATGGCAACAACAACGAATAACTGGACGACAACTGGCACATCGGTCTCGGTGTTGGAAATATGCCCTAGAGGCAATAATAAATTAGTTATTATTATATTTCCTTGTTCATGATAATCATTTATGACTAGCTCGTTGATCAATAGATGGTTACGGTTTCCTGACCATGGACATTGGATGTCATTGATAACGGGATCACATCATTAGAAGAATGATGTGATGGACAAGACCCAATCCTAAGCATAGCACAAGATCGTGTAGTTCGCATGCTAAAGCTTTTCTAATGTCAAGTATCATTTCCTTAGACCATGAGATTGTGCAACTCCCAGATACCGTAGGAATACTTTGGGTGTGCCAAACATCACAACGTAATTGGGTGGCTATAAAGGTGCACTACGGGTATCTCCGAAAGTGTCTGTTGGGTTGGCACGAATTGAGACTGGGATTTGTCACTCCGTGTGACGGAGAGGTATCTCTGGGCCCACTCGGTAGGACATCATCATAATGTGCACAATGTGATCAAGGAGTTAACCACGGGACGATGTGTTATGGAACGAGTAAAGAGACTTGCCGATAACGATATTGAACAAGGTATCAGGATACCGACGATCGAATCTCGGGCAAGTACAATACCGCTAGACAAAGGGAATTGTATACGGGATTGATCGAATCCTCGACATCGTGATTCATCTGATGAGATCATCGTGGAACATGTGGGAACCAACATGGGTATCCAGATCCCGCTGTTGGTTATAGACTGGAGAACGTCTCGGTCATGTCTGCATGGTTCCCAAACCCGTAGGGTCTACACACTTAAGGTTCGATGACGCTAGGGTTATAAAGGAAGTTTGTATGTGGTTACCGAACGTTGTTCGGAGTCCCGGATGATATCCCGGACATCACGAGGAGTTCCGGAATGGTCCGGAGGAAAAGATTTATATATGGGAAGTCCTGTTTTGGTCACCGGAAAGGTTTCGGGTTTTATCGGTAACGTACCGGGACCACCGGGAGGGTCCCGGGGGTCCACCAAGTGGGGCCACAAGCCCCGGAGGGCTGCATGGGCCAAGTGTGGGAGGGGACCAGCCCCAGGTGGGCTGGTGCGCCCCCCACAAGGGCCCAAGGCACCTAAGGGGAGGAGGGGGGGCAAACCCTAAGGGCAGATGGGCCTTAGGGCCCATGCCTGGTGCGCCTCCCTCTCCCCCTCCCCAGGCCGCCCCACCAGATGGGATCTGGGCTGGCCGCCGCCCCTAGGGTGGAACCCTAGGTGGGGGCGCAGCCCCCTCCCTCTCCCCTATATATAGTTGAGGTCTTTGGGGCTGCCAACACATGAGTTTCTGACCTCTCCCTGGCGCAGCCCTACCTCTCTTTCTCGTCATATCTCGCGGTGCTTGGCGAAGCCCTGCTGGATCACCATGCTCCTCCACCACAACCATGCCATTGTGCTGCTGCTGGATGGAGTCTTCCTCAACCTCTCCCTCTCTCCTTGCTGGATCAAGGCATGGGAGACGTCACCGGGCTGTACATGTGTTGAACGCGGAGGTGTCGTCCGTTCGGCACTAGGATCTCCGGTGATTTGGATCACGACGAGTACGACTCCTTCAACCCCGTTCTCTTGAATGCTTCCGCTTAGCGATCTACAAGGTTATGTAGATGCACTCTCCTTCCCCTCGTTGTTGGTTTCTCCATAGATAGATCTTGGTGACACGTAAGAAAATTTTGAATTTCTGCTACGTTCCCCAACAGTGGCATCATGAGCCAGGTCTATGCATAGTTTCTATGCACGAGTAGAACAAAAAGTAGTGGTGGGCGTTGATTTTGTTCAATATGCTTACCATTACTAGTCCAATCTTGATTCGGCGGTATTGTGGGATGAAGCAGCCCGGACCGACCTTACACGTACTCTTACGTGAGACAGGTTCCACCGACTGACATGCACTAGTTGCATAAGGTGGCTAGCGGGTGCTAGTCTCTCCCACTTTAGTCGGAACGGATTCGATGAAAAGGGTCCTTATGAAGGGTAAATAGCAATTGGCATATCACGTTGTGGTTTTGCGTAGGGAAGAAACGTTCTTGCTAGAAACCCATAGCAGCCACGTAAAACATGCAAAGAACAATTAGAGGACGTCTAACTTGTTTTTGCAGGGTATGCTATGTGATGTGATATGGCCAAGAAGAATGTGATGAATGATATGTGATGTATGAGATTGATCATGTTCTTGTAATAGGAATCACGACTTGCATGTCGTAGAGTATGACAATCGGCAGGAGCCATAGGAGTTGTCTTTATTTATTTATGACCCGCGTGTCAACATAAATGTCATGTAATTACTTTACTTTATTGCTAAAGCGTTAGCCATAGTAGTAGAAGTAATAGATGACGAGACAACTTCAAGAAGACACGATGATGGAGATCATGATGATGGAGATCATGGTGTCATGCCGGTGACAACGATGATCATGGAGCCCCGAAGATGGAGATCAAGAGGAGCAAAATGATATTGGCCATATCATGTCACTATTTGATTGCATGTGATGTTTATCATGTTTTTGCATCTTATTTGCTTAGAACAATGGTAGTAAATAAGATGATCCCTCATTAAAATTTCAAGAAAGTGTTCCCCCTAACTGTGCACCGTTGCGAAGGTCCGTTGTTTCGAAGCACCACGTGGTAATCGGGTGTGATAGATTCTAACGTTCGAATACAATGGGTGGTGACGAGCCTAGCATGTACAGACATGGCCTCGGGACACATCCGAAACACTTAGGTTGACTTGACGAGCCTAGCATGTCCAGACATGGCCTCGGAACACGGAGGACCGAAAGGTCGAGCATGAGTCGTATGGTAGATACGATCAACATGAAGATGTTCACCGATGATGACTAGTCCGTCTCACGTGATGATCGGACACGGCCTAGTTGACTCGGATCATGTAATCACTTAGATGACTAGAGGGATGTCTATCTGAGTGGGAGTTCATAAGATGAACTTAATTATCCTGAACATAGTCAAAAGGTCTTCACAAATTATGTCGTGGCTCGCGCTTCAGTTCTACTGTTTAGATATGTTCCTAGAGAAAATTTAGTTGAAAGTTGATAGTAGCAATTATGCGGACTAGGTCCGTAAACTGAGGATTGTCCTCATTGCTTCATAGAAGGCTTATGTCCTTAATGCACCGCTCAGTGTGCTGAACCCCAAACGTCGTTTGTGGATGTTACGAACATCAGACATACACGTTTAGATAACTACGTGATAGTTCAGTTAAACGGTTTAGAGTTGAGGCACCAAAGACGTTTTTCGAAATGTCACGGAACATATGAGATGTTTCGAGGGCTGAAATTGGGATTTCAGCCTCGTGCCCACGTTAGGAAGTATGAGACCTCCGACGATTTTCTTAGCCTGCAAACTAAGGAGAAAAGCTCAATCGTTGAGCTTGTGCTCAGATTGTCTGAGTACAACAATCATTTGAATCGAGTGGGAGTTGATCTTCCAGATGAGATAGTGATGTTTCTCCGAAGTCATTACCACCAAGCTGCTAGAGCTTCGTGATGAACTATAATATATCGAGGACATATATGATGATCCTTGAGATATTCGCGATGTTTGACACCACAAAAGTAGAAATCAAGAAGGAGCATCAATTGTTGATGGCTGGTGAAACCACTAGTTTCAAGAAGGGCAAGGGCAAGAAGGGATACTTCATGAAACGACAAATCAGCTGCTGCTCTAGTGAAGAAACCCAAGGTTGAACCCAAACCCGAGACTAAGTGCTTCTGTAATAAGGGGAACAGCCACTGGAGCAGAATTAACCTAGATACTTGGTAGATAAGAAGGCTGGCAAGGTCGATAGAAGTATATTGGATATACATTGTGTTGATGTGTACTTTACTAGTACTCCTAGTAGCACCAAGGTATTAGATACCGGTTCGGTTTCTAAATGTTAGTAAACTCGAAATAAAAGGCTGCGGAGTAAACGGAGACTAGCTAAAGGTGAGCTGGCAATATGTGTTGGAAGTTTTTCCAAGCTTGATGTGATCAAGCATCGCACTCTCCCTCTACCATTGAGATTGGTGTTTGCGTTGAGCATAGACATGATTGGATTATGTCTATCGCAATACGGTTATTCATTTAAGGAGAATAATGGTTACTCTATTTATTTGAATAATACCTTCAATGGTCTTGCACCTAAAATGAATGGTTTGTTGAATCTCGATCGTAGTGATACACATGTTCATGCCAAAAGATATAAGATAGTAATGATAGTACCACCTACTTGTGGCACTGCCACGTAAGTCATATCAGTATAAAACGCATGAAGAAGCTCCATGTTGATGGATCTTTGGGCTCACTCGTTTTTGAAAAGTTTGAGACATGCGAACCATGTCTATTGGTGTATATGCATGAAGAAACTCCATGCAAATGGACCGTTTGGACTCACTTGATTTTGAATCACTTGAGACATGCAAATCATACCACATGGGCAAGATGACTGAAAGCCTCGTTTTTCAGTAAAATGGAACTAGAAAGCAACTTTTTGGAAGTAATACATTTTGATGTGTGCAGTCCAATGAGTGCCGAGGCATGTAGTGGATATCATTATGTTCTTACTTCACAGATGATTTGAGTAGATGTTGAGTATATTTACTTGATGAATCACGAGTCTGGATTATTGAAAGGTTCAAGTAATTTCAGGGTGAAGGTGAGAGATCGTCATGACAAGAGGATAAAATGTCTATGATATGATCATAGAGATGAATATCTGAATTACGAGTTTGGCACAGAATTAAGACATTGTGGAAATTGTTTCACAACTAATACAGCCTGGAACACCATAGTGTGATGGTGTGTCCAAACATCATAACTGCACCCTATTGGATATGATGCATACCATGATGTCTCTTATCGAATTACCACGATAGTTTATGGGTTAGGCATTAGAGACAACCACATTCACTTTAAATAGGGCACCACGTAATTCCGATGAGATGACACCGTATGAACTATGGTTTAGAGAAACCTAAGCTGTCATTTCTTAAAAGTTTGGGGCTGCGATGCTTATGTGAAAATTTTTCAGGCTGATAAGCTTGAACCCAAAGCGGATAAATGCATCTTCATAGGACACACAAAACAGTTGGGTATACCTCTTGTCTCAGATCCAAAAGAAATAAGGGATTGTTTCTAGAATCGGGTCCTTTCTCGAGGAAAAGTTTCTCTCGAAAGACTTGAGTGGGAGGATGGTGGAGACTTGATGAGGTTATTGAACCGTCTCTTCAACTAGTGTGTGGCAGGGCACAGGGAGTTGTTCCTATGGCACCTACACCAATTGAAGTAGAAGCTTATGATAGTGATCATGAAACTTCAGATCAAGTCACTACCAAACCTCGTGGGATGACAAGGATGCGTACTACTTCAGAGTGGTACGTAATCCTGTCTTGGAAGTTATGTTGCTAGACAACAATGAACCTACGAGCTATGGAGAAGCGATGGTGGGCCTGAATTCCGACAAATGGTTAGAAGCCATGAAATCCGAGATAGGATCCATGTATCAGAACAAAGCATGGACTTTGGTGGACTTGCCCAATGATCGGCAAGCCATTGAGATAAATGGATCTTTAAGAAGAAGACGGACGTAGACGGTAATGCCACCGTCTATGAAGCTCGACTTGTGGCGAAGAGTTTTTCACAAGTTCAAGGAGTTGACTACGATGAGATCTTCTCATCCATAGCAATGCGTAAGTCCGTCGGAATCATGTTAGCATTAGCTGCATTTATGTAATCTGGCAGATGGATGTCAAAACGAGTTTCCTTACCAGTTTTCTTAAGGAAAGGTTGTATGCGATACAATCAGAAAGGTTTTGTCGATCCTAAGGATGCTAAAAGGTATGCTAACTCCAGCGATCCTTCTAAGGACTGGAGTAAGCATCTCGGAGTTGGAATGTACGCTTTGATGAGATGATCAAAGATTTTGGGTTTATACAAAGTTTATGAGAAACTTGTATTTCCAAAGAAGTGAGTGGGAGCACTATAGAATTTTTGATGAATATATGTTGTTGACATATTGTTGATCAGAAATGATGTAGAATTTCTAGAAAGCATATAGGGTTATTTGGAAACTGTTTTTCAATGGAAAGCCCGGATTAAGCTACTTGAACATTGAGCATCAAGATCTATAAGGATAGATCAAAACGCTTAATGGTACTTTCAAATGAGCACATACCTTGACATGATCTTGAAGGTGTTCAAGATGGATCAGTCAAAGAAGGAGTTCTTGCCTGAGTTGTAAGGTATGAAGTTAAGACTTAAAGCTCGACCACGGCAGAAGAAGGAGGAAGGACGAAGGTCGTCCCCTATGCTTTTGTCATAGGCTCTATACGGTATGCCATGCTGAGTACCGCACCTGATGTGTGCCTTGCCACATATCTGGCAAGAGGGTACAAAGGTAATCTAGGAGTAGATCACCAGATAGCGGTCTAAATTATCCTTAGAGGAATAAGGATATGTTTCTCGGTTATGGAGGTGATAAAGAGTTCGACGTAAAGAGTTACGTCGATGCAAGCTTAACACCTATCCGGATAGCTCTGAGTAGAGATACCGGATACGTATAATGGAATAGCTCCAAGTAGAACAGTTATTTGAAATGGCTCCATATGTAGCATAGTAGTTGCATCTACAAGATGACATAGAAATTTGCGAAGTACATACGGATCTGAATGTTGCAGACCCGTTGACTGAAACCTCTCTCACAAGCATAACATGATCAAACCCCAGAACTCATTGAGTCTTAATCACATGATGATGTGAACTAGTGACACTAGTAAACTCTTTGGATGTTGGTCACATGGCGATGTGACCTGTGAGTGTTAATCACATGGCGATGTGAACTAGATTATTGACTCTAGTGCAAGTGGGAGACTGTTGGAAATATGCCCTAGAGGCAATAATAAATTAGTTATTATTATATTTCCTTGTTCATGATAATCGTTTATTATCCATGCTAGAATTGTATTGATAGGAAACTCAGATACATGAGTGGATACATAGACAACACCATGTCCCTAGTAAGCCTCTAGCTGACTAGCTCGTTGATCAATAGATGGTTATGGTTTCCTAACCATGGACATTGGATGTCATTGATAACGGGATCACATCATTAGAAGAATGATGTGATGGACAAGACCCAATCCTAAGCATAGCACAAGATCGTGTAGTTCGCATGCTAAAGCTTTTCTAATGTCAAGTATCATTTCCTTAGACCATGAGATTGTGCAACTCCCGGATACCGTAGGAATACTTTGGGTGTGCCAAACGTCACAACATAACTGGGTGGCTATAAAGGTGCACTATGGGTATCTCCGAAAGTGTCTGTTGGGTTGGCACGAATCGAGACTGGGATTTGTCACTCCGTGTGACGGAGAGGTATCTCTGGGCCCACTCGGTAGGACATCATCATAGTGTGCACAATGTGATCAAGGAGTTGACCATGTGATGATGTGTTACGGAATGAGTAAAGAGACTTGCCGGTAACGAGATTGAACAAGGTATCGGGATACCGACGATCGAATCTCGGGCAAGTACAATACCGCTAGACAAAGGGAATTGTATACGGGATTGATCGAATCCTCGACATCGTGATTCATCCGATGAGATCATCGTGGAACATGTGGGAACCAACATGGGTATCCAGATCCCGCTGTTGGTTATTGACCGGAGAACGTCTCGGTCATGTCTGCATGGTTCCCGAACCTGAAGGGTCTACACACTTAAGGTTCAATGACGCTAGGGTTATAAAGGAAGTTTGTATGTGGTTACCGAATGTTGTTCGGAGTCCTGGATGATATCCCGGATGTCACGAGGAGTTCTGGAATGGTCCGGAGGTAAATATTTATATATGGGAAGTCCTGTTTTGGTCACCGGAAAGGTTTCAGGTTTTATTGGTAACGTACCGGGACCACCGGGAGGGTCCCGGGGGTCCACCAAGTGGGGCCACAAGCCCTGGAGGGCTGCATGGGCCAAGTGTGGGAGGGGACCAGCCCCAGGTGGGCTTGTGCGCCCCCCCACAAGGGCCCAAGGCACCTAAGGGGAGGAGGGGGGCAAACCCTAAGGGCAGATGGGCCTTAGGGCCCATGCCTGGTGCGCCTCCCTCTCCCCCTCCCCTGGGCGCCCCACCAGATGGGATCTGGGCTGGCCGCCGCCCCTAGGGTGGAACCCTAGGTGGGGGCGCAGCCCCCTCCCTCTCCCCTATATATAGTTGAGGTCTTTGGGGCTGCCAACACATGAGTTTCTGACCTCTCCCTGGCGCAGCCCTACCTCTCTTTCTCCTCATATCTCGCGGTGCTTGGCGAAGCCCTGCTGGATCACCATGCTCCTCCACCACCACCACGCCGTTGTGTTGCTGCTGGATGGAGTCTTCCTCAACATCTCCCTCTCTCCTTGTTGGATCAAGGCATGGGAGACGTCACCGGGCTGTACGTGTGTTGAACGCGGAGGTGCCGTCCGTTCGGCACTAGTATCTCCGGTGATTTGGATCACGATGAGTACGACTCCTTCAACCCCGTTCTCTTGAACGCTTCCGCTTAGCAATCTACAAGGGTATGTAGATGCACTCTCCTTCCCCTCGTTGCTGGTTTCTCCATAGATAGATCTTGGTGACACGTAAGAAAATTTTGAATTTCTGCTACGTTCCCCAACACTCGGGGCGTCACAGGATGCTGATACGTCTCCAACGTATACGTCTCCAACGTATCTATAATTTTTGATTGCTCCATGCTATATTATCTACTATTTTGAATGTTAATAGGCTTTATTATACACTTTTATATCATTTTTGAGACTAACCTATTAACCCAGAGCCCAGTGCCAGTTTCTGTTTTTTTACCCTGTTTTAGGGTTTCGAAGAAAAGGAAAACCAAACAGAGTCCAATTGACCTGAAACTTCACGGAACTCATTTTTGGAAGGAAAGAAGCCCAAAAGACTTGGAGTGCACGTCGGTGGATCTGTGAGGAGGTCACGAGGCAGGGGGCGCGCCCACCCCTGGGCGCGCCCTCCACCCTCGTGAGCCCCTCGTGCCCACCCCCTAACGTATTTCTTCTGCCTATATATCTCCATATACCCTAAAAACATCCGAGAGCACAATAGATCGGGAGTTCCGCTGCCAGAAGCCTCTGTAGCCACCAAAAGCCAATCTAGACCCGTTCTGGCACCCTGCCGGAGGGGGGAATCCCTCTCCAGTGGCTATCTTCATCATCCCGGTGCTCTCCATGACGAGGAGGGAGTAGTTCTCCCTCGGGGCTGAGGGTATGTACTAGTAGCTATTTGTTTGATCTCTCTCTCTCTCTCGTGTTCTTGATTTGGCACGATCTTGATGTATCGCGAGCTTTGCTATTATATTTGGATCCTATGATGTTTCTTCCCCCTGTACTCTCTTGTAATGGATTGAGTTTTCCCTTTGAAGTTATCTTATCGGATTGAGTCTTTAAAGATTTGAGAACACTTGATGTATGTCTTGCCGTGTGTATCTGTGGTGACAATGAGATATTACGTGATTCACTTGATGTATGTTTAGCTGATCAACTTGCGGGTTCCGCCCATGAACCTATGCATAGGGGTTGGCACACGTTTTCGTCGTGATTCTCTGATAGAAACTTTGGGGCACTCTTTGAGGTTCTATGTGTTGGTTGAATAGATGAATCTGAGATTGTGTGATGCATATCGTATAATCATGCCCACGGATACTTCAGGTGACATTGGAGTATCTAGGTGACATTAGGGTTTTGGTTGATTTGTGTCTTAAGGTGTTATTCTAGTACGAACTCTAGGGCTGTTTGTGACACTTATAGGAATAGCTCAACGGATTGATTGGAAAGAATAACTTTGAGGTGGTTTCGTACCCTACCATAATCTCTTCGTTCGTTCTCCGCTATTAGTGACTTTTGGAGTGACTCTTTGTTGCATGTTGAGATAACTTTATGTGATCCAATTATGATATTATTGTTGAGAGGACTTGCACTAGTGAAAGTATGAACCCTAGGCCTTGTTTCCTATCATTGCAATACCGTTTACGCTCACTTTTACCATTAGTTACCTTGCAGTTTTTAT
Source organism: Triticum aestivum (assembly GCF_018294505.1). NCBI lineage: Eukaryota > Viridiplantae > Streptophyta > Magnoliopsida > Poales > Poaceae > Triticum > Triticum aestivum. The sequence goes on from NC_057806.1 coordinate 576,364,242, forward strand.
AATTTCAGATTACAAATACCTTTATCTACCATCCATATTGCACTTGTATCACCATCTCTTCGCCGAACTAGTGCACCTATACAATTTACCATTGTATTGGGTGTCTTGGGGACACAAGAGACTCTTTGTTATTTGGTTGCAGGGTTGCTTGAGAGAGAGCATCTTAATCCTATGCCTCCTACGGTTTGATAAACCTTAGGTCATCCACTTGAGGGAAATTTGTTACTGTCCTACAAACCTCTGCACTTGGAGGCCCAACAACGTCTACAAGAAGAAGGTTGTGTAGTAGACATCAAGGAACCACCGCCCACAGGGCGCTGGACAGCCACCTCATCATATGATATATATATATATATATATATATATATATATATATATTATATATATATATATATGGTGGACACCCCCAAAGAAAGCAATGGCAATAAGGCAACGGATGGTAATCCCCTCGAGAAGCAATATAAGCACCGGCTTCATCGGCGCCGCTCTAAGCCCCGCCATAGCAAAAGCAGCGATACCGGCACAAGAGATAATAACGCTGCGGATAGTGCTGAAGACGAAGACAATCCCCTCTAGCCAGGCTTCGAGAGGGAGGATGGGCAAGCTAGCCCTAAGGAACAGGCGACATACGGAGAAATCAGAGGATGACAATTACATGCCCCTCTCCGAAGACGAGGTGAGCCTCAGCGACGAAGAATTCATCGTGCCTAAGGATCCCGTCGAGCAGGAGCGCTTCAAGCGCCGGCTTATAGCCATAGCAAAAAGGCTGAAGAAAAAGCAGCAGCAGCTTCAAGCTGATCAATATCTGCTAGCGGATAGATGGACCGAGGTCCTGGCAGCCGACGAATATGAACCCGAGCGCCCAACCAAAAGTTACCCAAAGCGCAGGTTGCTACCCCAACTCGAGGAGGAAGCATTAAAGCCTACACTACCAGCATATGATGCGGCTGACCGACCACCTCGTGGCCGAGACAAAGCGGCATATAAGGCCGAAGTCCAGCCCGCACCCCGTCGCCAGTTTGGAAAACAAAGGCCCGGGGCTACACGCAGGACCGGCGAGATGTATTGGAAAACAAAGCAGGACATACAAGATCGATCTACGGATCACAGGGGCGCGCCCCAACGTGTGACAACGACCGTCACACCGAATATACTAAAAGCAAATCCGGCCTGGCCGAATACAGCAGACAAGACTCGTATGAACTGCGTCGTGATATAGCCCGGCACAGAGGCACCGCACACCCCCTATGCTTCACCGACGAAGTAATGGATCACGAATTCCCAGAAGGGTTTAAACCCGTGAACATTGAATCATATGATGGTACAACAGACCCCACAGTATGGATTGAAGATTTCCTCCTCCACATCCACATGGCCCGTGGTGACGATCTACATGCCATCAAGTACCTCCCACTAAAATTAAAAGGGCCAGCTCGGCATTGGCTGAATAGCCTGCCGGCAAACTCCATTGGCAGTTGGGAGAACTTGGAAGACGCATTCCTTGACAACTTCCAGGGCACTTATGTGCGACCACCGGATGCTGAGTCACATAACCCAACAGCCCGGGAAGTCAGCCAGGAAATTCTGGACTCGGTTCCTAACTAAAAAGAACCAAATTGTCGACTATCCGGATGCCGAGGCCTTAGCGGCATTTAAGCATAACATCCGCGATGAGTGGCTCGCCCGACACCTCGGCCAAGAGAAGCCGAAGTCCATGGCAGCCCTCACGACACTCATGAACCGCTTTTGTGTGGGCGAGGATAGCTGGCTGGCTCGCAGCAACAACACATCAAGAAATCCTGGCAATTCAGATGCTAGAGATAGCAACGGCAAGCCACGTCGCAACAGACACAAGCGCCGCAACAATGGTGACAACGCCGAAGAGACGGCAGTCAATGGCGGATTCAGTGGCGCTAAATCCGGTCAGCGGAAAAAGTTGTTCAAAAGAAGCAATTCGGGCCCGTCCAATTTGGACCGCATACTCGATCGCTCGTGTCAAATTCACGGCACCCCCGATAAACCAGCTAACCACACCAACAGAGAATGTTGGGTGTTCAAACATGCCGGCAAGTTGAATGCCGAAAACAAGGAAAAAGGGCTGCATAGCGACGATGAGGAGGAGCCCCGGCCGCCGAACACAGGAGGACAGAAGAAATTTCCTCCCCAAGTGAAAACGGTGAACATGATATACGCAAGCCATATTCCTAAGCAGGAACGGAAGCGTGCACTAAGGGACGTCTATGCAATGGAGCCAGTCGCCCCAAAGTTCAACCCATGGTCTTCTTGCCTGATCACTTTCGATCGCAGGGACCACCCTACCAGTATCCATCATGGCGGTTCTGCCGCATTGGTCCTTGACCCCATCATTGACGGATTTCACCTTACTCGAGTCCTTATGGACGGTGGCAGCAGCCTGAACCTGCTCTATCAGGATACAGTGCACAAAATGGGTATCGACCCCTCGAGGATCAAACCCAGAAAAACCGCCTTTAAAGGTGTCATACCAGGTGTAGAGGCCTATTGCACAGGCTCAATCACACTGGAAGTGGTCTTCGGATCCCCGGACAACTTCCAAAACGAGGAGTTGATTTTCGATATCGTCCCCTTCCGCAGTGGCTATCACGCATTGCTCGAACGAACCACATTCGCCAGATTCAATGCGGTACTGCATTATGCATACCTCAAGCTCAAAATGCAAGGACCTCGCGGGGTTATAACAGTTAGTGGAAACACAGAATGCTCGCTCCGTACGGAGGAGCACACTTCGGCCCTCGCAACAGAAGTACAAAGCAGCCTTCGCCTAGCAAACCGCCAATTCAGCGATAAAGCCCCCGGACACCTTCAGGCGTGTCCGGAGTACCCTGACAGAATCGCCCGGCACGATTAGAGATCGCCTAGCAATTCGGCATCCACCCTAGTCCCAGTCAAGCGGCAAAATTTGCATCGTGCGTACATAATTACGCACTCAAGATACCATGGGCATAGGCGGAGGCACGGCTATGACACGGCCCACAATGCAGCTCAACCGCCTCAGGACCCGTATATCTTTACTATTTTTCTTCCTTTCAGGACCCTATTCTCTGAAGGCCCTCTCCGATACCCAGATTATCGGACCCATCACGGGAAGGAAACACCAAGGAAGCAAGAAGCTTTAACGTACAAGGGAATCCCCAGGTGGTCTCTGATAACGATCGCTATACCTGTTTTACATACCCACACGCAGCCTGCCCTTGGATAGGACATGTCAAATAGTCCTATTTTTGCTTATTGCACTACCTGTATACATACGCTTTGACGTATCATTTAAATAACAATGTACAACGTTAGCTTATTATTGCATTTCTTCATCTTTTTTCCTTGTCTGCTTATTTAGGACAAATTGCACCCGTACATTCTGGTACGTCCAGTGCGCCAGGGGCTTCAGTGTACCCCATAACATGGCAAGAAAAGTCCGAACACTTTCGATAGTGCGGCACCCCGAACTTATAGCATTATATGCATCAGCTCCGAATCATGTCTTGGGTCAATAGTTGGGTTTGCCCGGCTCCCATGTTTTGGTACCTTACGTTCCGCTATATCGGCTAAGGTAGCACTGGGAGAACTACTGCGATTGTGTCCTGGTTCTTCCGGACGAGCACCTCAGTATAGAAAGCCAAAAACTGACTGTCATGATGCGGCGAGAGCTGCTCGCTGTTCGAGAGGTCTCAAATCCTTAAAGATTTTTTCTGCTTCGAACGAGGAATCGGCCTTGTCCGATTTAGGCGTATATAGCACCTCAAGTTCGGCCTTCCGAATACTAGGGGCTTCACCAAAATTTAAAATTGTAGAATTCTATGGCTAAGTGAGAGTGATAAAGTTGTATAGTCCGATTGCCTTGTTCGCTGCGCTAAACACCTCCTTAAAGGACCAATTTTTTTGGATAAAGAGTGTTTAAGATTTATCCCGAACACCTCAGTACTAGTTACATGGGGGCAGAAGCCGACGACTGGCCAACTCTCAGATTTTATGAACGATCACACAGAAGGTAATATTTTAAATCGACAAATGTTATATAGCGCACATGAACTCGTTTTCATATTACAGGATCACATGAGTACATTCATTCAAATATTACATCCTTAGCACATTCCTCCGCCACAAGGTGGGCACCCTTCAGGACACTGTGATAATACTTTTTGGGGTGGCGATGCTCCTTGCCCCCCGGTGGCCCTTCCTTCACCAGGTTTTCGGCGTCCATCTTCGCCCAGTGCACTTTCGTACGGGCAAAGGTCGTGCGCGCACTTTCAATGCAGACGGACCGCTTTATGACTTCAAACCGTGGGCAGGCATTCACAAGCCGCTTTACTAGTCCGAAGTAGCTGCTAGGCAAGGGCTCGCCAGGCCACATCCGGACTATGAGACCCTTCATGGCCAGTTCGGCCGCCTTGTGAAGCTCGACCTGTTGCTTCAGCTGATTGCTCAAGGGCATCAGATGTTCGGTCCCAGTATATTGAGACCAGAACAACTATTCCATCGAGCTCCCTTCCTCGGCCCGGTAAAACTCCGCGGCATCCGATACGCTGCTTGGTAGATCTACGAATGCTCCTGGAGAGCTCCGAATTTGAAGTAGCTGCCAGGCAGGGGCTCGCCAGGCCACATCCGGACTATGAGACCCTTCATGGCCAGGTCGGCCGTCTTTGAAGCTCGACCTATTGCTTCAGCTGGTCGCTCAAGGGCATCAGATGTTCAGTCCCAGTATATTGAGACCAGAACAACTATTCCGTCGAGCTCCCTTCCTCGGCCCGGTAAAACTCTGTGGCATCCGATACGCTACTTGGTAGATCTGCGAACGCTCCTGGAGAGCTCCGAATTCCGGTAAGTACAAGGAAAGTCTCCTTCACATGCTTGCTTTGCATAATGAATGCCTTACCCGCCGCTATCTTCTTGACTGCCTGAATCTCCTAGAGGGCTTTTTGGGCTTCGGCCTTGGCATTTTGTGTGTTCTCGAGGGCCTTCACAAGCTCGGACCTCTGCGTCTTAGAGTCACGCTCCAAGGACTCGTATTTCTTGACAAAATCCTGGAGCTCTTGCTGAACCTCGCCGACTCGGGCCACTTGCTTCTCGCGCTCGATGCGTTCCTTGGCCGCTCTGTCTTCGGCCTCGGACAACGCCTTCTTCAGGGCCACCACTTCGGTCGTGGCCTCTAGCAAAATTCATGATGATCCTATGATCTAATAACGACCTTTTTCTTTATCAATATACAGCAATGTTCAAGATATCTTCTGATATTCCGATAAATTGGCCGATTTATCGCTTAACGTTGTCTGGCCGATAAGATAAATCGGTCGATAAATCAGCCGATATGGCGATAAATCGGCTGTTATGCCGATAAACTTGCCGATTTACCCCTTATCATGGGTCGACCAATAAGTTCCCGATAAGCGATATCCCCAACATTGATATACAGACGGGATATCACTTACCTTTGTTCTCTTCGAGCTGCCTCTTGGTAAGGCCGAGCTCTTCCTCGGACCGCTCAAGGTCCCGCTTCACTCCGGAGACCTCCGCAGTACGAGCGGCAGCAGCCAGCAGCGAAGCCTGCTTATTCACATAGACATATTCTAATTAGACTCCTACGATTGTTATTTGATCCTTTGTTCGGCCTTTCTTTGCGAACACCAAATAGAGCATCAGGGGCTACTGTCTATGATGTGATATTTTCTCATAATTTGATTACTTACCTCAAAGCCTGTTAGGAGGCTGGCACAGGCTTCGGTCAATCCGCTTTTGGCGGACTGAACCTTCTCGACCACCGCACTCATGATGGTGCGGTGCTCTTCGTCAATGGAAGCACCGCGAAGCGCTTCCAGCAAGTTGTCCGATGCCTCTGGATGGAAAAAGGCCATTGACACAAAGGGCTTGCCCCCCTTAGCAAGGGGTCGCCTGACAGAATCTGGAACCACTGGAGGTTCTGGCGCAGTATCCGGCTGGGGGCCGAACTTGCTGCGGCCCCCGTCATTAGAACCCATGGGAGTCTTACTCCCCCATGCGCCCGGCATCTGGGATGTCGCCTTAGGGAGCCTCGAAAATTATCTCCCCTTGGTCCGGTGCCCTTTGAGACAACACCTCGATGTCGTCCGTGGGCCGGGGGTAGGTGGCTGTCGGGAGTGAATGTTGTTCATCGCTGACTGGCCCAAAGACTCATCCAAAGAGGATATGGGCTTTGGATGGACTGCATGATCATGTTTGACATGATAAGAAGAAATAAAACGAAACATAGCAGAACTATTATAGTATCCGGATACTTACGACTTCGCCAGGGGCTTGTCCCTGGGCAAGCACTCCTCGTCGCTGTAAGCGGCTGTTGTGGAGTGGTCCGGAAGGAGGATCCTTCCCTTCTTGGACCCTTCGGCCTCCCCAGATGAGGCGGCCTTCCTTTTATTGTCCCCCCGGTTGGGGGGATAACTTTCCTCTTCCGCCTCCTCGTTTTCGTGGGAGGACTGCGCCTCAGTGTTTTCGGACGATGAGTCCAATACAACCTTGCGCCGGAGACCTTTCCTAGTCCCCGCGGCCTTCTTCTTGGCCTTCTTCTCCTGTGCCTCATAGGGCGTCGAAACCAGCATCTCCATTAAGAGAGCCTTCGCTGGATCTTCGGGCAGTGGGACCGGACAATCGATCCACTCCGCTGTCGCTACCCAGTCCTGTTAAAATGGCATGGAGGCTCAGATCCCTCAAATGATTATACTGGGGAAAGGAACATCTTATGAGATACAAAGAGCTTACCAGATTGGCAGGGCGCTTTGCGCTGAGTCTGCGATCCTCGGTAAGGGGAGGAGGTACCTCGGCGGCCTTGAACAACACCTTCCAGACGTCTTTGTGAATCGTGTCAAAAAGCTCTCGCAGCATCTGGTGCTTGGCCGGGTCGAACTCCCACATATTGAATGCCCGCCTTTGACACGGAAGGATCCGGCGAAAGAGCATGACCTGGACCATGTTGACAAGCTTGATTTTCTTGCTTATCATATTTTTAACACAGTTCTGGAGTCCGATCAGCTCCACCGATGAACCCTAGGATTGGCCCTTCTCTTTCCAGGAGGTGAGCCGCGTGGGGATGCCGGATCAAAATTCGGGGGCCGCCACCTGGTTGGTGTCGCATGGCTCGATGATGTAGAACCACCCCGATTGCCACCCCTTCACGGTCTCCACATAGGAGCCTTCGAGCCAGGTGACGTTGGGCATTTTTTCCACCATGGCGCCCCCGCACTCCGCTTGCTAGCCTACCACCACCTTCGGTTTCACATTGAAGGTCTTCAGCTACATGCCGAAGTGGGGCTTGATGCGGAGGAAGGCCTCGCACACGACGATAAACGCCGAGATGTTGAGGATGAAATTGGGGGCCAGATCATGGAAGTCCAGCCCGTAGTAGAACATGAGCCCACGGACAAATGGGTGGAGGGTAAATCCTAGTACGCGGACGAAGTGGGTGAGGAATACAACCCTCTCATGGGGTTCTGGAGTAGGGATGATCTGCCCCACGTCTGGGAGCCGGTGCGCGATGTCTGCGGCCAGGTATCCGGTTTCCCAGAGCTTCCTAATGTTCTCCTCCGTAACGGAGGAGACCATCCACTTGCCTCCCGCTCTGGACATGTTCGGAATGGCTTTGTGGAGAACATGAGAACTTGGGCGCTGGAGCTCAAGTGCGCGAAAATGGATGGGCAGGGGAAGAAGAAGGCATGGGTGAAAAAGAGGAATCCTTGTCCCTTTATAAAGGCGGTAGAAACTGTGCGCCTCCCTACTTGCCCCATAAAATCGCTTATTCCCCAAGCGCCGCGATTGATGGCACGGTTGGGTTACCCATATTCGTATTGATGAGAATCCTGTGATAAGGGGAACACGATCTCTGCTTCGACAAGACGTGCCAATAAAACTGCCTCGCAACACGTGCAGTGGCAGGCAGGGAAAAACGGTTCGTAATGACCAGGCCACGGCAGGACGTCACGTTATGAAAAGTTGTCAGCAGATTAGATTTGTGGAATAATATACTCTCTACGGTGGTATGTGGAATTTGTTTTGCAGAGCCGGACACGATCCTTGTGTTCAAAATCTTCTATGGAGTATTCGGAGAAGGAACCCGCCTTGCAATGACGAAGACAATCTGCGCGCCGGACTCATCATCATTGAAGCCTGGTTCAGGGGCTACATAGGGAGTCCTGGATTAGGGGGTCCTCGGACAGTTGGACTATATACTTTGGCCGGACTGTTGGACTATGAATATACAAGATTGAAGACTTCGTCCCATGTCCGGGTGGGACTCTCCTTTGCGTGGAAGGCAAGTTTGGCAATTCGGATATGTAGATCTCCTCCCTTGTAACCGAATATGTGTAACCCTAGACCCCTCCGCTGTCTATATAAACCAGAGGGTTTAGTCCGTAGGACAACAACAATCATAATCATAGGCTAGCTTCTAAGGTCTAGCCTCTACGATCTCGTGGTAGATCAACTCTTGTAATACTCATATCATCAGGATCAATCAAGCAGGAAGTAGGGTATTACCTCCATCGAGAGGGCCCGAACCTGGGTAAACATTGTGTCCCCCGCCTCCTGTTACCATCAGCCTTAGACGCACAGTTCGGGACCCCCTACCCGAGATCCACCGGTTTTGACACCGACACTTGCCCCCTATCTTTCCTAGCCAAAAATTCCGCACTAAGTAGAGATACTACTTGTGCATCCAAAAACCCTTAAACACAAATCTTATTTTCAAGTGTCCACCATACCTACCTAGGGATTGAGCAAGATCCCTCAAGTAGGTTGTCATCGGTGCAAAAAGGCAATAAAAATTTCTTCTAAAAGTGTGAGATCATTTAGTGTAAGAGAAAATTGAGTGTTGCACGAACTTGTGATGGTGAAGAATAAAAGCGACAGACTGCATAATAAAGGTCACTATCACAAGGGGCAATACAACGTGACATTCTTTTGCACTAAGGGGTTGAACATACAAACAAATAAGCGCATGGCAACCTCTGCTTCCCTCTGGGAAGCACTTATCTTTTACTTTTATGTATTTACTTTCATGCAAAGAGTCAAAGTTTTCCTTCTATCCCTTTTTTATTTTTCTCCTTTGGCAAGCATCATGTTGTGAGGAAAGATCTAGGCACATATGTCCAGTTGAATATAGATAGCAAGAATATGTTGCGAGGCAAAACTATAAGTCCCTATCTTTCTATGTGTCCGGTTGAAACGTTTTGCTCATGTGTACGCGGTGAGTGTTAGCAATCATAGAAGACTATATGACGGTTGAGTATGTGGACTTGCCTAAAGGCTCCGATACGTGACCCTTCCTGAAAAGATGATGAATTGTAGTTGCAAAGTTGACTGAGAACATAGTTTGTTGGTTTTTAATAGAGTTTTTGCTTCATACTTCATTTCTGTGATGAATTGTTACTTATTCATGAGAAGTATATGATAGAAGTCTATGATAAAAGTCTTATGTTTAAATTTGTTGCTGTTATAATAATCCACATGATGCTTCTATGTCTGTATTTTGTTTTTATCGACACATCTCTCTCTAAGCATGTGGATGATAACCCACAAGTATAGGGGATCGCAACAGTTTTCGATAAGTAAGAGTGTCAAACCCAACGAGGAGCTAAAGGTAGAACAAATATTCCCTCAAGTTCTATCGACCACCGATACAACTCTATGCACGCTTGACGTTCGCTTTACCTAGAACAAGTATGAAACTAGAAGTATTTTGTAGGTGTTGTTGGATAGGTTTGCAAGATAATAAAGAGCACAAAAATAAAACTAGGGGGTGTTAAGGTAAGGAAGAAACTAAAGTAAATATAGCGAGTGTGGAAAAGTGGTGGTAGGAGTTGCAAAATTGTCCCTTAAGCAATTGACTACTTTACTAGACTGATAGCAAGTATTATGTGGGAGAGGCCACTGCTAGCATGTCATCCCTTACTTGGAATTATATGCACTTATGATTGGAACTATTAGCAAGCATCCGCAACTACTAATGTTCATTAAGGTAAAACCCAACCATAGCATTAAGATATATTGGTCCCCCTTCAATCCCGTATGCATCAATTTCTATGCTAGGTTGAAGCTTCTGTCACTCTTGCCCTCCAATACATAGTCCTATCAACATACAACTAACCCTATGGTGTGATCCACGCGCGCAATCATATGATGGGCACCAAACGACAGCAACATAACCACAAGAAAATTAAATCAACCATAGCAATTCATCAACCACCGATAGGACAACGAAAATCTACTCAGACATCATAGGATGGCAACACATCATTGGATAATAATATGAAGCATAAAGCACCATGTTCAAGTATAGGGTACAATGGGTTGCGAGAGAGTGGACCGCTGTAGATAGAGGGGGGAAGGTGATGGAGATGTTGGTGAAGATGGCGGAGGTGTTCGTGTAGATCGCGGTGATGATCATGGCCCCCGGCGGCGTTCCGGCGCCACCGGAAGCGAGGGGGGAGAGCCCCCTCCTTCTTCTTCTTCCTTGACCTCCTCCCTAGATGGGAGAAGGGTTTCCCCTCTGGTCCATGGCCTCCATGGCACGGGAGGGGCGAGAGCCCCTCCGAGATTGGATCTGTCTCTCTGTCTCTCTCTGTTTCTGCGTGCTGTTCTAGCTCTGTTTCACCATTTCGTATATATATGGAGATTCGTAACTCCGATTGGCCTGAAACCTTTGCCATGATTTTTTCCCTGAATATTAGCTTTCTTGCAGCAAAAGAAGAGCCTCAACCGCCTTACGGTGGGCTCACGAGGGTAGGGGGCGCGCCCTAGGGGGGCGCCCCCTGCCTCGTGACCACCTCGGGCACTGGTTCGCGTTGATTTTCCTTCCAAATTTTCCATATTTTCCAAAAATAAGCTCCGTCCGTTTTTATCCCGTTTGGACTCCGTTTGATATGGATATTCTGTGAAACCAAAAACATGCAACAGACAGGAACTGGCATTGGGCACTGGATCAATATGTTAGTCCCAAAAATAATATAAAAAGTTGCCAAAAAGTATATGAAAGTTGAATAATATTGGCATGGAACAATCAAAAATTATAGATACGACAGAGATGTATCAGCATCCCCAAGCTTAATTCCTGCTCGTCCTCGAGTAGGTAAATGATAAAAAAGATAATTTTTGATGTGGAATGCTACCTAGCATAATCTTGATCATATGTCTAATCATGGCATGAATATTAAGATACGAGTGATTCAAAGCAATAGTCTATCATTTGACATAAAAACAATAATACTTCAAGCCTACTAATAAAGCAATCATGTCTTTTCAAAATAACATGGCGAAAGAAAGTTATCCCTACAAAATCATATGGTCTGGCTATGCTCCATCTTCACCACACAAAATATTCAAATCATGCACAACCCTGATGACAAGCCAAGCAATTGTTTCATACTTTTGACGTTCTCAAACCTTTTCAACTTTCACGCAATACATGAGCGTGAGCCATGGACATAGCACTATAGGTGGAATAGAATATGATGGTGGAAGAGACAAAAAGGAGAAGATAGTCTCACACCAACTAGGCATATCAACGGGCTATGGAGATGCCCATCAATAGATATCAATGTGAGTGAGTAGCGATTGCCATGCAACGGATGCACTAGAGCTATAAGTGTATGAAAGCTCTAACTGAAACTAAGTGGGTGTGCATCCAACTTGCTTGCTCATGAAGACCTCGGGCATTTGAGGAAGCCCATCATCGGAATATACAAGCCAAGTTCTATAATGAAAATTCCCACTAGTATATGAAAGTGATAACTCAAGAGACTCTCTCTATATGAAGAACATGGTGCTACTTTGAAGCACAAGTGTGGAAAAAGGATAGTAGCACTGCCCCTTCTCTCTTTTTATCTCATTTTTTTATTTTTTTATTTTTTTGGATGGGCTTCTTTAGCCTCCTTTTTTTATTTGGGCTTCTTTGGCCTCTTTTTTTTGTAAAGTCCGGAGTCTCATCCCGACTTATGGGGGAATCATAGTCTCCATCATCCTTTCCTCACTGGGGCAATGCTCTAATAATGATGATCATTACACTTTTATTTACTTACAACTCGATATCTAGAACAAAGATATGACTCTATATGAATGCCTCCGGCGGTGTACCGGGATGTGCAATGATCTAGTGTAGCAATGACATCAAAAAACGGACAAGCCATGAAAACATCATGCTAGCTATCTTACGATCATGCAAAGCAATATGACAATGAATGCTCAAGTCATGTATATGATGATGGTGGAAGTTGCATGGCAATATATCTCGGAATGGCTATGGAAATGCCATGATAGGTAGGTATGGTGGCTGTTTTGAGGAAGATATATGGTGGGTTTATGGTACCGGCGAAAGTTGCGCAGTACTAGAGAGGCTAGCAATGGTGGAAGGGTGAGAGTGCGTATAATCCATGGTCTCAACATTAGTCATAAAGAACTCACATACTTATTGCAAAAATCTATTAGTTATCAAAACAAAGTACTACATGCATGCTCCTAGGGGGATAGATTGGTAGGAAAAGACCATCGCTCGTCCCCGATCACCACTCATAAGGAGGACAATCAATAAATAAATCATGCTCCGACTTCATCACATAACGGTTCACCATACGTGCATGCTACGGGAATCACAAACTTCAATACAAGTATTTCTACAATCCACAACTACCCACTAGCATGACTCTAATATCACCATCTTTATATCGCAAAACTATTGCAAGGAATCAAACATATCATATTCAGCGATCCACAAGTTTATGTAGGATTTTATGACTAACCATGTGAATGACCAGTTCCTGTCATCTCTCTAAATAGATATAAGTGAAGCAAGAGAGTTTAATTCTTTCTACAAAAGACATGCCCGTGCTCTTGTTGGAAATATGCCCTAGAGGCAATAATAAATTAGTTATTATTATATCATATTTCATTGTTCATTAGCATGGATTATTATCCATGCTATAATTGTATTGATAGGAAACTCAGATACATGTGTGGATACATAGACAACACCATGTCCCTAGTAAGCCTCTAGTTGACTAGCTCGTTGATCAATAGATGGTTACAGTTTCCTGACCATGGACATTGGATGTCGTTGATAACGGGATCACATCATTAGGAGAATGATGTGATGGACAAGACCCAATCCTAAGCCTAGCGCAAGATCGTGTAGTTCGTATGCTAAAGCTTTTCTAATGTCAAGTATCATTTCCTTAGACCATGAGATTGTGCAACTCCCGGATACCGTAGGAGTGCTTTGGGTGTGCCAAATGTCACAACGTATCTGGGTGGCTATAAAGATACACTACAGGTATCTCTGAAAGTGTCTGTTGGGTTGGCACGAATCGAGACTGGGATTTTGTCACTCCGTGTAAACGGAGAGGTATCTCTGGGCCCACTCGGTAGGACATCATCATAATGTGCACAATGTGACCAAGGAGTTGATCACGTGATGATGTGTTACGGAACAAGTAAAGAGACTTGCCGGTAACGAGATTGAACAAGGTATCGGGATACCGACGATCGAATCTCGGGCAAGTATCGTACCGATAGACAAAGGGAATTGTATACGGGATTGATTGAATCCTTGACATCGTGGTTCATCCGATGAGATCATCATGGAGCATGTGGGAGCCAACATGGGTATCCAGATCCCGCTGTTCGTTATTGACCGGAGAGTTGTCTCGGCCATGTCTGCATGACTCCCGAACCCGTAGGGTCTACACACTTAAGGTTCGATGACGCTAGGGTTATAGGGAAAGTATGTACACGGTGAATGTTGTTCGAAGTCCCGGATGAGATCCCGTACGTCACGAGGAGTTCCGGAATGGTCCGGAGGTAAATATTGATATATAGGAAGTATGGTTTTGGCCACCGGAAGTGTTCCGGGCATCGCCGGTAGTGTACCGGTACCACCGGAGGGGTCCGGGGGTCCACTGGGAGGGGCCACCAGCCCCGGAGGCCTACATGGGCCAATAGTGGGAAGGGAACAGCCCCTAGGTGGGTTGGGGCGCCTCCCACCAAGGCCCAAGGCGCCTCCTAGAGGGGAGGGGGGCAAACCCTAGGGCAGATGGGCCTTAAGGCCCACCCTAGGTGCGCCTCCTCTCTCTCCCCCCTTGGCCGCAACCCTAGATGGGTTTTGGGGCTGCCGCCACCCCTAGGGAGGGAACCCTAGATGGGGGCGCAACCCCTCCCCTTCCCCTATATATACTTGAGGTATTGGGGGCTGCAACATACACGAGATCATCTTCCTCTTGGCGCAGCCCTACCTCTCTCCCTCCTCGTCTCTTGTAGTGCTTGCCGAATCCTTGCTGGAGTTCCGCGCTCCTCCACCACCACCACGCCGTCGTGCTGCTGCTGGACGGAGTCTTCCCCAACCTCTCCTTCTCCCCTTGCTGGATCAAGGCGTAGGAGACGTCACCGGGCTGCACGTGTGTTGAACACGGAGGCGCCGTGGTTCGGCGCTTAGATCGGAATCAACCGCGATCTGAATCGCTACGAGTACGACTCCTTCATCCGTGTTCTTGCAACGCTTCCGCTTAGCGATCTACAAGGGTATGTAGATGCACTCTCCTTCCCCTCGTTGCTAGATTACTCCATAGATTGATCTTGGTGATGCGTAGAAAATTTTAAATTTCTGCTACGATCCCCAACAGCTCTAACAAATATAAGTGAAGCAAAAGAACATTCTGCAAATGGCGGTTGTCTATGTAAAGAGAAACAGGCAATCCAAACTTCAAATGATATAAGTGAAGCACATGAAGCATTCTATAAAGCCATACTCAAAAGATATAAGTGAAGTGCAATGAGCATTCTATAAATCAACCAAGGACCATCTCATACCAGCATGGTGCATAAAGAAAAATGAAAACCTAAATGCAAAAGACGCCCCAAGATTGTACATATCGCATGAACGAAACGAATCTGAAAGCATACCAATATTTGTTGAAGAAAGAGGGGATGCCTTCCCAGCATCCCCAAGCTTAGACGCTTGAGTCTCCTTGAATATTTACTTGGGGTGCCTCGGGCATCCCCAAGCTTGAGCTCTTGCCTCCCTTCCTTCTTCTCACATCGAAACCTTCTCAATCATCGAACACTTCATCCACACAGAACTTCAACAGAAAACTCGGTAAGATCCGTTAGTATAATAAAGCAAATCACTACTCTAAGTACTGTTGCAAACCAATCCATATTTTTTTTGCATTGTTTCTACTGTAATATAACTTTTTCATGGCTTAATCCACTAATATGAATCGATAGTTTCATCAAAACAAGCAAACTATGCATCAAAAATAGAATCTGTCTAAAACAGAACAGTCTGTAATAATTTGAACATTCACCATACTTATGATACTTGAAAAATTCTACCAAAATTAGTAAAAATAAAAAATTTGTATAAGAAGACAGTGCAAAAAGAATCAGAACCATTTGACGTTCCAGCTAAAAACGTAAAATCACGCACTACAGCCAAAGTTTCTGTCCTGCACCGTACAAACCATCAAGCAAATGTAAACATCCTAAAGGCAAACCTTGGCGCATTATTTTTATAATACAATGGAATTGTACAATGGGATAATTATTTTTGTTGAAAAGTTTTTGTAATCAAGATTCACAATTTTGCCGTGAGCATGAACAAAGTTCAAGGAGCTCTCCCACTTCAACAGTGCTTGTCTTTCTCACTTTCACTTTCCTTTTTGAAAAGTTTTGGGTTCCCCTCTTTATTTTTGTTGTTTTTAAACTATATGAAAGCACTCAACAGAAATAAATGACTCTCTAAAACTTCCGGGTTGTCTCCCTGGCAGCGCTTTCTTTAAAGCCATTAAGCTAGGCATATAGTGCTCAAGTAGTGAATCCACCCGGATCCCAAGGTATATCAAAGCCAATTTTAATTAACAATGATTTGTAATTTGGTAGTGAGCACAAAGCAACATATATCAAGCAATGACGAAGTCTAACTCTCTTCCTATGCATCGGCATGTCATAAAAGAACAATTCATGCACACATAGTAAAGGCCAATGCATAGTATAAACAGTTTCTTGCAATTTTATCATATTGGAAACATAGAGAGGTGGAGATATAGTTCCTCTCTCATAATAATTGCAAGTAGGAGCAGCAAGCACATGCATATTATACTCATCAAAATCATCATGTGCATCGGTAAAAGGCAACCCATCAATGTAATCCTTAATAAGTGCAAACTTCTGCGATATAGTGTAGTTTGGAGAATTCGAAAAGATAATAGGACTATCATGGGTGGGTGCAATAGCAACAATTTCATGTTTAACATAAGGAACTATAGCAAGTTCATCTCCATAAGCATAATTCATATTGGCATCTTGCCCATAAGCATAGCAAGCATCATCAAAAAGAGATATTTCAAAAGAATCATAGGGATCATAACATTCATCATAGCAATCATCCTTCGGTAAGCACGAGGGAGAATTAAACAATGTATGAGTTGAATAGTTACTCTCATTATAAGGTGGGCATGGATGATCAATCCGCTCTTCCTCCTTTTGTTCTTCGCTCTCCTCCTCATCTTTTTCATCCAATGAGCTCACAGTTTCATCAATTTCTTCTTCCATAGACTCCTGCAAAATATTAGTCTCTTCTTGGACAGCGGAGTAGTCCTCAATATATAGTTTAACATAAGCATTAGAAGCATAATTCTCATAACAATATTCAAGTATGGCAAAAATTTTAGATTTGTGAAGAGTAGCATCATACTTTTCAATCAAAGAAGCAATTTCAGAAGCACCCTTAAAAGCAACAAATTCTTCAATTTGTTGAACATCATAGTAATTATAAACACCCTTAGCATACGAAGATACGATTCCATTATTACTAAACTCACATTGATAGGGAAGGTGTTTCTTAGGGTTTTCAGAACAACAAGTAAAATCATATATTTCACATAAATTCCAAGCATAGCATTGCAAACGTTGAATTTAACTCCATAATAGTTTCCCTTTTTCAGATATACGGTGTCGCACATAAAAAACATGCTCATCTAAAGATTTGCCCTCAACTAAGCTAGTTGGGGTTTCGGCACGAGCACAAAGGGATCGAAGATGATCCAAGTAAAAAGCTTCAGCAGTGTGATAGATTTTGAGTGGTTCTTCAACCATTGGTTCAGTAGGTACAACTAATTTTTTTTGGTATTTTGCGTTTCCTACCCATAACTAAAGGTAGAAAACAACTAAGAACAACAAATAAAAATTACTTGGTGATAAAGCAAACAAGCACACACGAGAATATTCACCCCACACTATTGCTCCCTGGCAACGGCGCCAGAAAAAGGTCTTGATAACCCACAAGTATAGGGGATCGCAACAGTTTTCGATAAGTAAGAGTGTTGAACCCAACGAGGAGCTAAAGGTAGAACAAATATTCCCTCAAGTTCTATCTACCACCGATACAACTCTACGCACGCTTGACATTCGCTTTACCTAGAACAAGTATGAAACTAGAAGTACTTTGTAGGTGTTATTGGATAGGTTTGCAAGATAATAATGAGCACGAAAATAAAACTAGGGGTTGTTTAGGTAAAGAAGCAACTAAAGTAAATATAGAGAGTGTGGAAAAGTGGTGGTAGGAGTTGTGAAATTGTCCCTTAAGCAATTGACTACTTTACTAGACCGATAGCAAGTATTATGTGGGAGAGGCCACTGCTAGCATGTCATCCCTTACTTGGAATTCTATGCACTTATGATTGGAACTATTAGCAAGCATCCGCAACTACTAATGTTCATTAAGGTAAAACCCAACCATAGCATTAATATATATTGGCCCCCCTTCAATCCCGTATGCATCAATTTCTATGCTAGGTTGAAGCTTCTGTCACTCTTGCCCTCCAATACATAGTCCTATCAACATACAACTAACCCTATGGTGTGATCCACGCGCGCAATCATATGATGGGCACCAAACGACAGCAACATAACCACAAGCAAAATAAATCAACCATAGCAATTCATCAACCACCGATAGGACAACGAAAATCTACTCAGACATCATAGGATGGCAACACATCATTGGATAATAATATGAAGCATAAAGCACCATGTTCAAGTAGAGGGTACAATGGGTTGCGAGAGAGTGGACCGCTGTAGATAGAGGGGGGAAGGTGATGGAGATGTTGGTGAAGATGGCGGAGGTGTTGGTGTAGATCACAGTGATGATCATGGCCCCCGGCGGCGTTCCGGCGCCACCAGAAGCGAGGGGGAGAGAGCCCCCCTCCTTCTTCTTCTTCCTTGACCTCCTCCCTAGATGGGAGAAGGGTTTCCCCTCTGGTCCATGGCCTCCAAGGCACGGGAGGGGCGAGAGCCCCTCCGAGATTGGATCTGTCTCTCTGTCTCTCTCTGTTTCTGTGTGCTGTTCTGGCTCTGTTTCACCGTTTCGTATATATATGGAGATCCGTAACTCCGATTGGCCTGAAACCTTCGCCGTGATTTTTTTCTGAATATTAGCTTTCTTGCGGCAAAAGAAGAGTGTCAACCGCCTTACGGTGGGCTCACGAGGGTAGGGGGCGCCCCCTAAGGGGGACGCGCCCCCTGCCTCGTGACCACCTCGGGCACTGGTTCACGTTGATTTTCCTTCCGAATTTTCCATATTTTCCTAAGATAAGCTCCGTCCGTTTTTATCCCGTTTGGACTCTGTTTAATATGGATATTCTGTGAAACCAAAAACATGCAACGGACAGGAACTGGCACTGGGCACTGGATCAATATGTTAGTCCCAAAAATAATATAAAAAGTTGCCAAGAAGTATATGAAAGTTGAATAATATTGGCATGGAACAATCAAAAATTATAGATACGACGGAGACGTATCAGCGGACATGTTTTTCGATTTCGGTTTTCGCTTGAGGACAAGCGAGTCTAAGCTTGGGGAGTTGATAAGTCCATTTTCATCACGTTTTCTTACTATTATTTAAGATGTTTTTATCCATAATAATGCTTTTTGGGGTAATTCTAATGCCTTTTCTCTCATATTATGCAAGGTATACACAAAGAAGGAGAATTCCGAGAACTGAAAATCTGGACCTGGAAAAGCTACGTCACGCTACCTATTCTGCACAACTCCAAATAAGCTGAAACTTCACGAAGAATTTTTATGGAATATTTGAGGAATATTGGAGCAAATAACTACCAGAGGGGGCCCACCAGGTGGGCACAACCCACCTGGGTGTGCCAGGGAGCCCAGGCGCGCCCTGGTGGGTTGTGCTCACCCAAGCCCACCTCCGGTGCCCGTCTTCTGGTATATAAGTCATTTTGACCTAGAAAAAATAAAGAGAGGACTTTTGGGACGGAGCGCCGCCGTCTCGAGGCGGAACTTGGGCAGGGGCACTTTTGCCCTCTAGGGGAGCGATTCCGCCAGGGGAACTTCCCTCCCGGAGGGGGAAATCATCATCATCATCATCACCAAAAACTCTCCCATCTTGGGGAGGGCAATATCCATCAACATCTTCAACAGCACCACCTCATCTCAAACCCTAGTTCATCTCTTGTGTTCAATCTTGTTACCAGAACTATAGATTGGTGCCTGTGGGTGACTAGTAGTGTTGATTACATCTTGTAGTTGATTACTATATCGTTTATTTGGTGGAAGATTATATGTTCAGATCCAATATGCTATTAATACCCCTCTGATCTTGAGCATGATTATCATTTGTGAGTAGTTACTTTTGTTCTTGAGGTCACAGGAAAAATCATGTTGCAAGTAATCATGTGAACTTGATATGTGTTCGATATTTTGATAGTATGTATGTTGTGATTCCCTTAGTGGTGTCATGTGAACATCGACTACATGACACTTCACCATATTTGGGCCTAAGGGAATGCATTGTGGAGTAGCAATTAGATGATGGGTTGCGAGAGTAACAGAAGATTAAACCCCAGTTTATGCGCTATTCCGTAAAGGACCGATTGGATCCAAAAGTTTAATGCTATGGTTAGAATTTATTCTTAATACTTTTCTCGTAGTTGCGGATGCTTGCGGGAGGGTTAATCATAAGTAGGGGTTTGTTCAAGTAAGAACATCACCTAAGCACCGGTCCACCCACATATCAAATTATCAAGGTACCGAACACGAATTAAACCAACATGATGAAAGTGACTACATGAAAATCCCGTGTACCCTCAAAAACGCTTTGCTTATGTAACGCCCCGGACACACCCGCCGGTGGCCGTTACTCCTGGCGGGATCTAGACTGGCCCCACAGATCAATACTAGTCTTTTTCTGCGCACTTTGTCCTCACTCATGCGCACTCGGGAGCAACTTCCCGGTCAGTAACCATCCTGACACTACTTCAAGCTGAGCGCGCTTAATTTTGGAGTTCTGTCCGAATGGGCTCCCGGAAAAGAAGGAATTCCTTATTGATATGAGTAGTCTATCATCCCTAATAAGCCAGGCCATCACATACACCCCCACTCAGAGGAACCGACGTCCTCGTCGGGCCACAGGAACGTTCCCTCTTGGCACATACGTCTGTGCTTACAGTCTAGTACATGTGCCATGCCGTGTGCCACGACGGGTCACAAACGTCATGAACAACATGACCACACACCTGTCCGCAACCATCTGTGTAACCGCGAGGGTCGGCTCTGATACCAACTTGTAACGCTCCAGACACACCCGCCGGTGGCCGTTACTCCTGGC
The DNA here is from genome assembly GCF_018294505.1 of Triticum aestivum. Taxonomy (NCBI): domain Eukaryota; kingdom Viridiplantae; phylum Streptophyta; class Magnoliopsida; order Poales; family Poaceae; genus Triticum; species Triticum aestivum. The sequence goes on from NC_057806.1 coordinate 576,384,910, forward strand.
GGGATCTAGACTGGCCTCACAGATCAATACTAGTCTTTTTCTGCGCACTTTGTCCTCACTCATGCGCACCCGGGAGCAACTTCCCGGTCGGTCACCCATCCTGACACTACTCCAAGCTGAGCACGCTTAACTTTGGAGTTCTGTCTGAATGGGCTCCCGGAAAAGAAGGAATTCCTTATTGATATGAGTAGTCTATCATCCCTAATAAGCCAGGCCATCATAGCTTATCATAAGAAACTGTTTTGGCCTGTTCTTTGCCTCAAAAGGATTGGGCTACCTTGCTGCACTTTTGTTACTACTATCGTTACTTGCTCGTTACAAATTATCTTGCTATCAAGCTACTCTGCTACTTACAATTTCAGCACTTGCAGACATTACCTTGCTGAAAACCACTTGTCATTTCCTTCCGCTCCTCGTTGGGTTCGAAACTCTTACTTATCGAAAAGAGCTACAATTGATCCCCTATACTTGTGGGTCATCAGGAAGCATCCCCAGCGGGATCTCTCCGCTGGAGGGCAAAAGTGCTCCTGCACAAGTTCCGCCTCGAGACGACGCGCTCTATCTCGAAAGTCCTCTCCTGATTTTTTTTCTAGGGAAAATGGCCTTATATACCAGAAGATGGGCAACGAAGGCTGGCCAGGGACCCCACTAGGCCACTACCCACCAGGGCGTGCCATGGGGTAGGCACGCCCTGGTGCCTAGTGGGCACCTGGGTGCCCCCCTCTGGTATTTTGTTTCTCCAATAACTTTTATATATTCCAAAATAAATTTCCGTAAAATTTCAGCTCATTTGGAGATGTGCAGAATAAGAATCTCTAGTATACCTTTTTTAGGTCCAGAATTCCAGCTGCCGGTATTCTTCCTCTTTGTGTAAACCTTGCATATTATGAGAGAAAAGGCATTAGAATTACTCCACAAAGTGTTATATTGATTGAAAACACTATAAATAACAGTAGGAAAACATGATGTAAAATGGGCGTATCAATGCTGCAAGTGGAAATCCTTAAGTGTTCTAAGGACAAGCCGGTTGTATACTTATATGGATCAAAGCATTCTCAGGGACACACTGGAATTTCATTTAGTTACATTCATAAAGATTCATTGAGTTACCATTCATTGTTTTAATAATGTTTTTGTGGTGAAACCTGTGATAAGGTGTTGTGCTTACTTAAACAAGCAACCTAATTATGACTGTACGTCTATGCAAGCATGTGCAAATACAAGAGAGTAATTGAGATAACATCTAACCATGGCAATAAATTCTAGGGCTTCAATACCACTCATGCAATAGTTCATAAACTTAAGGTACGGTAGTATATGTCACTCCGTCCATCCAACCATAAATAAACTAATCACATGATGCAATTCTCTAGGCCCTTAAAGTTGAAATGGTGTGCAATTGACGTTCGCACAACACCACTAGAGAATTGCACCACAACACAATATCAAAACATTGAACCAGATTCAACTTCACAACACAACACATCATATGGATCATGATCAATGGAGTTGAATATATGATTAATAATCTAAACATATGAATCTTCCACCAATAAAACTCCTAAGCATCAACTATAAGGAGTAACCACCACCAGAAACTACTCTCAGCAAAGGATCTGAGAAGAAAGTTCATAGAATAGAGATATGAGATGAAGGGGGTTGCTGGACATGACGGTAATGGTGAAGATGGTGATGGACCTGACGATCCCAATGATGATTGGAGTGTCGATGACAACGATGGTTTCGAATTCCCCCTCCCAGAGAGAAGGATCTACTACATAATTAGCGTGCCGAGCAAAAGTGCTCCACCTCGGTTTCGCCTCGCAGTGGAGGTGGGAAAATCCTAAAATATCCAAGACGAGAGAGGCGTGAGGGAGGGGGTGGAGAAGGAAAGGAGATGGCCTTTTTTGAGAATTCGGAGATGGCCTGCAAGCCCGGCCTCCATGAGAAATGATGTGCAATACATAGTACCCACCTACCGCATTTCTTAATGGGCCGGACCACTAAACGCGCCATCCATTTTCCACTCCAGATTTTGTATGCTGGTTCTATAGGCCGGTTTTCATTTGCGCCTTAGCTCCCGCGTCGAACTTTTTTTTGTTTGCTTCTCACTAGGTTTTGGGAAACTTCTTAGGCGTATTTTTTGTTTTATTCATGTGGGTACACTAGCTCTCGCTCGGACTTCTTGCCAACTGTTTTTGTGCAAGCTCGATTCCGCCTAAGTCATTTTTTTCATTTAGTTCTTAGTCAGTTTTTTCATTTGGTTCTTAGTCGGTTTTTTGTGCTTCGGAGTTTTCGTTTTCTCTTTATTTTCGTTCTTTTTTTATTTTCTGTTTTTTTTCCAATTCATACATTTTTAATTCCTTTAACATTTTTGAATTTGGGAACATTTTTTAAATTTGTGAATATTTTTGAATTCGTGAACATTTTTCTAATGTGTGAACAATATTTGAACTCCCAAACATTTTCTTTGTATAAATGATCATTTTCCAAATACGTGAACATATTTCAAATGTGCAAAACATTTTTTGAATTCGCACGAACATATTTCAAATTCCTGAACATTTAGTGAATTCGCGAACACTTTTTGAATTCTCTGTGAACATATTTTGAATGCGCGAATATTTTTTTATACATGACCATTTCTTGAATTTGCCGTGAACATATTTCAAATTCATCATCAAGTTTTGAATAAATGGACATTTTTTGAATTCACGAACATATTTGGAATTCATAAGGGCCAGTTTTTTTGACGGCTTAAAAATAAGCTGGCTTCTCCCCAGCTTTTCCCATAAATCGCCTCCTTCATTCATTGGGGCTTTTAACTAGTTATCGTATTAGTAATTTAAAAACCTCAACAAATTTTGGGAGAGGCTTATTTTTTAACCTGAGGAGAGACAACTTATTTTTTTAAGCCGTCCAAAAGAATTGGCCCTAAGTATTTTATACATTCATGAACATTCTTTTAATTCCTGGAAAAAATATTTTTTTTATTTTTCTAATCAATGACGATTTTTACTATCAAAATTAGACTGTTCGAAATGAGAAACAATGTGGAAAATCAAAAAAACATCCCTGGTTCTCGCTGGGAGCCTCGCAGGGTTTTTTTAACAGGCTGCCCGCTTGGTTTCTTGTAATTACACCCCTATTGCAACTACAATTTCTCAGAGTCCAACATGTAACATGTACTTGCATATATTTGACACGATGTCAACACGCACAAAATAGTAGTGGTAGTAGCATGACAGATTCATGGCCATAATGCCGTTAATGTTGAACACGGGGGCCGCCTACAAAACCAGGAAACCCCATACACACGACCAACTAGGCCGGTGGACAGCCTTTCGTGGTGCAGATTCTGAAGACAGCGAGAACTCAAGTTGCATCAGGGATTCTGTCCAGCCAACTTGGGTTTATCCACATCGTCGAGGCCTCCCCTGGCCATGAAACAGATCCTCCAAATCCTGGCCACATCTTTTCTTCCTCCCTCATTGCGAGTGAGAGGGCCAGCGCTGTGACATGTGAGCCAGGAAAACGGCCAGTGTGCATGTGGCTGGGGGGCATCCCGCTGAGCACTGGCCATTGGCCAACTCACCAGCCGTCATCTCACTTCTCAAGCTCTATTAAATATAGAGCCATGACTTGCTTAGTATAGCCGGTAAGTACAATAATTGTATTTAAACTACTTTATTGATAAATGACTCACCTCTCTCACATATAAATTGTCTAGGAGTGCATGCTACGACCGGTTGTTACTCAGTACTCCAGTTTTCTTTTCTCTCCTCTTCTATCTCTTCCATCTCATAAAAATAAATAATACGTATTGAAAGTCTTAAAAGGCACCTACATCATCATAATATTGTACTTGCTCTCACATGCCATGGCAGGGGCAAAGCTGCTCATGGAGGATGGAGCCAGCCAGTTGGCAGGAGGCAGTCGTCAAGCTCATTGACGCTGACATGTGGCTGGTGATAATTGATTGTACTTACCAGAAATATCTTGACAAAGTCTCACGCCATTATTGGGGTTCATTTCTCTGTGGTCCGTCTTTGATTAGACTAAAAAGGAACCTCACATACCCATTCTTCTTTGCTAAAAGAGGAGAATACGTCTGGTCTCTTTATTTATCGCCGATGTGGACTATTTAAAATTTATTCAAAAAATAATACATGTAGCATCAACAATTATAACAGATAAGACTTACATACAGTTTGAAATTGAAAGGTCAAAAATCATTGTCCAAACATCACTACCTTCGATAGCAGGCGGTTTAGGTAACTGTCGCTGACAATGTTTTTTGATCTTTCAATTTTCCCTTGTATGTAAGTCTTATCTGTTACATTTTTATGATCGCGACGAGGCTCCAGTCGGAAAAAACATGAAATATCCTGCATTTTTTTGTATCTTAAGTTGCATACAGAAAATTGTGCAACTTATGTCTATCGATATGCCCAACTTCAACTTGTACCAAGTCAACATGAAAAAATAGAAAATATAATTTTACATTAAACCAATAATTATTTAGCTAAAAACATTAGAATTGCACAACAAACAGAAATTAGATAATAATAATAATAATAATAATAATAATAATAATAATAATAATAATAATAATAACAGGTCATCGATAACAAATAGAAAACATGAGCAAGAGCAAAAGAAAAAATGCATTAACTTACCATTCATATATAGAAACTTATATTGTATTTAATAAGATAGACATATATAAGTTGCACATTTCAGATATGCTTGGTTGCACGAAACAATTATGTGCAACTTCGGATATTAAAAAAGTCCAACAAATAAATAAATAGACAAAAAGTCAAGGAATTTACTTTCTTTCAAATTTGAATATACATGAATAGATTGCGGGTTTCATATATAGTCAGTTGCACAATATAAACATGTACAACTTGAGTGTATAAAAAGCGCAACCATGGACTAAAATGATAAAAACTCCAGGAAAACATGAATTGGTTAATCATTCATATTTGAATATAGAAATACTATGCTAAAGTTACAGAAAGGCACATCTCATATGGTACATCAAAATATTTCAGATTCAAAACAGTGTAACCGTGAAATAAACAATCTCATCTCTAGCCTTGTTGTAGAATAGGCATGTGTCATACGGTATAGCAAAATATTTCAGTAGTCAATGATCAAATGCTTCCCTTAGGGCATAAGCGGAGGTCTAGGAATGACAAGCAAGAAATTGTGTACTCCAGAGAGAAATCATGTCATGTCCCATTGACAGATCAAATGGGTCATATTTCAATGGGTATTTGATAGTCCACTTATTTACATGCTTTAAGTTAAGTCTATTAGCGTGTAATATCCAAAATTCCAAATACACTCATGATAGTCCAAACTTTATGACTGCATAGGTTGCGCTTAAGGCGCTTAAGCAATGTTTAGGCGCTAGGCAAAGGTCAACTGCCTTGCCTACGCCTATCCCTTTTTTATCCCTGTACATCACCGTATTCTACGCAGCAGATCCATGGGTAGCCGCTTCTTGGTTTGCACGTAAGCTGCCATTGACATCGTGAATGAATGTTATGGGAGAGGATACCACACCTGTTATTCCATCGCGAACAATGGTGTTGTGCAAGACGTCTTGGGTTAGCCTGGTGGCCGGCCGCGGCAGCAGCGAGGTAGCCCATGGCGTCATGGAGCGTGTATATAGAGGAACAAGTGGGAGGTGGGAACAGTGTGCGACGCGCAAGCGTCGGTGTGGGTGTGGGTTGCAGAAAGGTGCAGAAAGGTCGCCTCGCAAGCGTCGGTGTGGGTGTGGGTTGGCTTCAACTCAACATGAACGAAGTGATTGCTTTTTTTCTCATTGGTTTTGCTGATGATTTTTTCCATGAGGCAGACGTGACAAATGACGAGTTCGCGCGTTGTTACTAGGAGAGAAATGAAGAGGTTGAGATATGTGCAACTTTAGTGTATCAAAAAGTGCAACCATGAAAAGAAATAAACAACAACACAGAAATTATGAATCAAATAATTAGTCATGTTTGCTTAGAGCACTCTCAAACGTCCGCAGACGCGTCCCGTCAGTGATCGGACAGGAGAAAAAAAAGTGACTTAGCCAGACTCACCCTATCACCCCTATACGTCTAGACTGTCCGGAACCCTCATACTCCCTCCGTTCCAGGATATAAAGTGTATTGATTCCCGTGTAAGTCAATTATTTAAATCTTTGACCAAGATCATGTAATAAAATAACAACATTTGCAATACCTAATAGATAAAATATAAAATTTGGTCAAACTTAGACTCATTTGACTTTTTAAAAAACAAATACACCTTATATAAAGGAACGGAGGGAGTACTAAGGACAAATGTAGGGAGGTTTTGAGGGATCGCGGACGCGCCCGGTCAGTCCGCTACGTATGACGTGGCCCATCCCGGACCATATTTTCTCTTTCCTTATTAATTCTTTTTTTCTCTCTCTTCATCTTCATCAATCATGTGCAAGTGACCAGACAAATGAGGGAGAAAATGAAGAGTGTGGTTGCATAGATGGACAAATAGGGGCTCACGGACACGCCCGGTGACTAACCGGGCATCTCCGCGGGCGTTTAGGGGGGGGGGCATATTTTCATTTTTGTTGGGAAAGAACGGCGAACCCTCCAATAAAATTTACAAAGTCCAGTTGTAGATGCTCTTATAGAACTACAAAATACATGACCAAAGATATAAGACTTGTAAAATGCTTATCTAGAAACATAGTTTCTCCGTAAAATGAGCAAAAGACAATGAATGAATTAAACTGCAATCTAAAAGGCCCTAGAAGCCTGACTTGAAAGCTCGTTAGAATACACAGGGCCCAAAAAGAAAGCTGAAAAACCCATACAAAGACCCAGTTCGCCCCAATGAAAAATTAAACAAGGCCAGAACGGAAACGAAACAACTCGGCAATTACACAGAGCCCAAATGCTTATATCTAAGAGCATCTCCAGCCGCGCCTTCAAAAAGGCTTCCCATGTGATTTTTCAACCGCCGGCGTTAAAAAATCGGTTCAGTCACGTCCCCAATCCGCCGGCGGACCCAACCCGAACCCGGCGCGCTGAGGTCGCTCGGGGGCGCTGGGCAAATCGTTTTTGGCGCGAAGAGCCGCGGGCCCGCCGGCTCAGCGACTCGACTCTCTTCTCGCCGCTTCGTCGTCCTCATCGTCTTGTTTCCCGTGGCGAATCAATGCCAAAGTTGCGCGCGCTGCCGCGCCGGTCAGCCTCCATTGATGCCTCACGGGCGGCGCAGTGAAGGCCACACGTGTCCCCTCGCCCTCCACGCCACCACGCCACGCGTAACGCGCCGGCCGAGCCTACCACGCGGCGCCTCCGCCTATATAAGCCGACCACCAGCGCGCCGGAGACACACACAGATACTCTGCCGCTGACGCGCCCATTTCTCCCCCTTCCCTTCCTCCTCTCGCCGTCTCCAGTACAGAAGAATGGCCGAGCGCTTCCCAGGCGACGGCGCAGCGGCGAATGGCTTTGGGCGCCGCCATCTTCACGAGGACGAGGCTCGCCTCCTTTTCGAGGCCGAGTACCCGGTCCCGCTGGACATGCGGGTGCCCGGGGCTTGGAGGATCAGCGCCTGCGGCGTGCCGGTGCCACCACCACCCATTGGGGCGACGCAACGTGCGGAGATCGCACGTATCCGCGCGTCCCTGCCGCGGGCGGCGAGGGAGGGGCCGCGCTACGTCCCCTACAGCCCGCTCTGGGAGCCCTACTTCCGTCGGCGTTACGCCGAGTAGCTCGAGGCCACCAACGGCGTCGTGCCCTCCGGTAGGCTCAACTTTGAGGGCCGGCGCCGGTGGTGGGGTGTGCCCGGCCGCACGTTGGAGGCCGTCCTCGAGTACATCGAGGGCGGCAACACGCCGCGCCTCGAGCACCCCGCTCCCCCGTCCTTCTCACGCCGCCGTGGGAGCTCCTGGACGCCGAGGCGCATGCAGTGGCCCGGGGCGTCCTCCTCCTCGCCCGGCCGCTCGTCGGGCTCTCCCTGCCTCCACCCCGTCAAACCGGAGCCCCAGGACACGCCTATCAGCGCGCGCACCCGCAGCTCCAGCATCCGCATCGGCGACTCCACCCCCCCTCCCCCCCCCACCGGCCGCTTCGTCCTCGTCGAGCCCAAGCCGGAGCCCGGCCTTCCCGCGGAGTACGAGGAGATAGCCCGGCACGGCTTCTCCGACGAGGATGCCCTGCAGTGGGCACGGGACAACTACCTCCGCGACGAGATGGTCCGGCAGCGCCGGGCCCTGGAGGAGATCGCCGCCCGCAAGCGTGGGCACGAGGACGAGCACGGCATCGTGATCCTCGACAGCGACGACGACGAGGACGCCCCCGGACCATCCAACCCGCCGCGCCAACCGGGGGAGGGATGCAGCAGGGACGGCGGTGGCGGAGGCGGGGACGACGACGACGGCGGCGGCGGCAACTACACGCGGTTCTAACGCCTCCTCGGCATGTAGAACTGCAAAGGCGGACGGCGGGCGACAGGGAACGGTGAGGTAGACGGCGAGGAGCGGCGATGGAGACGGCGGGGTAGCCCGTAGTAGTTTTTTTTTGTAAAATATGTTTAAATTTGAACGAACTCACCGATGTTTGCGTTAAATTTGAGCCGTGTTTACGCCGTATTTAACTTTTTCAAAAAAAAACGTGGGCGCTGTCGTGGTTCTAAGCCTGACAGTAGAGTGGGGGGTAGGTATTGAGAGGCAAGGTCCTAGCTATGGAGAGATTGTAAGCACAAAGGATGTACGAGTTCAGGCCCTTCTCGGAAGAAGTAACAGCCCTACGTCTCGGAGCCCGGAGGCGGTCGAGTGGATTATGAATGTATGGATTACAAGGTGCCGAACCCTTCTGCCTGTGGAGGGGGGTGGCTTATATAGAGTGCGCCAGGACCCCAGCCAGCCCACGTAGGAGAAGGTTTAAGGTGAGTTAAGTCTGGGGCGTTACTGGTAACGCCCCACATAAAGTGCCTTTACTATCATAAAGTCTACTTAATTACAGACCGTTGCGGTGCAGAGTGCCTCTTGACCTCCTGGTGGTCGAGTGCGTCTTCGTGGTCGAGTCCTTCAGGCCAGTCGAGTGTGTCCTCGTTGGTCGAGTGAGTCCTCGTTGGTCGACTGGAAGGCGACCTCTTCTAGGGATGTCTTAGGGTAAGTTACTTGGGACAGGTCCGTGACCCTACCCTAGGTACATAACCCCATCATTAGCCCCCGAATGGATTGAGGCTTCGAGTGAAGAAGGAGTTGATGTCGTTTCCGATTAACCTTTGCGCTCTAGTTGTGCGCTGTTCTGGATCAAAGAATCTCTTCGTTGACAAGGAGCAATTCATCTTCGGTCGACTCGATCCATTCTATTTTTGCGTCGAGTGATCTTTCGAGCTTCGTCGATCTCCGAGCGACGGATCGCCGGAATCGCCGCGTCTGACAGGCAGATTTGTTGTTCGCGGATTCTGCGGGGTGCGAAATTTGGGGGCGCGCGCGAAGCGGGGCGGACCACGGCGTTCGGATGGGACGGGGCGTAGACGCCTCGATCTCCGCGCCGCCTTTTTCGCCACGTATCCAGTCTCCATAACTGCTCACAGATATGATTAGATCGACCGGGCCCACACGTCAGCCACTCGGAAGGGACCTTATAAATGTGCCCGGCGAGGATTTCTGTGCTGCGCCTCCGCATTCTCCCTCTCTCCCTCTGCTCCCTTCCTCCCTGCTCAGCGTGCCTGCTCTCGCCTCCGCACCGCTCCCCTTCGTGCATCCCAGCGGCGACCATGGCCAAGGAGAAGACGGCGGCGCTGGAGCGTGCCAAGAAGGCGTCGGCATCGGAGAAGGCGAAGGGGAGATCCACCAGCCGCCGAGGATCCTCGTCCAGATCCCGCCTGCCGAAAGGCTGGGTCCAAGGCGACTGGATCCAGTCGACCATCACGGAGAAGGACCTCCTCGACATGGCCGACAAGGGCTTGATCCCTCACGGAGCTGCGAGGTTGCCGGGGAAGGAGTGGCAGCCACAGCCAGAAGAGGGTGAGTGTGTGCTCCTGGCCACTCATGTCGATCGGGGGTTTTCCTTGCCACCGAGCATTTTCTTCCGGGGTTTCCTGAATTTCTTCGGAGCACAGCTCCACCACTTTACCCCAAACTCCATTGCCTACCTTGCTGCGTTCGTGTCCATGTGCGAGGGTTTCTTGGGCTGTCGACCGCACTGGGGCTTTTTCAAACGTATCTTCACGTGTCGCTCTCAGACCGTGAAGAAGGCGAGCCCAGGTGACGAGAAGACCCGAGTCGTCCAAATGTGTGGGGGCCTGGGGATTCAGGTGAGGAACAATAGCACCTTCCCGCCCATGTCTTTTCCCGAGTCCGTCAGGGGCTGGCAGTCGACTTGGTTCTACTGCCAGGTCCAGTCGACGCCAGGGCAGTCGAGTGGACTCCCTCAGTTTACCATGGACCGAGTGAACAAGCCCTCCCCTCTGAAGCTGATTCCGGAGGAGAAAGCCGACGTGAAGATGTTGATGGAGCGAGTGGTGCAGCTGGTTCGGGACGGAGTGACAGGCATGGACCTCTTGGAGGTTTTCCTCAAGCGCCGTATCCAACCTCTCCAGTTCCGGAGCCACTGCATGTGGTTGTACTGTGGGCCCGCGGACGAGATCAGAGTCCATCCAGAAGAAGTCGACGATGTCACTCTGGAAAGGTGGATGGTAGCCGTTACCGGGAACAGGGACAACCCGCGCGGAGCCAGAAGGATTCCTCCACTCGACCACGACAGCGTCCCAAACAAGGTACACTTGCTCTGCTTTCCGTCGTGTCTTTGTTGTATTCATTTCTGCTGATCCTGTCGACTGGTCGACTGAACGTTGTTTGGGCGACTGCTAGGCCTTCACCGAGCTGTACTCGATGCCCAACGGGGCACAAGCTTCGACTGAAGAAGGCGAGGCGAGCGGGGGCGAGGCGAGCGGAGGCGAGGCGAGCGGGGGCGAGAGCCAGGGAGAGGAGGAATGGGACTCGGATGCTGCAGGGGATGACGACGACGATGATGATGATGAAGGTGATGAAGATGACCTCGAGGACGAGGAAGAAGAGGAGGAGGAAGTCGTTCCACCGCGCTCAGAAAGGCGGTCGAAACTTGTCCACGACCCCTCGACCGAACGTGGTAAAGGGGTAGCGACTGCTGCCCAGTCGACCAAGCGCCCTCGGACCACCTCTCCGGCGCCGACAGAAAAGGCGCCGAAGCAGCCCAGGGCGGCCTCATCGAAGCCGACCAAGCTTCTGCCGAAGATGAAGGTGTCCATCCCCACCATTTCAGGGTAATTGTGTTGTTCATATTTTCTTATTCTTATGCGAACTTTATCTCTGGTCGACACTGATGTTAGTCGACTGATCCTTTGGAGTTGCAGTGCTGCTACTTCTGAGACCTCGGCCCGGGCCGATGACCACGAGATGGAGGATGCCGCAACTTCGAATCCAGGTGCCGTGTTCTTAATACCATTCTTAGTCGACTGACTCGCGATCTCTGATCCTGACACTTCTCCGCAGCTCCACCTAACACTGTTATCGATCTACCTGATGATGATGAGGATGAAGAGCCACTGAAGCACAGGAGGAGTCGGAAAGCGCCTGCCGGCAAGGTGTCTCAGGATGTGTCAGCGCCTGAAATTCTGACTGTGGAGGGAGAGAACACCACTCGACACACGGTGACCTTCGCGACCCCACTGACGAGTGCTCAGCAGCCTTCCCTCTTCACGACTCACCACGTCCCAGAGGACCAAGCTGGTGCGGCGAAGGAGGCGATACGCCAGGCGGGACTCATGATGGAGCAGCTGAAGACCATCCGGGATGCGAGTCAAGCAGCTTATGACGCCAGCTCTGCCCTCCAAAGCAATGTCCAGGTCAGTCGACTGCTGTTTGTTCTGCTGGATATGCTACCAAAAACTTTTCTTTTCCGGGATTTATATTGGTCACCCACTGGGAGTGTCGAATAAACTCCGTGTTAGCGGGGGCACGCTGAGTGCACCCGCTGGGTGTAGTCCCCAAGGCTAAGGTCGACTGCTGGCAGTCGGCCTTAGGCTTTATAATGTCGATCTTTCTATCAGTCGACTGGTCGACTGGATTTCGCAAACCGGTGGGGGCACGCTGAGTGCACCCACTGGGTGTAGTCCCCGAGACTGTGGTCGACTGCTTGCAGTTGATCACAGTCTTAGATAATGCGTCTCGCACACTGTTTTTTTTTTTTGAGGTCGACTGGTCGACTCTGTCTTCGACAGGATTAGTGGGGGCACGCTGAGTGCACCCACTGGGTGTAGTCCCCGAGACTATGGTCGAATACTTGTATTCGGCTGTAGTCTTAGAAACGTGTGTTTTTCCCTTTTTCACTCGGAAGTGAATTATTTTTGACGTTTGGTCGATTGGTTCTTCGCAGAACTCCTGTGATCTTGTGGCTCGCTACTCAGAGCTAGAACAGAAACACACTCAAGTCGAGCTGAGCTTGAAGCTGGTTCAGGAGAAGCTGACAAAGGCGAAGGAGGAGACTGAAGGTATGTTTGGTGAGACCTTGACAACTGCTTTTCCTCTTGCTTGTTTCAACATCTGATCATGCTGTGTCTTGCAGGTAAGGTAAAGGAGGCCCAGCAGAAGAAAGACCTTGAGCTAGCTGAGAAGATCAAGCTTGCTGACGAGAAGTTAGCTTCAGTCACCAAGCTTGAACAAGACAATACTAACCTGAAAACTGCTCTTGGGATTGCCAACAAAGAAGTCAGTCGACTGAGAACTGACAAAGCTGCCTTGACCGATCAAGTCAGCAAATTGACTGAGAAGAAGACTGCGCTGGAGGCCTTCCTGAGTGGCTTTGCCAAGAAGCTGTTTCTTATGCTCGAAGGTAAACCTCCATGTTTGGCAAATATTTCTGACTGTGGCTTCTTCCATTCGACTATCCCCTTGACTTAGTGATCACTCTTGCAGAATTTTGCCAAAACTTTGAAGAAGAAACCAGCCGACTGGAGCCAAACCTTGACCCTGTCAATTCTCCGGTGAATGACGAGGTTGCCATGGATATCTTCCGACTGGAATCTCGCGTTGCATCCGTCGTGGATTATCTCGCAAGGCTGAAGGCCGCCACATCTCGCATCGACTCGACGCTCTGGCCTGAGGAGACACTTCAGAATGACCTTGAGTCATTAATGGCCCGCTTGAACACGATCCCTGGTCGAGTGCAGGAATGGAAGAAGTCCTCAGCTCGGTGTGGTGCAGATGTTGCTCTGTGTCTGGCCCGAGTCCACTGCAAAGATGCACGAGAGGAGAAGTTGGCGGCTCTTCGGGTGGCCAATACCAAGAAGCACGACTTCAGGTCCTTTATGGAGACTTTCCTTGCAGCTGCCACTCGGATCGCCGACGGAATTGACCTTGATGAATTCGTCGCACCTTCCAGCCCTCCACAGGAGGGGTAAAAAACTTCTTATGGCTCGACTCTTTTAAATTTGCCTCGGTATGCCGAGTGGAATTGTATCCGACAAACTTTAACAGGCTTGACGCCTGAGCACTTTCGGTTCCTTTAGACATCGATTCAAACTTGAATTTGGCGCTTGAATATGATTGCCTTCGGCTCAAAATGTCCTTTGCAGGTTCAAAGCAAGGTGCCTGTGCTTAGGCGAGCACTTGGACTGCAGCTAAGCCTTCGAGCGTGAGGATCGCTCTTCACTCGGTAGGGTTTTTATAACTTAGGAGAGCACGAGGCTGCAGCTAAGCCTCCGAGTGGAAGGCTGGCTTACCACTCGGTAGGATTTTGATAAACTTAGGCGAGCACGAGGCTGCAGCTAAGCCTCCGAGTGGAAGGCTGGCTTACCACTCGGTAGGATTTTGATAAACTTAGGCGAGCACGAGGCTGCAGCTAAGCCTCCGAGTGGAAGGCTGGCTTACCACTCGGTAGGATTTTGATAAACTTAGGCGAGTGCTTGGACTGCAGCTAAGCCCCCGAGTGAGAGGATTGCTCACCACTTGGTAGGATTTTTATAACTTAGGCGAGCACGAGGCTGCAGCTAAGCCTCCGAGTGGAAGGCTGGCTTACCACTCGGTAGGATTTTCATAACTTAGGCGAAACGGATTCGCAGCTAAGCCTCCGAGTGAGAGTCTGGCTCACCACTCGACAGGATTTTTCCAAACTTAGGCGAAACGGATTCGCAGCTAAGCCACCCACTGAGGGGGAGTTTTTATGTGGACAAAAAGAAAAAGTGCTGACACAATTATTTCTAAGCCCATGAATTACAGAAGTTCTTTATTGCAACTCATCCGAGTGATACAACTTAAGTGTAAAACGGGCGGAGTAGCTCCGCGTTCCAAGCTCGGGGCTCGTCGATATTATGCTCGACGTTGTAAAGACGGTATGCCCCGTTGTGGAGAACCTTGGTAACGATGAAAGGGCCTTCCCAAGAAGGAGCAAGCTTGTGTGGTTTGTGCTGATCCACTCGGAGAACCAAATCCCCTTCCTGGAAGGCTCGACCCCTCACATTTCGGGCGTGGAAACGGCGCAGATCTTGTTGGTAGATGGTCGACCGGATCAGAGCCATCTCCCTTTCTTCCTCTAAAAGGTCGACTGCGTCCTGCCGCGCTTGTTCAGCTTCTGCTTCGTTGTAGATTTCGACTCGAGGAGCATTGTGGAGAAGATCACTCGGCAAGACTGCTTCGGCTCCATAGACCAAGAAGAATGGAGTTCTTCCGGTCGACCGATTGGGCGTGGTCCGCAGTCCCCAGAGCACAGATGGAAGTTCATCGACCCAAGCTCCAGCCGCGTGTTTGAGATCACGCATCAGTCGTGGCTTCAGTCCCTTGAGAATCAGTCCATTAGCTCGCTCTGCTTGTCCATTCGACTGCGGATGGGCGACTGATGCATAGTCGACCCGTGTGCCCTGGGAGTTGCAGAAGGTTCTGAATTCCTCTGAGTCAAAGTTCGACCCATTATCCGTGATGATGCTGTGCGGGACTCCATATCTGAATACTAGTTCCCTGATGAAGCTAACAGCAGTACCGGTGTCGAGGCTCTTGATTGGTTTAGCTTCGATCCACTTGGTGAACTTGTCGACTGCCACCAGTACATGCGTGAAGCCACTTCGTCCTGTTCTCAAAGGACCGATCATGTCCAGCCCCCAAACTGCAAAAGGCCAGACGAGTGGGATGGTCTTCAAAGCTGACGCAGGCTTGTGCGACATATTCGAGTAGAACTGACATCCTTCGCACTTATCTACTATCTCCTTTGCCATCTCATTCGCCTTGGGCCAGTAAAATCCGGCTCGGTATGCTTTGGCCACGATGGTCCGAGAGGACGCATGATGACCACAGGTCCCCGAGTGAATATCGTTGAGGATGAGTCGACCTTCTTCTGGTGTAATGCACTTCTGACCGACTCCAGTCGCGCTCTCTCTGTATAATTGTCCTTTGATGACGGTAAAGGCCTTAGATCGACGGACGATCTGTCGAGCCTCTTCCTCATCCTCCGGAAGTTCTTTCCTCAAGATATATGCGACATACGGAATCGTCCAGTCGGGAATGACTACCAAAACCTCCATGATCAAGTCGACCACCGCTGGGACTTCAACTTCAGTCGGATCTGTGGCACTCTTGGGCTGCGGAGTTTCTTCGGTGAAAGGATCTTCTTTGACTGATGGAGTATGTATATGCTCCAAGAACACACCACTCGGAATGGCTTCTCTCTTGGAACCTATCTTTGCTAGATCATCAGCTGCTTGATTCTTCAGTCGGGGTATATGATGGAGTTCCAACCCCTCGAACTTTTTCTCCAGCTTCCTCACTGCACTGCAGTATCCAGTCATGGCTGGGCTTCTTACGTCCCACTCTTTCATCACCTGATTGACCACTAAATCCGAGTCACCATAAACCATTAGGCGACGGACGCCGAGTGAAATGGCCATGCGCAACCCATATAGGAGGGCCTCATATTCTGCCTCATTGTTGGAGGAATCAAAGTGAATCTGGAGCACATATCTGAGCTTATCTCCTCTGGGGGAAACCAGGACAACCCCAGCACCGGAACCATTCAACATCTTAGAACCATCGAAAAACATGGTCCAATGCTCCGAGTGAACTTCAGTCGGCTGTTGCTGTTCGATCCACTCGGCTAGGAAATCTGCTATTGCCTGGGACTTAATGGCTTTCTTTGCCTCAAACTTGATATCAAGGGGAAGAAGTTCAATCGCCCATTTGGCCACTCGACCAGTTGCATCTCTGTTGTGCAAAATCTCTGATAGTGGAGCGTCGCTGACGACTGTGATTGAATGGTCAGAGAAATAATGAGCAACCTTCTTTGTGGTCATGTATATTCCATACACAAGCTTCTGATAATGAGGATATCTCTGCTTGGATGGAGTCAAGACTTCAGACAAATAATACACTGGGCGCTGAACTTTGAGAGCTTTTCCTTCTTCTTCCCGCTCGACCGTTAGCACAGTACTGACGACTTGTCCTGTGGCTGCGATGTAGAGCAACAGAGGCTCTTTGCTGATTGGAGCAGCAAGCACCGGCTGGGTGGAGAGCAGAGCTTTTAGCTCGGCAAACGCTGCATCAGCTTCTGGAGTCCACTCGAACTTGTCAGCCTTCTTCATCAGTCGGTAAAGAGGCAATGCCTTTTCACCGAGTCGTGAGATGAATCGACTTAATGCGGCCAAGCATCCAGTAAGCTTCTGGACATCGTGCACTCGCACAGGGCGTTTCATTCGGAGAATAGTGCCAATCTTTTCTGGGTTGGCGTCGATTCCCCGTTCGGAAACGAGAAAACCGAGTAACTTGCCACCAGGAACTCCAAATGTGCACTTTGATGGATTGAGCTTGATATCATACCTTCTGAGGTTGGCAAATGTTTCGGCGAGGTCAGCGAGCAGGTCGGAACCTTTTCGTGACTTGACAACAATATCATCCATATAAGCTT
Organism: Triticum aestivum; assembly: GCF_018294505.1. Lineage (NCBI taxonomy): Eukaryota > Viridiplantae > Streptophyta > Magnoliopsida > Poales > Poaceae > Triticum > Triticum aestivum. The sequence goes on from NC_057806.1 coordinate 576,401,838, forward strand.
CCACATTCCGACTGATTTGAGTGAGTAGACACTTCTGAATCATTCGCATAAACGTGGCTCCGGCATTCTTGAGGCCGAATGGCATGGTGATATAGCAGAAGCACCCGAATGGAGTGATGAAAGCTGTTTTTACTTCATCGGGCCCATACAGACGGATCTGGTGGTACCCGGAGTAAGCATCTAAAAAAGACAACCTCTCGCATCCCGCGGTCGAGTCAACAATTTGATCTATGCGAGGGAGAGGAAAGTGATCTTTCGGGCAGGCCCGGTTTATGTGCTTGAAATCAATGCACATTCGGAGCGACTTGTCCTTCTTAGGAACCATGACGACATTAGCGAGCCACTCGGAGTGGAATATCTCTCGGATAAATCCTGCCGCCAACAGTCGAGCCACTTCTTCACCGATGGCCTTTCTCTTCTGGACGGCGGACCGCCGAAGATGTTCTTTGACTGGCTTTGCAGACTTGTCGACTCTTAGGCGATGCTCAGCCAGTCCCCTGGGAACACCTGGCATGTCAGCGGGCTTCCATGCAAAAATGTCCCAGTTCTCACGGAGGAACTGGATGAGCGCTTCTTCCTATTTTGGGTCGAGTGTTGTGGAGATGCGGGTCGGAGCTGCTTCGGGGTCGGTCGGGTGAATGTGAACAGGCTTCGTCTCACCGGACGACTGGAATGCAGATTCTGTGGCGGGCTTCTTGGATCGCAGCAAGTCACTCGGATCTGCGTTTTGCTTGTATTCTTCGAACTCGACCGCTGTCACTTGGGAATCGGCAATTTTGGAGCCCTTCTGAAAGCACTCCTCTGCCTTTTTCCTATCTCCGGTGACAGTGATCACACCTTTGGGACCGGGCATCTTCAATTTGAGGTACACGTAACATGGTCGAGCCATGAACCGTGCATAGGCTGGCCTCCCCAAAATGGCATGATATGCACTTTGAAAATCCACGACCTCAAACGTCAACTTTTCTTTGCGGAAATGCTTTGAATCGCCAAATACTACGTCCAAAGCTATCTGGCCGAGAGACTCAGCCTTCTTCCCTGGTATAACTCCATGGAAGCTCATGTTACTAGTGCTCAATCGGGACATCGGAATGCCCATACCTTTCAGCGTGTCTGCATATAACAGATTCAGCCCACTTCCACCGTCCATCAGCACCTTTGTCAGTCGAGTGCCTTCGACAACTGGATCGACCACCAAAGCTTGCCTCCCAGGGGTGGCAATATGAGTTGGGTGATCAGATTGGTCGAATGTGATGGGTGTTTGAGACCACTTCAGATAATTTGCCTTCGCTGGGGCAACCATGTTAACCTCTCGGTTAATTACTTTCAGTCGACTTCTGCTTTCCACATCTGCGAAGATCATCAGAGTGGAGTTGATATGCGGGTATCCTCCCTCACTGTCCTCTTTGTCTTCGGCTTTGTCCGACTCCTTCTCCTTGTCCTTAGACTGTTTTCCCTGAAACTGCTGGATCAGGAGTCGACATTGGCGAGTGGTGTGCTTTGGGTAAATGATATTCCCCTCTTCATCTTTCTTCGTGTGAATATGACACGGCATATCCATCACGTCGTTCCCTTCTTTATCCTTCACCTTCTTGGGGTTCCAGGATCCTTTTGGTTTCCCCTTAGACTTTCCTTGAGTCACGGCCAGAGCCTCTCCAGGAGCTGCTGGTTCAGCCTTCCGCTTCTGTTTCCGACTGGAATTTCCTTTTTCCGACTGACTCGGCTTGTGCTTGCCGCTTCGGAGTCGGTCTTCTTCTTCGCCGTTGGCGTACTTGGTAGCAATCTCCATCATCCGACTCAAGGTCATGTCACCGGTTCGACCAAATTTCAAGCTCAGTTCTCTGTTCTTGACACCATCTTTGAAGGCGCATACTGCCTGATGGTCAGAGACATTTTCCACTGTGTGATGCAAAGTGATCCACCTCTGAATATACTCTCTGAGAGTCTCATTGGTTTTCTGCACGCAGACTTGCAACTCTGTCAATCCCGCTGGTCGCTTGCAAGTCCCTTCGAACGTTCTGACGAACACTCGGGACAGATCTTCCCAAGTGTAAATACTGCTAGGAGGTAATTGGGTCAACCATGCCCTGGCAGAACCTTCCAACATGAGGGGCAAATGCTTCATGGCCACCTCGTCGTTCCCACCACCGATCTGAACTGCCACTCGGTAGTCTTCAAGCCAAGTTTCAGGCTTAGACTCACCAGTGAACTTGCTGACTCCTGTTGCCAACCTGAAATTGGGGGGAATAACAGCGGCTCTGATAGCTCTGCTGAAACATTCAGGACCAGAAACATGTACTCGACTGCTCGTGGGCACTTCTCTGTCGAGTGCACCACGATGGGCTCTGTTCCGGTCGACCAACCCTTGCACGATAATGGATCGCGCGTCGAAGCCTGGCTCCCTGGGGTCAACTGGAACTCTACGCCCTGTACTGTACTGACGCCTATCATCTGGCTGCCGAGGAGCGTAAGACCCACCCCTCGGAGGGGAATAGGGCACTCGACGCCTATCATCTCGGTCGAGCCTGTCGCCATATTGATCTCGCCGATACTCACGCCCTTCGCGCCGCGGAGGCGATCTGGGGCTGTGAGCCGACTGTACCGTATTCACAGTGACAGATCGACTGTGAATTCTGTTGCGCGACTGAGACACGGCTGAATTCTGATCTCCTGCTGCCCGGAGTAGATCCCTGATCTGCAGCAAACCTCTGCCAGCTTCTGACTGCGAAGGCTGAATGGACTCTGCTATACGGGTCGCAGCTGCTAAATTCTGAATTGGGGTTCGATATACCTGAGTCGGCGGGAAGAGTTGACGTCGACTGGTGTCGGGAACTCGTTGCCGCGCGCGCTCGTCGAGTGCTCGCTGAAGGTTCTCCAGTCGAGTGCGCTCGGCCAAATTGGCCAGACGCGCCTCCTCCAAGGCACGAGCCTCGGGGGTTTCTCCTGCGATGGGAATACGCAGGGGATCCTCGTTCCTGCGGCGAAGCTCTTCTCTTTGCAGAGAGTCGAGTGGCTCGGGCTGGTACTCTTCGTAACCTCGAGCAGGGTCGCCGCCGTCACCTGCTCCACCACCGCGGGCGAAGCCGGGAGGGCTATGGGGCCCGTCGACCATCAAGATTTCCGCCGCTGGATCACTGCTTCCGCACTCGGATGCAGTCTCTCCGGAGCCAGTCGACTGATCGAACAAGCCGTAGAGAGATTCGTTGGGCTCGATTGCCGCAACTTGTGTAGTGGTCGACTGGCGAGCCACCGCGTGACTCACCCATCGCTGAAGCCTCGACCGGCCTGAGCGCTTGCGCTGGCGGGAGACCGGGAGGGTGGAAGGAGAACCGACCGATACTGGGTCGATGGTTGCCGCAGCAGAACGCCGCGGACACATGCGCGAAAATGCGTCGCACCGCGGACGGGGAGCGCATCAACGTCGAGCGGAGCCTCTTGGAGCCATGCGGAGTCGTCGGCGATGAAGGTGAGAGTGCCGAGACGGATCTCTTGACCCTCGATCAAAACTCCAGCAGACACCATGATGAAAATACTCGGAAGAATCGCAACTTCTCCACAAAATCGCTAAAACACCTGCCCCAAGGTGGGCGCCAACTGTCATGGTTCTAAGCCTGATAGTAGAGTGGGGGTAGGTATTGAGAGGCAAGGTCCTAGCTATGGAGAGATTGTAAGCACAAAGGATGTACGAGTTCAGGCCCTTCTCGGAAGAAGTAACAGCCCTACGTCTCGGAGCCCGGAGGCGGTCGAGTGGATTATGAATGTATGGATTACAAGGTGCCGAACCCTTCTGCCTGTGGAGGGGGGTGGCTTATATAGAGTGCGCCAGGACCCCAGCCAGCCCACGTAGGAGAAGGTTTAAGGTGAGTTAAGTCTGGGGCGTTACTGGTAACGCCCCACATAAAGTGCCTTTACTATCATAAAGTCTACTTAATTACAGACCGTTGCGGTGCAGAGTGCCTCTTGACCTCCTGGTGGTCGAGTGCGTCTTCGTGGTCGAGTCCTTCAGGCCAGTCGAGTGTGTCCTCGTTGGTCGAGTGAGTCCTCGTTGGTCGACTGGAAGGCGACCTCTTCTAGGGATGTCTTAGGGTAAGTTACTTGGGACAGGTCCGTGACCCTACCCTAGGTACATAACCCCATCAGGCGCCGCGACTGGGGGGCATCACACCCCCAGTGCGCGGTTTAGCGCTGGTGCGCCCCCGGAGGCGATTTTTAGCCCCTCCTAAAAGGTCAACGGCTGGAGATGCTCTAAGGAAAACGTTTTACGTCGGGGCGCCGGCCGAAACGCTGGGCCGGTCGCACGCCACTCGCGAGGCTCCTCCTCCAATCGTTTTCTTCACGTGACGTAGATGCTATCTTCTTCCCTTCCCTTTCTTCCCAACTCCACCAAGCAGGCTCTCATGGCGCAGTCGCAAGCTAGTCCAAGCACCACCTCCAGCCATTAGCTACAATCACCGTGAGCTACTCCATGAGCACAAGCTACTTCGTCCATCTCCCGGCTTCGTTTTTTGCTACAACCGGCTCCATTTCTCTACAAACCGAGGATGGTGAGCACGGTGACCATGCACAGCGACTTGTTTTTTACTACAACTGACTTCGTTTCCTGCTACGTCCGGCTTCGTTTTTTGCTACAGCCGAGGCTGCTGAGCATGGTGACTGCGGGTGGCGAGGATGGGTGACGCTGCTCCAAGCGACATTTAGCGAGGATGGGTGTCGCGGATTTGTGCTGCATGCTACAACCGGCATTGAAAATTGCTACCACCGGTGTCCCATCTAGCTACAACCGTCGTCATGATTTGCTGCATCGCACAATGATATTTTGATTTTTGCTACAACCAGCATCATGCTTTGCTACAAACATAAGTGTGAAATGGTACAACCGGCAATGGTACAGGTACAAGATGGAAGGACGAGGAAGGAAGATGCTACAATGGTGGATGGAAAATGATACAGCCAGCTACACAAATTGATACAAGCAAATAAACAATGTACTGCAACGATGGGGCGAATGCAGCAACGACGAGTGGCTGCCCGGGGACGAGGACGGCGACGCCACGATAGCTATGAGGTTGCAGGTGGGGTTTTTCATGCTGGAAACGAGGATTTGTGCTACAAGCTTCATGGAGCGATTTTTTTCGAACGCGGGGGAGGAGGTTGTGCGAGGGCGGCGGCCGGCGGTGGTGAGGGCGACCACCGGCGACGAGGGCGGTGGCCGGCGGCGGTCGGCGCCGACGTGGACGGCCAGCGAGCTGGGGGGTCACGGGGCTGCTAAGGATGAACATGGGTCATGGCTTTATTATTTTTTTAACTAGCGAAGCAGTTAAGGGAAATGTATCTACGACTATTAAGAGCAAATCGTACGTACCTGATGCGACCGGCCGAAATTCCGGTGCGCCTATTGCTCGCCTATATCTAAATAGTAAAACCAATATCCTAGCATGTTTATCCTGTAAACCTTTCTATAACTACGTGTTACAGTCTTACAGATAACATAACTTTCAAAAGTAACATCGATTATGTAACAATGTTGTTTCCATGTCAAAATTTGAAAATTACAGTCAAAGTTGTGTAAGCCTGACTGTGTACAGCCGTGGAGCCACATCTATCCGACGACAGAGAACTACAGTATAATCCAGTCTTGTGCCAGTGCAGTAATTCTGCGGGCACGTACGCCATCTTCACTTGCCATTCTTGTTCCCGGGGTAGAACCCCCACTTGGGCTGCTGGCCGGTCTGAACGCCGCCGCCGCCCGGGGGCACGTCCATCTCCGTCCCTTCGGCAGCGGCGTCGTACGCCTTAGGCTCGTCGCGGGCCTGATCCGCCGGCTCGTCGCCGCCATTCGCCGGCAGCCAGCTGGAAGGCGTGGTCGGCCCCTTGGACGGGTTGAGCAGCGAAGCCCACATGGCGACCTGCTCCCGCCGGGTCTCATCGCCGTACGGCGACTTCCCAAGCTGCCTGCCGCTCGCCGCGTAGGCGCCCAGCTCCGGTGGCGTGCCCGACCCCCACATCATCGGCTTTCCCTCCGCCGGGTACCCCGGGTACTTCGGGTACCCTGGGTGGTAGTGCACGCCGGCGCCGCCCGGGTACTGGTAGTACGGCAGCCACTTCCCCGCCCTGGCGGCCGCGTCGGCGGCACGCCAGTGCGCCACGCCCTCGGACGCCGACGGTGGCAGTGCAAGCGCGGACGTCCCGGAGCTCACCGGCCTCGCGGACATCGGCCGCGCGTCGGCGCACGGGCAGGCGCTGAGGAAGACGAGGAGGCTGAGCGCCAACACGACGGCGACGGCGAGGGTGCGGGCCATGACTATGATGTGATGCTAGCTAGCTTAGCTCGAGCTGTGGCTTGTTTGAACTGATGTGGCGAAGCATGATGGCAGCGCCATAATATACGGGAGGAACTCCGGGCAGACGCGAGGTACATGAGAGCTAGCTAGCTGGGGAGCAGGTGATGGAAGAAGTGAAGCTGCCGGGCGTGTGAGGAGTACCTGCTTCGTAGCTACTGTTGCTTCATCGATCAGTTGACCGGTCAGTCACAGGTGATTCAATGACGGGGCTAGAATGGTAGGTTGGTCACGCATTGGATGAGATGCGTGCAGTAGAGTACTCACTTCGGTCATTTTTACTCCGCATATTAACTTTAGATTGAGATCAAATTTTATAAAGTCTGAATCAAGTTTTCAAAGAAAAATATCACCGTTTTCTAATACCTAGATGCATTAGAATATATTTTCATACGTTATGGCATTATGGATTTTGAAGTTTTTTCATATAAAATTAATCAATGTTTACAAAGTTTGACCTAAGACAAATCTAAAACACGGACTAAGCTGAGGGAGTAGTGGCTCACTCGGCCGTGCCACAGGCCATATGTGGTCAACCATGCCTACCGCTTGCCGGCTCCCATGGTAGACTGGTTGCCTTTTTTTTTCTCCAGAAATATGACATATTCTTACAGAAACACCTTTACAGAAATTGAAAAAAAAACTTACCGGGATGCCGAAGTCTTCTACCTCCTGCTCCACCGATGGTGTGCCATAAGTAAAGCACAATGCCGTCTTTGGGCCTTCGTCTTGGCTTAGCAAACTTGTTGAAATCCAGAAGATTCTATAAACATCGGCTAAAAAAACATTGATGTAGACCAGAAGATGTTGGCGACCGCGATTTGCGGCTCGAAGAAGAGAACACCAGAGAGTGCTTGTAGAACGCCCTAGGTCCGGCCAAATGAAGCTAGGGAACACAAATCTCACACGTTTCCTGACAAGGCCAAGGCTGTCCAACGTTTGTTGATCGGAATTAGAGCCCGAGTACCAAGACGGACAACCACATTGACTATTTGACTGCTCCACAGAACAGCACCAGCGAGACAAACCTAAAGAAGAAAAATTCATATCTGAAGAACCAGATCTGGGGACGTATTATCCTCCACATGCCTCCCAATGATACGAAGAAGCACCATCTAAACGAGAGCAATAAGGAAGACTTTAATTCTCTCAAATTGGTAGTCTAATTGTTACTCTTTCACATTATGCAAGACGCGCAGCCCGCAATGATGGGATTTCAATAACACCGATTGCGCATGAACGAGTTTACCACTCAATTCTCGATCTTGGTTCATTCATGCGCGAAGCAAATGTTGTGTCCATCATAATGTTGGAAATATGTCCTAGAGGCAATAATAAATTGATTATTATTATATTTCCTTGTTCATGATAATCGTTTATTATCCATGCTAGAATTGTATTGATAGGAAACTCAAATACATGTGTGGATACATAGACAACACCATGTCCCTAGTAAGCCTCTAGTTGACTAGCTCGTTGATCAATAGATGGTTACGGTTTCCTGGCCATGGACATTGGATGTCGTTGATAACGGGATCACATCATTAGGAGAATGATGTGATGGACAAGGCCCAATCCTAAGCCTAGCACAAGATCATGTAGTTCGTATGCTAAAGCTTTTCTAATGTCAAGTATCGTTTTCTTAGACCATGAGATTGTGCAACTCCCGGATACCGTAGGAGTGCTTTGAGTGTGCCAAACGTCACAACGTAACTGGGTGGCTATAAAGGTACACTACAGGTATCTCCGAAAGTGTCTGTTGGGTTGGCACGAATCGAGACTGGGATTTGTCACTCCGTGTAAACGGAGAGGTATCTCTGGGCCCACTCGGTAGGACATCATCATAATGTGCACAATGTGATCAAGGAGTTGATCACGGGATGATGTGTTACGGAACGAGTAAAGAGACTTGCCGGTAACAAGATTGAACAAGGTATTGGGATACCGACGATCGAATCTCGGGCAAGTAACATACCGATAGACAAAGGGAATTGTATGCGGGATTGATTGAATCCTCGACATCGTGGTTCATCTGATGAGATCATCGAGGAGCATGTGGGAGCCAACATGGGTATCCAGATCCCGCTGTTGGTTATTGGCCGGAGAGTCGTCTCGGTCATGTCTACGTGTCTCCCGAACCCGTAGGGTCTACACACTTAAGGTTCGGTGACGCTAGGGTTATAGAGATATTAGTATGCGGTAACCCGAAAGTGGTTCGGAGTCCCGGATGAGATCCCAGACGTCACGAGGAGTTACGGAATGGTCCGGAGGTAAATATTTATATATGGGAAGTCTTGTTTTGGTCGCCGGAAAAGTTTCGCGCATTATCGGTATTGTACCGGGAGTGCCGAAAGGGGTCCGGGGGTCCACCAAGGGGATCCACCTACCCCGGGGGGCCACATGGGCTGTAGGGGTGTGCGCCTTGGCCTATATGGGCCAAGGGCACCAGCCCCAAGAGGCCCATGCGCCAAGAGATAAGGGAAAGGAAGAGTCCTAAAGGGGGAAGGCACCTCCTAGGTGCCTTGGGGAGGATGGACTCCTCCCTGGCCGCACCCTTCCTTGGAAGAAGGGCCAAGGCTGTGCCCCCCTCTCCCTTGGCCCTATATATAGTGGGGGGAAGGGAGGGCAGGCGCGCCTAAGCCCTGGCGCCTCCCTCTCCCTCCCATGACACATCTCCCTCCTCCCGCAGCGCTTGGCGAAGCCCTGTTGGAATCCCGCTACTCCCATCACCACGCCGTCGTGCTGCTGGATCTCCATCAACCTCTCCTTCCCCCTTGCTGGATCAAGAAGGAGGAGACGTCGCTGCTTCGTACGTGTGTTGAACGCGGAGGTGCCGTACGTTCGGCGCTAGGATCATCGGTGATTTGGATCACGACGAGTACGACTCCATCAACCCCGTTCTCTTGAACGCTTCCGCACGCGATCTACAAGGGTATGTAGATCCACTCCTCCCTCGTTGCTAGATGACTCCATAGATTGATCTTGGTGACACGTAGGAAAATTTTGAATTATTGCTACGTTCCCCAATAGTGGCATCATGAGTTAGGTCTATGCGTAGTTTCTATGCACGAGTAGAACACAAAGTAGTTGTGGGCGTTGATTTTGTTCAATATGCTTGCCGTTACTAGTCCAATCTTGATTCGGTGGCATTGTGGGATGAAGCGGCCTGGACCGACCTTACACGTACTCTTACGTGTGACTGGTTCCACCGACTGACATGCACTAGTTGCCTAAGGTGACTAGCGGGTGTCTGTCTCTCCCACTTTAGTCGGATCGGATTCGATGAAAAGGGTCCTTATGAAGGGTAAATAGCAATTGGCATATCACGTTGTGGTTTTTGCGTAGGTAAGAAATGTTCTTGCTAGAAACCCATAGCAGCCACGTAAAACATGCAAACAACAATTAGAGGACGTCTAACTTGTTTTTGCAGGGTATGCTATGTGATGTGATATGGCCAAGAAGAATGTGATGAATGATATGTGATGTATGAGATTGATCATGTTCTTGTAATAGGAATCATGACTTGCATGTCGATGAGTATGACAACCGGCAGGAGCCATAGGAATTGTCTTTATTTATTTATGACATGCGTGTCAACATAAACGTCATATAATTACTTTACTTTATTGCTAACCGTTAGCTGTAGTAGTAGAAGTAATAGTTCGCGAGACAACTTCATGAAGACACGATGATGGAGATCATGGTGTCATGCCGGTGACGATAATGATCATGGAGCCCCGAAGATGGAGATCAAAAGGAGCAATATTATATTGGCCATATCATGTCACTATTTGATTGCATGTGATGTTTATCATGTTTTTGCATCTTGTTTACTTAGAACGACGGTAGTAAATAAGATGATCCCTCATAATAATTTCAAGAAATTGTTCCCCCTAACTGTGCACCGTTGCGACAGTTCGTTGTTTCGAAGCACCACGTGATGATCGGGTGTTAGATTCTAACATTCACATACAACGGGTGTAAGACAGATTTACACACGTGAAACACTTAGGTTGACTTGACGAGCCTAGCATGTACAGACATGGGCTCGGAACACAAGAGACCGAAAGGTCGAGCATGAGTCATATGGTAGATACGATCAACATGAAGATGTTCACCGATGTTGACTAGTCCGTCTCACGTGATGATCGGACACGGCCTAGTTGACTCGGATCATGTAATCACTTAGATGACTAGAGGGATGTCTATCTGAGTGGGAGTTCATAAGATGAACTTAATTATCCTGAACATAGTCAAAAGGTCTTCGCAAATTATGTCGTAGCTCGCGCTTCAGTTCTACTGTTTAGATATGTTCCTAGAGAAAATTTAGTTGAAAGTTGATAGTAGCAATTACGCGGACTGGGTCCGTAAACTGAGGATTGTCCTCATTGCTGCACAGAAGGCTTATGTCCTTAATGCACCGCTCGGTGTGCTGAACCTCGAGCGTCGTCTGTAGATGTTACGAAACATCTGACATACACGTTTTGATGACTACGTGATAGTTTAGTGTGTGATGCTAACGGTTTAAAATTGTGGCACCAAAGACAGTTTTGAAACGTCACAGAACATATGAGATGTTCCAAAGACTGAAATTGGGATTTCAGACTAATGCCCACGTCAAGAGGTATGAGACCTCTGACAAGTTTCTTAAGCCTGCAAACTAAGGGAGAAAAGCTCAATCGTTGAGCATGTGTTCAGATTGTCTGAGTACTACAATCGCTTGAATCGAGTGGGAGTTAATCTTCCAGATGAGATAGTAATGGTTCTCCACAGTCACTGCCACCAAACTATTAGAGCTTCGTGATGAACTATAATATATCAGGGATAGACATGATGATCCTTGAGCAACTCGCGATGTTTGACACCGCGAAAGTAGAAATCAAGTTGGAGCATCAATTGTTGATGGTTAGTAAAACCACTAGTTCCAAAAAGGGCAAGGGCAAGAAGGGATACTTCATGAAACGGCAAATCAGTTGCTGCTCTAGTGAAGAAACCCAAGGTTGAACCCAAACCCGAGACTAAGTGCTTCTGTAATGAGGGGAACGGTCACTGAAGCAGAACTACCCTAGATACTTGGTAGATGAGAAGGCAGGCAAGGTCGACAGAAGTATATTGGATATACATTATATTAATGTGTACTTTACTAGTACTCCTAGTAGCACCAGGGTATTAGATACCGGTTCATTTGCTAAGTGTCGGTAACTCGAAATAAAAGGCTATGGAATAAACGGAGACTAGCTAAAGGTGAGATGACGATATGTGTTGGAAGTGTTTCCAAGGTTGATGTGATCAAGCATCGCATGCTCCCTCTACCATCGAGATTGGTGTTAAACCTAAATAATTGTTATTTGGTTTTTGCGTTGAGCATAGACATGATTGGATTATGTTTATCGCAATACGGTTATTCTTTAAGGAGAATAATGGTTACTCTTTTTATTTGAATAATACCTTCAATGGTCTTGCACCTAAAATGAATGGTTTATTGAATCTCGATCGTAGTGATACACATTTTTATGCCAAAAGATATAGGATAGTACTAATAGTACCACCTACTTGTGGCACTGCCACGTAAGTCATATCGGTATAAAACGCATGAAGAAGCTCCATGTTGATGGATCTTTGAGCTCACTCGTTTTGAAAAGTTTGAGACATGCGAACCATGTCTATTGGTGTATATGCATGAAGAAACTCCATGCAAATGGACCGTTTGGACTCACTTGATATTGAATCACTTGAGACATGCAAATCATACCACATGGGCAAGATGACTGAAAGCCTCGTTTTCAGTAAAATGGAACTAGAAAGCAACTTGTTGGAAGTAATACATTTTGATGTGTGCAGTCCAATGAGTGCTGAGGCATGTAGTGGATATCATTATGTTCTTACTTCACAGATGATTTGAGTAGATGTTGAGTATATTTACTTGATGAATCACGAGTCTGAATTATTGAAAGGTTCAAGTAATTTCAGGGTGAAGTTGAAAGATCGTCGTGACAAGAGGATAAAATATCTATGATATGATCATAGAGATGAATATCTGAATTACGAGTTTGGCACAGAATTAAGACATTGTGGAAATTGTTTCACAACTAATACAGCCTGGAACACCATAGTGTGATGGTGTGTCCGAACATCATAACTGCACCCTATTGGATATGATGCATACCATGATGTCTTTTATCGAATTACCACGATAGTTTATGGGTTAGGCATCAGAGACAACCGCATTCACTTTAAATAGGGCACCACGTAATTCCGATGAGATGACACCGTATGAACTATGGTTTAGAGAAACCTAAGCTGTCATTTCTTAAAAGTTCGGGGCTGCGACGCTTATGTGAAAAAGGTTTCAGGCTGATAAGCTCGAACCCAAAGCGGATAAATGCATCTTCATAGGACACCCAAAACAGTTGGGTATACCTCCTATCTCAGATCCGAAAGCAATAAGGGATTGTTTCTAGAATCGGGTCCTTTCTCGAGGAAAAGTTTCTCTCAAAAGAATTGAGTGGGAGGATGGTGGAGACTTGATGAGGTTATTGAACCTTCACTTCAACTAGTGTGTAGCAGGGCACAGGAAGTTGTTCCTATGGCACCTACACCAATTGAAGTGGAAGCTTATGATAGTGATCATGAAACTTCGGATCAAGTCACTACCAAACCTCGTAGGTCGACAAGGATGCGTACTACTTCAAAGTGGTACGTAATCCTGTCTTGGAAGTCATGTTGCTAGACAACAATGAACCTACGAGCTATGGAGAAGCGATGGTGGGCTCGGATTCCGACGAATGGCTCGAGGCCATAAAATCCGAGAGAGGATCCATATATAAAAACAAAGTATAGACTTTGAAAGAACTACTTGATGGTCGTAGGGCTGTTGGGTGCAGATGGATTTTAAAAAGGAAGACAGACAATGATGGTAAGTGTCACCATTAAGAAAGCTCGACTTGTCATTAAGATGTTTACCGGCAACTTCAAGGAGTTGACTGCGATGAGACTTTCTCACTCATAGCGATGCTAAGAGTCTATTGGAATTATATTAGCAGTTACTGCATTATTTATGAAATCTTGCAGATAGGATGTCAAAACTTTGTTTCCTCGACGATTTTCTTGAGGAAAGGTTGTATGTGATACAGCCAGAAGGTTTTGTCAATCCTGAAAGATGCTAACAAGTATGCAAAGCTCCATCAATCCTTCTAAGGATTGGAGTAAGCATCTCGGAGTTGGAATGTATGCTTTGATGAGATGATCAAAGTTTTTGGGTGTATACAAAGTTTATGAGAAACTTGTATTTCCAAAGAAGTGAGTGGGAGCACTATAGAATTTCTGATGAGTATATGTTGTTGACATATTGTTGATCAGAAATGACATAGAATTTCTGGAAAGCATATAGGGTTATTTGGAAAGTGTTTTTCAATGGAAAGCCTGGATTAAGCTACTTGAACATTGAGCATCAAGATCTATATGGATAGATCAAAACGCTTAATGGTACTTTCAAATGAGCACATTCCTTGACATGATCTTGAAGGTGTTCAAGATGGATCAGTCAAAGGAGTTCTTGCCTGAGTTGTAAGGTATGAAGTTAAGACTTAAAGCTCGACCACGGCAGAGGAAAGAGGAAGGACGAAGGTCGTCTCCTATGCTTTTGTCATAGGCTCTATATGGTATGCCATGCTGAGTACCGCACCTGATGTGTGCCTTGTCACATATCTGGCAGAAGGGTACAAAGGTAATCTAGGAGTAGATCACCAGATAGCGGTCTAAATTATCCTTAGAGGAATAAGGATATATTTCTCGGTTATGGAGGTGATAAAAGAGTTCGTCGTAAAGGGTTACGCCGATGCAAACTTTGACACTAATCCAGATTATTCTGAGTAGTAAACTGGATTCGTATAGTAGAACAGTTATTTGGAATAGCTCCAAATAGAACGTGGTAGCTGCATCTAGGAGATGACATAGAGATTTGTAAAGCACACACGGATCTGAAGGATTCAGACCCGTTGACTATAACATCTCTCACAAGCATAACATGATCAAACCCAGAACTCATTGAGTGTTAATCACATGGTAATGTGAACTAGATTATTGACTCTAGTAAACTCTTTGGGTGTTAGTCACATGGGGATGTGACCTTGAGTGTTAATCACATATCGATGTGAACTGGATTATTGACTCTAGTGCAAGTGGGAGACTGTTGGAAATATGCCCTAGAGGCAATAATAAATTGATTATTATTATATTTCCTTGTTCATGATAATCGTTTATTATCCATGCTAGAATTGTATTGATAGGAAACTCAAATACATGTGTGGATACATAGACAACACCATGTCCCTAGTAAGCCTCTAGTTGACTAGCTCGTTGATCAATAGATGGTTACGGTTTCCTGGCCATGGACATTGGATGTCGTTGATAACGGGATCACATCATTAGGAGAATGATGTGATGGACAAGACCCAATCCTAAGCCTAGCACAAGATCATGTAGTTCGTATGCTAAAGCTTTTCTAATGTCAAGTACCGTTTCCTTAGACCATGAGATTGTGCAACTCCCGGATACCGTAGGAGTGCTTTGGGTGTGCCAAACGTCACAATGTAACTGAGTGGCTATAAAGGTACACTACAGGTATCTATGAAAGTGTCTGTTGGGTTGGCACGAATCGAGACTGGGATTTGTCACTCCGTGTAAACGGAGAGGTATCTCTGGGCCCACTCGGTAGGACATCATCATAATGTGCACAATGTGATCAAGGAGTTGATCACGGGATGATGTGTTACGGAACGAGTAAAGAGACTTGCCGGTAACGAGATTGAACAAGGTATTGGGATACCGACGATCGAATCTCGGGCAAGTAACATACCGATAGACAAAGGGAATTGTATGCGGGATTGATTGAATCCTCGACATCGTGGTTCATCCGATGAGATCATCGAGGAGCATGTGGGAGCCAACATGGGTATCCAGATCCCGCTGTTGGTTATTGGCCGGAGAGTCGTCTCGGTCATGTCTACGTGTCTCCCGAACCCGTAGGGTCTACACACTTAAGGTTCGATGACGCTAGGGTTATAGAGATATTAGTATGCGGTAAGCCAAAAGTTGTTCGGAGTCCCGGATGAGATCCCGGACGTCACGAGGAGTTACGGAATGGTCCGGAGGTAAAGATTTATATATGGGAAGTCTTGTTTTGGTTGCCGGAAAAGTTTCGCGCATTATCGGTATTGTACCGGGAGTGCCGAAAGGGGTCCGGGGGTCCACCAAGGGGGTCCACCTACCCCGGGGGGCCACATGGGATGTAGGGGTGTGCGCCTTGGCCTATATGGGCCAAGGGAACCAGCCCCAAGAGGCCCATGCGCCAAGAGATAAGGGAAAGGAAGAGTCCTAAAGGGGGAAGGCACCTCCTAGGTGCCTTGGGGAGGATGGACTCCTCCCTGGCCGCACCCTTCCTTGGAGGAAGGGCCAAGGCTGTGCCCCCCTCTCCCTTGGCCCTATATATAGTGGGGGGAAGGGAGGGCAGCCGCGCCTAAGCCCTGGCGCCTCCCTCTCCCTCCCATGACACATCTCCCTCCTCCCGCAGCGCTTGGCGAAGCCCTGTTGGAATCCCGCTACTTCCACCACCACGTCGTCGTGCTGCTGGATCTCCATCAACCTCTCCTTCCCCCTTGCTGGATCAAGAAAGAGGAGACGTCGCTGCTCTGTACGTGTGTTGAACGCGGAGGTGCCATCCGTTCGGCGCTAGGATCATCGGTGATTTGGATCACGACGAGTACGACTCCATCAACCCCGTTCTCTTGAACGCTTCCGCGCGCGATCTACAAGGGTATGTAGATCCACTCCTCCCTCGTTGCTAGATGACTCCATAGATTGATCTTGATGACACGTAGAAATTTTTTGAATTATTGCTACGTTCCCCAACACATAAATGTCGTCATCGCGATTCACGACTAATAACCTTCCCGCGCGGGGAATTGTTACAGTACTTTTCACATGAATGTGAAACTAATGAGTGTATATACCTCATAGGAGACAGATGTAGGTTCCATATTCTCTCAAGTTATGCATGCCACACTTACATACATAACTACCTATGCACTATAGTGTTACTTTACTGGACGCAGCGTTTTGGCCCCGGGCTCAGATGAGCCCAGGAGTGAATAGTAAATTCATTTAAATATTAGAAAATTTTAAAAATTCTGATTTTTTATGGTGAAAGATACTTGGGTCCGTGGTGTTCGTGCCAAATTTCAGAGCATTTCAACATCTAAGTAGCTCTCAGCAAAAAAGACAAATTTAGGGCCTGTGAAAAAGTTTACTGTTTGTGCACTGTTCGGACCTGATTTTGTTTTTTTCTTCTCTTTTTTATTCCCCTTTTTATGTTATTTTAAATTTCTATATACTATTTACATAAGTTTTAGGATCCATGTTGTTTAATAAAAACATGTTAACTTTTTAGAAATTCATAGAGTCTTTAAAATTGTATGAACATTTTTATAGGCATGATTTTTTGAAATTACATGAATATTTTTAAAATTTTACGTCTAATTTTGTTGTTCATGGTTTTTTTATTTGCCAACATTTATAATTTATAAAGATTACTTAATTTTATGAATTTCATAATTCATGTAATTTTTGAAGGTTCAGAAACGTTATATATATAGATGGAAAAATTGCAGAGCAGAAAG
The DNA here is from genome assembly GCF_018294505.1 of Triticum aestivum. Classification (NCBI taxonomy): domain Eukaryota; kingdom Viridiplantae; phylum Streptophyta; class Magnoliopsida; order Poales; family Poaceae; genus Triticum; species Triticum aestivum. Next base: position 576,418,852 of record NC_057806.1, read on the forward strand.
TGTATTACATTTTTTTATTAGAGGTTTCAGAGCATTTCACAGAAAAATTGCGTAAAAACCCGGTGGAAACCGTAAAAAGACGCAATGAGCAGAAAGAAACTGTAGATGCAAAATAAAAAGAGCAGCGTACAGTCAGAACGCTGGTTGGGCCTGCTGAATAGAAGACGCTCTCTGGCGTCTAACTGGCCTGGCCTGGTCACGGGCCTGCAGATACGTACTGCACGCCGTTCTTGCCCTTGGCACTGGTTCGTTGGTCGTCGTCGTCAATCCACCGGGTGATCCTCTCGCACGTGTTACCGGAGTTGGCGAAGTCTTGTTTTGCCCACACGTGAGGGGCATTCAGGTAAGAACAGAGCAACACGAACTGTCATGTTTCTAAAGAAAATATAACAAGCTTTGTGATATGAACCATGGCTGATTCATCGTTTTGTAAACCTAAACTTTTCCAGCAAACTTGGGCAATCTCGCCGTGGTTCCATGAATGTTGTATGCCTTCGAATTTTGTCATGTTTCCAATTCTGTTCGACATGCAAAAATTGCCATGGTTATAGGTCGAAAACAACTTCTGTTGTTATTTGTTATTTTCTTGCCATGTGTCAATGTATTTCATGTATACCCATTTTTACATGTCTTTCACATATTTTGACATGGCAAATTCCTTTTTCTTCTGAATTTGCAACTTAACGCTTGTTGTTCTCATGGCATGGTTAATTTGAGATTCACGGCAAAAACTATATGCTAACTAAGATCAATATGCACGGCAACTCTCCTGCACATGATTGAGTAAAAAAAGAATTTCCATGGTTCAATAAGTAAATTTGCCATGGACCATAAACAAAAATAGTTTGACATTGTCTACAAGAAAGAAATTTGCAATGGGCAATAAAATGAAATTGCCATGGCAAAAATTCAATGAGTTTTTCCCTTTTAGAAAAATGTAATGTGCCATGGCAAGTGTACTTTGCTAATGTGGCAAAAGCTATATTTTTGCCATGGGCCGTAAAGTGAATTTGCCAAGGTAAAAAGATTCATAACTTTTGGCTTTTGTAAAAAAAAATGTTGTGGCAATCGCAAGAGTGTTGTATTGATGATATGGCAAAAGGTAAAAACACTTTTGCCATGGAAAAATTTGCAAGTAATATGGCAACTTTTAGTAAAATTTATCTAGAAAAAACATGCGTAAATTTGTCATGGCAAAAAATTAGTTTTTTTAGGGCAGGCAAAAACAATATCTACAAGAAAGAAATTTTCCATGGGCCATAAAGTGAATTTTCCATGGCAAAATTTCTAAGTAATATGGACAAAATAAGTAAAATTTATCTAAAATTTCCTGCGTGAATTTCCCATGTCAAAAATAATAATCTAAAAGAAAGAAATTTGCCATGCCAAAATTTTAGTGACTTTCGCCTTCATAAAAAAATGCTTTTTGCCATTGCAAGTGTTGGTTTTTGGTGACAAATTTACTTCTTATTATTGCCATGGCAATTTTACTTTTTTTGACATGGCAAATTTACCTATATTTGCCATGGCAATTTTTAACTTTTAAATGGCAAAAACAAGATGGCAAATTTTACTTTTAATTTGCCCTGGCAATATTTCCTATATTTACATGGCAAATTTATCAATAACACCATGGCAAAAAAATTAACCATTTTTTTGTATGAAACTTTTACTTTAATTTTTTCCATGGCAATCTTTACCTTTTTTGACATGGCAAAGTTATCTATATTTGACATGGAAATATTTACCCTTTAAATGGTAAAAGTATATGACAAATTTTACTTTAAATTTGCCATGATTTTTTTCCCGATATTGACCTAGCAAATTTATCTATAATGCCACGGCTATTTATTTTAACCTCTTTTTTTCTGTGAAAATTTTACTTTTTATTTTTGCCATGGCAATCTTTACCTTGATTGACATGGTAAATTTACCTATATCTGACACAAGAATATTTAACCTTTAAATGGTAAAAAAATACTTTAAATTTTCCATGAATTTTTTTCCGATATTGGCATGGCAAATTTATCTATAATGCCATGGCAAATATTTTAAACCTCTTTTTCTGTGTAAATTTTACTTTTTATTTTTGCATGGCGATTTTTTTTACCTTTTTTGACACGGCAAATTTACCTATATTCTGGAGGGGGATCCGGTGGCCTGTCACAGCATCAACCAACCAACCACGCATCGCTGTCGTCTAATCAATTTACCAGCGCATCATTTTACCTTGGCCTCCAAGTGACCCCCCTCCTCAACTCCCGTGGCCAAGCCGTTTCCAACAGCAAAAATATCTCTCTCGCGCGCGCTGCAAACTGGAAGCCAAGAAGGATCGAGAGGGGAAACCGACGAGCTCCAAGTGAGATGAGATGTATAGCTCTGATGAGATGTGTGTACCTCTCACAAATTCCCCAAACAGGAACTGCAGTCACTTGCACATGCCGGGGAGGGGTTAATAATTAAGAAAACATTGAGGAATGGTAAATAATTAATTATTAAAGAAAGACCTGCATCGATCGATCAGACAATCACACCATGTATCTTCGTATCACCTTAATCAAGCTTCTAGCTACACCTACACTGGTTGCAGTTGCTGGCAGCCAAGCATGTGTGGATAACATTACTATCAGACGAATATTAAGAGCCCGATTGGACTCCCTCCAGCTCCGTGACTCCGTTCCGGAGCGGAGCGGCAGCTAGTTGAAACTAATGGAGCAGCTAAAAGGATGCTCCGCCCGCTCCGCTCCGTGACCAAAGAGTGGAGGGCTGCCGAATACAGCCTAAGCCTTCCAACTCCACGGTGTTACGCTGGTGACCGTTAGATGGAGAAAGATGTGCAGTTCGATTCTCAAGTTGCCCCTGTTGGGCACTTGATCTAATCTTAGTTAGCAGTAGTAGCATCTACCAGCCGTCAATGAACGAACGCTACCATCATCTCCATTTTAAAATAAGCGTCGCGATTTTAGTTTAAATTTATTACTCCCTTCATTCTTAAATATTTGTCTTTTTAAAGGTTTCAAATGGACTACCACATACGAATGTATTTAAACATATTTTAGAATGTAGATTCATTCATTTTGCTCCGTATGTAGTCACTTATTGAAATATTTAGAAAGACAAATATTTAGGAACGGAGAAAGTATTAACCACTATCTCCGTTTTGAAACAAGCGCCATCTCCGGCCTAAAACAGTGCCTCTCCGTTTTAAAACAAGCGTTGTGGTTTTACTTTATTTGAACTAAAACCATGACACCTATTTTAAAATGGACGGAGTGCCTTTTAGTCCTCATTCTCTGTCGCCAGCCACCCGCAGCTGGCGGTGTTGGAAATATGAGCAATTTACCGAATGATTTTATTAACAGAAATACTAGATAAAACATGACTAATATAGTAGAGATAAAACAAGTCATGCGTTCTGACAGAGAGAAAGAAAATAGCTTCTACATATATGAACCGTAGCTTATCATATATATAGTAGACAGTAGAACTAGTTGCATATATGAGGTAGAACCTAACATATTTAGGGCAAGTAATAGTACGAGAAACTGTGGCAGGATATCTAACAGAAAGAAGAACACATGCGGGACAGCAGCAGCAGCAGCACTGGACTTGGGGTCGGTGTCCTCGCCAGCCATGTCGTCGAGGAGGTTGTCGACGTCGGGGAAGAAGTCGTCGTCGGGGAAGTAGTCGTCGGAGTCCGGGGCGTCCGTGACGAAGGAGTCAGTCAGTAGTCGCGCAGAGCGCTCCCCAAAAACCTTATCACCCTTCTCCCGTACATGACTCAAAGAGGTGCGGTTTCGGAGGCCTACTGTAAGCCGTAAGCCGGGATGAGGAAGACAGCAGCAGCTCAGAGATTGGAACTGGTGGCGAGAGGAAGGAGAAATTTTGGTGCGTCTCTCTGAGAGGAGCGACCTCCCTTTTATAGGCGCAAGAGAAGGAGACGAGAGGCTGCGCCGGGAGCTGAAGGGAACGCGGGAGATGAAATAAACAGACAGCAGCCGAAGGGTGCAGCGTTCGTATTCAATATCCACTACAGCAAAAACTTTCCAGCTCCCGAGTGACCTTTCGTATACCCGTAGTGCGTGGCAAAAATTTAGACATCGGCTCGGCTCATTCCCGCAACCCGCGGCGCGTCGCGTGGCGAGGCGGGCGGCGGAGGAGGAGCACGCGTGAATATCCCTCTTGTTCTCATGCTCGTACAAGTGGGGAAAGAACCTCCCTTATAAGGAGGTCCAATCCCACTAAACTAGCAATGTGGGACTAAACTTTAGTAGTATCCCTTGCCTTGCACAAATGGGCTAAGTGGGCCTTTAGGATTTATTAGGAATTTCTGAAATAGTTATTAGGCTGCCCAAAATGGACTAAATTCCAGCAATCCCCCACCAGATCCCAGAGGCACACAGAAATTTGCCTTTGGTTCCAAAACACTGTTTTATATACCGGTACTGCAATGGAGACTGTTAAGTTGAACTTCCACCTAAAACTCTATGCTACACTAGTAAGCAACTTGAATAGTGGACTGAGCCTTGAACTGCAAGTTTTCTGCGAATCTAGCTTCACATAAAGCCTTGATTGATACGTGGCTACCGTGGGTCTTCCCCGCGGGTGGAGCTTATGCGTCATACTCCGAGACCTTTCATGAGTTTACTAGAGAGAACCCTACTCTCATAGATTGCGACGTTTAACAATCAGACTCATATAGGTGCGTTCTTCAAAAGATGTTCTGCAGGACAACATCTCTGCTTCAAAGAGCCACTTAGAACACATTAAGATATACATCAACCTGCCATGCAGATTAGGAGAGTATTGCATCTTTATGGAGTGGTATTTTAACAGTAAGGGTACTCTCCTCCCAGTTGACCAACAGCTTGTCTTTCACATCTAATTCACGGGATCTCCGATCACAAAGAATAGGTTATCAATGTGAACAACTCATATTGTGGGTCTCATACCCATCTCCCTCGATGCATTATCTATCACATTACGTGATAGACCCTTAGTAAAAGGATCTGCCAGATTTTTAGACGTTTGGATATAATCCAATGCAATAACTCCGGAGTTTTCTCATTTTTCTGACAGACTTTAACCTTCTTTGAACGTGTCTTGATGACTTCATGTTATCCTTTGAGTTGCTCACTTTCGTGATCACATTTTGATTGTCGCAGTTCATAAGAATACCCGATACAGGTTTCTCAACAACCGGCAAGTCATTCAAGAGCCGGCGAAGCCAATCTGCTTCGACCATAGCTGTATCTAGTGTTGTGAGTTCTGCTTCCGTTGTTGACCTTGTTAAGATGGTCTGCTTGCAAGACTTCCAAGAAACAGCGCCACCTTCATGAGTGAATACATAACCGCTCGTGGCCTTTATCTCATCAGCATCTGAGATCCAGTTTGAGTCACTATACCCTTCAAGCACCTTTGGGTGCCCGGTGTAGTGAATTCCATAATTTGTAGTGCCTTTCAAATAACGCAAAACTCTCTCTAGAGCTTTCCAATGCACATCTCCTGGTTTTGAGACAAACCAACTCAGTTTGCTAACAGCAAAAGAGATGTCAGGTCTTGTAGCACTTGCTAAGTACATAAGCGAGCCAATAATCTGAGAATATTTCAATTGATCTCTAGCAATTCTTCGATTCTTTCGAAGTAACACACTCGCATCATATGGTGTTGGAGAGGGCTTGCAGTCACTATAGCCAAAGCAACTCAAGATATTTTCCACATAGTGAGATTGAAGCAATGTAATCCCACCATCATCGTCTCTCAACAACTTGATGTTCAGAATGACATCAGCCACTCCTAAATCCTTAATCTCAAAACAACGAGATAGGAAATCCTTGACCTCCTTAATAACATTCAGATTTGTTCCGAAAATCAGTATGTCATCAACATACAAGCACATGATAACTCCCTCGCCCCCACCATGGCGATAGTACACACATTTGTCAGCTTCGTTCACAACAAAGCCTGCAGTTGTTAAAGTTCTTTCAAACTTCTCATGTCACTGTTTGGGTGCTTGCTTAAGTCCGTACAAAGACTTCAGCAACTTGCACACTTTCCCTTCCTGACCATCTAGTAGAAACCCATCTGGTTGTTCCATATAAATTTCCTCGTCCAACTCTCCATTTAGGAAAGCAGTCTTAATATCCATTTCATGAACGAGAAGACCATGCGAGGCAGCTAGTGAAAGTAGAACTTGAATAGTGGTCAGTCGAGCCACAGGTGAGTAAGTATCAAAGAAGTCTTCACCTTCTTTTTGGGTATAACCCTTAGCCACGAGTCGAGCCTTGTACTTCTCAATAGTACCATCAGTCCTAAGCTTCTTCTTGAATACCCATTTGCATCCTATAGGTTTGCACCCATAAGGACGATCAGTTATCTCCCAGGTTTCATTCGCCAATATGGAATCCATCTCGCTACGAACCGCTTCCTTCCAGTAGTCAGCATCTTCAGATGCATAGGCCTCTGAAATAGAACTAGAAGTGTCATCTATGAGATACACAAGAAAATCATCATCAAAGGACTTTGCAATCCTTTGTCTCTTGCTCCTAGTAGGAACTTCATTGTTCTCCTCCACAGGACTTTCAAAGTGTTCTATCGAAATGGCAGGTTTGGTAATTATAACTGGTTCCTGATTCGATGAACTAGGCATCTCCTGATTAGATGAGGTAGCCATATCCTTCATGGGAAAGATATCTTCAAAGAAAGTCACATCATTCGACTCCATGATCGTACCGACATGCATGTCAGGTACCTCAGATTTTACAACCAAGAATCTATAGCCAATGCTATGAAAAGCATATCCCAGGAAAACACAATCCACAGTCTTTGGTCCAAGCTTCCGCTTCTTTGAAATTGGAGCATTGACTTTTACCAAACAACCCCATGTTTGCAGATAGAGAGTTTTAACCTTTTCTTCTCCCATTTCTCGAATGGAGTTATCTCTTTGTTCTTTGTGGGGACTCGGTTCAGGACATGACATGCTGTCAATATCGCCTCCCCCCACCATGCCTTGGAGAGACCCGATGTATCTAACATGGCGTTAACCAAATCAGTTAGAGTACGGTTCTTTCTTTCGGCCATCCCATTTGACTGAGGTGGGTAGGGAGGAGTCCTCTCATGGATTATACCATGTTCCGCACAAAAAGCATCAAAATCATTGGAAAATACTCTCCACCATGGTCGGACCTAAGCCTCTTGATTTTTGGATCAAGTTGGTTTTCCACTTCAGCTTTATAGATCTTGAAAAAGTTCAAAGCCTCATCCTTAGATTTCAGAAGATACACACGGCAGTATCTAGTGGAGTCATCAATTAACGTCATGAAATATTTCTTTCCACCTTTTGTCAACACACCATTCATTTCATATAGATCTGAATGTATGAGCTCTAGTGGTGCAATGTTTCTTATTTCCGCAGTCGTGTGAGACTTACGAGGTTTCTTAGCTTGCACACACACTTGACACTTAGATCCCTTGAGGTGGTGAAATTAGGGATTAAGTTCAACTTTGCTAGTCCCAACATGCAACCAAAGTTAACATGACAAAGACGTGAATGCCACACATTGGATTCACTATTGTTGCAAATATGATTAACAACTTTATTGCAAACGTCCGATAAGGATAAACGAAACAAGCCTCCTGACTCATAGCCTTTACCAACAAAGGTTCCATACTTTGATATTACAAATTTATTCGACTCAAAGACAAGCTTGTAGCCATCTCTACACAGAAGAGATCCGCTAACAAGATTTTTATTGACGGAGGGGACATAATGCACGTTCTTCAGCCGCACGATCTTCCCCGAAGTAAACTTCAGATCGACCGTGCCAACACCACGAACAAAAGCACTTGAACCGTTGCCCATCAGCACGGTTGAAGTCCCTGTGGTCTGATAAGACGAAAACATGGAAATATCACCGCTTACATGCACATTAGCACCCGTGTCAATCAACCAGTCAGGAGAATGACATACTGAAAGAATAGTGGGAAATATACCATACCCAGCATCCTTCATGTCAGTGTCTCCAATGACAACATTAGCGGTCTTGCCGCCTTTCCTAGGATGACGCTTGTCATAGCGATTAGGGCAACTAGGAGCCCAATGATCAGGATCCCCACACACATGACAAGCACCTTTCTTCTTGCCATTCTTCTTCTTGAAGTTTGTGTGTTGCACAACCTTGTTCTTCACATCAAACTTTGCTTTTCCATCAAACTTGCCCTTGTTCTTGAACTTGTGGGGCTGGAAGTTCTGCTTCTGTACCACATTGGCACTAGATCCTCCCTCAATACCTCGAGCACGTGTGTCCTTTGCTCTCGCCTTTTCTTCCACATCAAGAGTGCCAATGAGATCCGGAACGGAAAACTCCTGCCTCTTATGCTTCAGCAAGGTAGCAAAGTTCCTCCATGAAGGAGGAAGCTTAGTGATGATACCTCCGGCAACAAACTTGTCCGGTAGCATACAACTGAAGTGCTCAAGTTCTCTAGCAAATGACTGTATCTCATGAGCTTGCTCAACCACGGAGCGCTCTTCAGTCATCCTGTAATCATAGAATTGCTCCATGATGTACAACTCATTGCTCACAGGTTATAATGCTCAGGCTTTTAACATAAACATGGACGCTTACACATCTAATTTTTTTGGGAGGCTCTATTTGGCAGGTGCCTCGAAAAAAAGTCGCATCAGTCACTTGTTATATGAACCGTCAGATCTTGATCCATTTGTCCAAAATAGATCATGGCACTGTTCATCGTTTGCCTTGCCTTCTTCCTCGTCCCGATCCCCCGGCCTAACCCGCCCCAACGGTCGGCGGGCGCTACCGTGCGCCCCGCCCTCTCCTCGATCTTCCCCCACCATCGTTGTTGACAGCCGTCCGGGCCATCCCTAGCTATAAGCCCCACCGCACCAATGGAGAACTCGGGCGATCACCTGCACCACCCATAAGATAGATAATGAGGTCGTTACTTCACCTTAAGATAGATGGTGGCGCTGGTTCTTCTCTGGCGAGGTCTGACCAAGAGGGAAGGAATAAGAAGGAAAGAAGAAGGAAAAAAGTGATTGGCGCGAGAAGGAATTTCCGGCATCTGAGAAATAGCAAATCCTTCTTCAAAAATGAAATAGTAAATCCAATTTTTTAAAATTCTTTCGGCATTCGTAAAAGTATTTTGGCGCTTTCTTTTTGAATGTTGCACCCTTACATTTTTCTTTATTTAACCCTAGTGGTAGGGCTACGGGGTAGGCCGTGCTCTCGTGCATGTTCCTCGCAGCTGCCGCAGCCGTAGGCGCGTTCAACGACGATGGACCATGGACCATGAAAAAAAATTCTATGAGACCAGGTCTCACGGATTAGCAGGTGAGACCCATCTTGATGAATGACACGTGGCATTCTCAAATCACAAAGCATCCACCCCACCCATGCTCATCTTTTCTACCCCAAGTTTGGTGATTCCGCACTGCACTGAACCTGCACAGTACGCTACACACCCTATGAAATGTGATAGGCTGGCTGGCAGGCTTCGCTAGTGGTGGGAGGGAGCACCAGGACCAGATAGGTCGCTGTCCAGACGGCCCATCTTGCCGTACCACGACACACGGCCGTACGTACAGTGCTGCGTGGTCCTGCTCGGTGCCCCCGCGCACTTGTAAATAATGACGGGTGCATTTCTTGTTGCTCTTACAGCGCTCTGATGATAGCCTATCACATTTCCAGTCGCCACCGCTGCGTGTTTTATAAATCCGAGTACGTGACTTCAGATTTTTTAGCCATGGCAAATTCAACGTTTTTTTATAACAATTTATATTGGCGCGTGGATGACAAAATTAGCCGGCGACCAGGACAGTTTTCTAGCAAAAAAATAAACCGTAAAGGATTTGTCATGCTCACTAACTAAACTTGTCACCTCGACAAACATAATTTATCATAAAAAACATTTGATTTGCTATGCCTAAAAATCTGATTTTTCTCGATGGATATTCATCGTCCTAAATCCATTGAAAGAAATAGGGGTACTTTATTTTTATCAATAGTAGGTTGCTATTGTTTGTGTTTCTGAACGGCTATGGTGAATAAAATGATGCAAAGAGGAGATGGGGAGCGGCGGACTTAGTGGTGTGATTCTTACCCAACGTCTGGCGTCCTTTAAATAGAGGATGGACATGATGAGCTTGCCCGACGTTGTGTTTAATGCTCCCCACCGGCCCGCTCGTGAACAGATGTGTGGCTGGAGTAGATTTCTTGGCTTCCACGCGGGTTTAATGGAGGCGCTTGAGTGCGGCGAGGAAGTGTGCTCAGCCGGACGTGCAATGGGCAGAGGAAGTAAGAGGTCGCGTCCGCCCTGAACCCGTCTTCAACGTGCATCGGCATGAATGTGGATAGCTGGCGCCGGACGGGAACACGCGCCGACGAGGGAGGAAGGGCTTTGGGGGGTCAGTGTGGTCAGAAGCGGGGCATTGGTGGTGTTCGGATGCCCGCAAAGCCCCTGTTTTGTCTCCGGTTTTGCGATAGAAAGTACTCCCTACGTTCCGAATTACTTGTCGCAGGTATGAATATATCTAAATGTATTTTAATTCTAGATACATCCATTTCTGCATGAGTAATTTGGAACGGAGGGAGTATGTCCGGACCGCGACGCGGACCGACACAACCCCGCGTTGAATGGCTTCCGCCGTCGGGGCGGAGGCGGGCGGTTTGAGAGTCGGCAGATGCTCTAAAGGCACTCCTACATTTCAAAATAATTGACATTATATGTTTGGACTGTGATATTTGGCACACGTGTGCCATATAAGCAAAACTGCCACACCTTTACTTCTTTCATTTTAAAGTACCACACGATCCCTCGTCCTTTGACCTCGCCTTCTTCCAAATGACCCCGCAGGCTTGCCCGAGAAACCTGCTTCTCCTGCACATCTCGGGCGCCCACCCCCGAGAAAACTGCCACTTCTTCACGTCTATCACATGATTTCTCCTCGGGACAAAGTTACCATGGTATTCGTATGCAAGTTATCAGGCCTGTGTTGCATAACTTACCATGCTATTTACATAGAACGTACAAGGTACTATGCTTCAACAACTACACCCCTTCAAAGTTAACACTGTGTTTTGTACACAAGTTATAAGGTCTTCGATGTGTAAAATACAATGGTACTTGCACATAAGTTATCAGGGTATATGTACATCAACCTCCCCTGATCAAAGTTATCATGGGGGATTGTACATGAGTTACCATGATATTTTTGGTGTGTTTCGTATATTATCATGATACTTGCACCTAAAAACCTGGGTGTGTTTCGGTAGCTTTTTTCATAGGTCAAAAATTGCCATGATATTTTTGCGTAACTTATCACGCCTATAGCACGTGTGTCCCTCATAACATTATGTGACTTTCCCGTGGCACGCCATGTGTTGTGTTCATCCAAGAGGCCCACACGCGAGGTGAGTGTATGTTTTTAACAACTTATTTTCCTTTGGTAAAAAAGTTACCATCATGTTTATATTGCAAGTTATCGGTTATGCGGTGCTTATATAATCATGTTATTTACACAAAAATTATTGAGGATGTTTTGAACAACTTTATCCCAGAACAAAAAGTTATCATGGTGATTCTAGGTAACCTATCAAGCCCGTAGTGCTTAAAATATCATGCTATTTACACAAAATTTATCAGGGGGTATGTTTCAGCAACAAATCCCCCCGCCCCCACGGGTCAAAAACTTATCATGGTGTTTAGTTATCGCAGTGCATATGTTTTCATGCTATATACACATAAAAATGCCAGGGGAGGGAGGTATACTACCGTGCTATTTACACAGAAGATACCGGAGTATGTTCTCAAAAAAAAATTATTCTCTACGGTCAAAGTTACCATGGTGTTTCTACCTCAGTTATCAAATGTGCACTGTGTATATTACCATCTATTTACACATAAATTATCGGATATCTTTTTACATTTGTCTTCCCCAATGGTTAAAGTTACCACGATGTTTGTATCTAAAATATCAGGTCAATGGCGTGAATGTTATCGTGCTATTTACAGAAATTACCGGGGGGCGGGTTCAATAAATTTATTCCCAATGATCAAAGTTACCATGATGCTTGAAATAAAAAGTTTTTCAATGCTAGCATATTAAAGGCAAAAACATGGCAAACACAATATTTCCCTTCGCTTGTTCAACAATGAGTGTCATAGGTGAGGTGGTAAGCTCCCTTTGTTGATTACCTGCAAACCAGAGTTCAAATCCTAGTCCAAGCATTATTTTTGCCAAAAATCAGGAAGGCGCGTGGGGCCATAATTGACGATTACGAAAATTAGGAAGGAAGTCAGGGGAGGTCGGTGGGGAAGGACATGCGGGAAAAGAAGGAGATCGGGAGTCATGCGGAAAAGGAAAGAAATCGAAAGATCATGCGGGAAAGAAAGGAGATCGTGAGGGAACTGACGGCGCTGGATGCGTGTGGCAGTTTACATGATTGCCATATACATATTTCGTATATGTTTTCATATTTTGAAAGAAGTGATAAGTTGTCTGGAGTGAAAATTTACTAGTTAGTTTATTTATTATTCCCTCCGTCCCAAAATTCTTGTCTTAGATTTGTCTAGATACGGATGTACCTAATACTAAAATGCGACTTGATACAACCGTATTTAGACAAATTTAAGACAAAAATTTTAAGACGGAGGGAGTACTAAGTTTGTCGACTCTTTATAAAAATCCCGTGGGCACCAGAGATCTGAGGATTCGCGTGTGTGCAAAACCGACCAGAGAGAAAAATCTCGATCCGACGGCCACAAACGAGCGGTTGACCAAGAAACAGAGTACCCCTACCAGCTTTTCAAGTTGAAACCTCACCACCCACCATGCCGTGAGCCTGCGACGTGCCCGGAGAGGCCCCCGAACATTCTACTTTGGACATGTAGCACGGGACGCATTTGAACATTCTACGTACCTTGGAGTCTCGGACTTGCACATCACGCGAGCCAGCAGCACAGTAAGCATATTCCAACTTTCCAAAAGCTCCAGCGCAACCGACGAGCCAGAAGGCAGGCGGAGCTGCCCACGCACAGGCAGCACAGCAGCAGCGGCCAGTGGCCACAGTATCGCAGTAAACAAATCCGCTCCGTCGTCGCCACGCCTCCCCCCTTCGTCAACACCCTCGCCCCCGCCGCCTCGGTCCGACCGGAGGCCCCCGTCCTCATCTCCTCGCCGCCTCCGCCGCCTCGCCCCCCCACCAAGCTCCCCCGCTCGCCTCCGTCCAAATCCCGCGCCCGCGATTCCGCAGCCTTCCTTCCTTGTTAGCTGGTCAGTTGGCTGAGCCGCCCTTTGTCCCTGCGTTCTTGGGGAATTCTTTGACCGGATTCGATACGGTCTCTGCTCTCCCGCCTCCGCCATATTTCCGCCGGGCTTCCTCCGCCTCGGTCAAACTTTGCGGCCGGCCTTTTTCCAGCGAGTTCCGTCCGTCCCAGCCTTTCGGCTTTCGTCACAGCCCCGCCGCGGTGAGCACCTCTTCTCCCGCCCCCGCCCCTTTGCTTCCTTCCCACCGCTCGCGAGATCTGCCCCCTCTCCTGCTCCGCCTTGCTGCCAAGGAGGCGGTTCTTGGCTCACCTCTGCTGCTCCCCGATATACTTTGCCAGTTGCCACGCGCCGATTCCGCGCCTCCGATAAGGAATTCTGGTTGTTGGGCTTGCGGCGCAGTTCCTCAAGAATCAAGATTTCTATTTTTGGCTGCCTGCAAAGATGGCGTCCAGCGCCGGTGATATGCCCGAGGTGAAATTCAAGAGGACCGGCAGCCTGGGGAGCAGCGACTACGTGCGAGCCGACAAGATCGACCTCACCAGCCTCGACATCCAGCTGGAGCAGCAGCTCAACAAGAAATGGGGCAAGACCAACATCAAGTCCCAGGGACCCAAGGCGGACTGGGAGATTGACCTTGCTAAGCTGGAGATCCGGCACGTCATCGCCCAGGGCACATATGGAACCGTCTACCGCGGCACCTATGATGGCCAGCAGGTCGCAGGTATCTACCTCAATCGGCTGAAAAACATGAACTCATGTTGCTTGATTGTTCTTTATATATGCATGCTCCTATGCCCTCTTATGTATTCTTCTGGTCGAATTACACACATGATTATATTATAGGGGGTTAAAAACACATATGTATATAGGTCATGAGTCATGACACGTATTTATTCACACAAAGCAAGCGCAAGTTTGCAGGTTTTGGGATAATTAGTTACTCTAATCTCTTCTATTAGAGAAATGATACATGTTGACTTTTATTGATTGTGTGATTTGTGTTCACTCCTTCCCCAATGTTTCAGAACCTCAAATAGGTACAGGTTTTGAGATTAGGTGTGTTTAATCCAGTAGCATGCTCTTTTAAACCCATCCCAGTGTCCAACTGGGCGCCTTAAACCATATTTGTTCGGCAAAGTGCGATGCCTAGCAGTTTGACAGTTATTCGTGTGCCCCCTGTTAATTAATCCTTGAACTTCATGATAACTCTTTATGCTTCACACAATGCTTAGTATTTTCGCAACAATTTGGCCCGCGTGTTTTTATCAGAGACGCATCAAAATTCATTTCTAGTGTGTTTTAGTGCACCTTCGATTCTGTTTATGTTCTTTTCTTGTACCCAGGAAGCTGCATCTGAATTATGTAGTTTAAGGTTTTATTTCTTATGTCGATATTTTACCTTCCTTACATCGGATATTCACATAACTAGCAAACAGTTGAGTTATGCTTCTAGGCACTGTAAAAGGTAGGAGCAAAATTTGCTAGATGGCCAACCTATTGTGAATGCAAGAAGCTTTGCACTTGTACTTTTCAAGGAATCTCTTATAGTTGGATTCAGACAAATACATATATACTTCCTAGTTAGTAAGTATAACGTAGTCGGACAATCTCCTTGCTGCCGCATCCACTCTATGTATTGATAAGATCTGTTAAACCATTACATGCTTATATTGCTACTCTACACATCTACACATATTTATCTGAAATTTTAAAAATCTTAACACGTGAAGGGCCGTTTCACTAAAGAACTGGGTGACTGTCTGTTAGCTGTTTATCATTATTTTGAACATTGCTTGGGCTGGACCATGTATTCATCTGCTTTCCGGCCTTGTGCATATTTGTGTGCCCAGATTGATGCTATTGCTCATGAATAATTTCAAGATAGTGTCATCTTTTTTCCTCCATCAAGTTATTCCTTTCCCTGACTACATTTCTGGACATTTACTTACTCTGCCAGTCCATCTGAGGTTTTTCACCTTTGGGCAGCAGTCCTCATTTCACATGTCACTCTACATCGATTTCCTGCTAATTAGCAATTTATCACTATCAACATTGATTTATTTAAATTTCTACTAATTTATGATGCTTCCTTCAACCAATTTCCTTTGAGTCCTTTGCAAATGAACATGAATTCTTCCGTGTTGAATTTTTGCATATGCTCGTAAACATTTCTGCAGCCTGCTCAATAGTGGATATATGTCTCTGTAACTAAATGTCATGCTATCTGAAGCGTAGTTGTGCTGCTTTGTACCGTCTGCTTTGACTTACTTTCCAAGCTTATCTTTTTGTGACCCACTTCAGTTTCCTAAGTTCTATAGGTTTCCATAAAATAGAAAGTGAAGACTTTGTTCCATTGAGCACTTCAGTTATACGCATGCCTGTATGTTGTTCATTTGTTCTTTCTACTAGCTTCATAAAAATTGACATGCTTGTATTTACAGTACACATATTCCAGCAGTAGCATCTTTTAAACTTTACATGATTATAACTATTCTTATTGTTGATTTTCAAAAACAGCGTGTATAATTTTCTATCATTAGATATCCAGTTTTTACTCAAAATCTACGATGAATGTGTCACTTCACCATTTAGGAATTTGGGATTGTTTTGTTCACAATGTTACGCAATATACGAGCACCCTATTAATTTCATCATATTGTTTGCAGTGAAGCTGTTGGATTGGGGAGAAGATGGTTTTGCCACAGAAGCCGAAACTACTGCTTTACGAACATCATTTAAGCAGGAGGTTGCTGTTTGGCATAAGCTCAGCCATCCTAACGTTACAAGGGTGAATATTTCCAATCATACTTGGCTTCCATCAATCCTGTCCTTCATATGTGATATTTTCTCTTGTAGTAAAGCTGATAGCTTATTGAGTATTAACTTCTAGTCCAGGATTAAAATTTGTAACTGGTATCATGCTCACTATCCTAGGGCTATTTGAAAAGTATTGATTACTCAAATACATGCCGTAATCCCTTCTGCAGTTTATTGGTGCGTCTATGGGGACCACCGACCTCAAGATACCAGTCAATGACAACGGTGCGCGTGCCAACTTGCCAGCTAGAGCATGTTGTGTTGTGGTAGAGTATCTCGCTGGAGGCACTTTGAAGCAGTATCTGATAAAGAACAGACGGCGGAAGCTCGCCTACAAAGTTGTGGTTCAGCTTGCATTGGATCTGTCCAGGGGGTAATAAGCTCTTGAGCCCAAATCACCGCTATGCATTATTTCTAGAGTATCTGAATCGAAAAAGTAATAATCTGGCCTTCCCTTTGCAGATTGAGCTATCTACACTCTAGAAAGATAGTACATCGCGACGTGAAAACTGAAAATATGCTGCTTGATACACAGCGTAACCTTAAGATTGCTGATTTTGGCGTTGCACGTGTTGAGGCTCAGAATCCGAAGGATATGACTGGTGCGACAGGCACACTTGGTTATATGGCCCCAGAGGTATTTATTGGACTAATCCCTCTTAAGTTTCTTCCTTAAGAAAATGGTGTCTCACTTAAAATAGAGCTTCATGTTCTTCCTTGTATGCATTTGCAGGTTCTTGATGGTAAACCATACAACAGGAAATGTGATGTTTACAGTTTCGGCATCTGCCTGTGGGAAATCTATTGCTGTGACATGCCATACCCAGACCTAAGTTTTGCCGATGTCTCTTCTGCTGTTGTTCACCAGGTTTGTCGTGTGTTCTAGATACTCTCCTGCCACGCCATTTTCCTTCATTGTATCATATGATCCACGCAGAGCACATACATCAAATATAACTACTGCTCGTCTGTGGACAGAATTTGCGGCCAGACATACCCCGCTGCTGTCCAAGTGCGTTTGCGAACATTATGCGTAAATGCTGGGACGGAAACCCTGACAAACGCCCGGATATGGATGAGGTGGTGCAGCTTATGGAGGCCCTCGACACAAGCAAAGGCGGCGGTATGATACCAGATGGTCAGTCGTCCGGATGCTTATGTTTCACCAGGGCCCGTGGCCCGTAGATACTTTGCACAGCACTCTCCTCCCTTTGGCTATGTGTTGCCACTCGCCGTGACCGGGAGCTCCACAGCTTGCTTCCCGCTGTCGCTTGCGCAGAGGCTGCTTGCAGCCCTCCATAGTCGCCTTGCCGTTTCTTTCTACGGTGTTGTGTTGGTTGCAGCTCTCGTATGATCACTGTGGTCAGCACACTTGCTTCGTATAGCACTCTGTTGTTGTAATGGTACGTTGTATTCTACTATAACTGAGATCACACATAGAGGTCTCTCTCTCTCTCTCATTCTTGGAGCTGCCGCCGCCTTCCTGCGTTCATTTGGCGGCGGCACGTCTCGGATTTACCGCGTCATGTTTTGAAACCTTTCTCGCTGTGTATATTATATATATATACCCGACTCGGAAATGAGTACAATAAAAGTGCATAAATATACTTGTGTACAGCATTTACGGCACATTCACTGGTTCGGGACTTGAGGTGATTTTGAAACAAGTTGGTGCTGGTTGCTCTGCTCTTGAGATTTCAGCCTTTTCAAATGAATGTGGCGCCGGCTGAGCTGAATTACTACCGTAGCAAGCAATGACAGTGCCTGTAATAATGTTTATTTAAGGGAAAAAGGAATGGAGCTGACTGTAATGTTTAGTAAAAATTAAAGTAATTGGAATCCGGGTGATGGGATCAGTGTCTAGTGTCTACTAGTACTTTGTTTGCGTCGCGGAATGAGTTTAGTGGTTGCGTTCATGTGAGTGATAGCACGCCTTTTGCGGACGAAAAGCCGATGGTAAAACACCATTGGTTGGGGCGGGGCTGTGGGTGGCGCCATCATATCATGTCGTGACTGGGAGATGAGGTTTGTATTGGAGTAGAACCAAAAGCTAGGGCATGATGGGATGGCTCCTCAATCCTCATAGAGATAGACGGCGCAAGCGTGCGGCTCATCCGTTTCGTCCTAAACTGGTGGAGCTCTTTGCGCAAAGCCAAGGAAACACAGGTGGTGCGATTGGACTGGACGCCGTACGTCCTAGTCGCCATATTTCCTTGCCCCGTCCATAGACACATCATATACTCTGGGATTGCTTGCCACGCCCTACTCCTACTCCTGCTCCGGGAGAAGTGACGGCCCTTTGTGCCATACCTCTCCCTCTCCAGTGAAGTGAGCGCTCGCAGATCTTCCCCAGACGGAGTGGGAATGAGGCATTTTTTTTCTTCGAAACGGAAGCAAAAGATTTGCCTCATCCATTAAATAAGAAAAGAATAGAGTTTGACAGTTTACAAGTGACCCTATAAATAAACCTCTCGTACAACAATACGCCCATAGGTTGGCCTCAAGCAAAATATTTTGAAGAAGAATAGGCGGTGGCGCACTTTTGTGGCGAAACACCCGGACGTTTCTCTCATTCCAAAGAGTCCAAGAGACGAGTATGGTGAGGGAGGCCATTGCTCGTCTGTCTGGATTTCGCACGTCGGTTCTTCTATCTCACCAACGCAAGACCAAACTTGTCAATGACTGATCGCCAGAGCCGAATGGAGAAGCGGCACTTGACGAAAAGATGGATGCCTGATTCTTGCTCCCTCTTGCAAAGTGGGCAAAGTCCACAATTTTTCCAACCACGCCGCTTCAACCGGTCCGCGGTCTAAATCCAGTCTTACAAGACCAGCCAAGCAAAGAATTTGATCTTAGGGTGAGCCCAAGCTTTCCAAACCATGTAGTGAATGGGCGAGTGTGTTATTCCAAGGAACGAGGCATCCTTGCTTGCTCTGAAAGATCGGTTTACATGGCGTGCGGTGTCGTTTCTCTCGGATCGGGCCTCTTCTCCCTTTATGTGAAGACGCCGGCAACGCCGAGGTTTCGTTTCAGCCGGGGGACGACCGCGGCATGGCGTGCATCGTGTGGATCATATGGCGGGAGGCGTGCGCCCACTCGGAGGCTCGTAGTGCACGCTACGCACGTACCCGTCAGCTGAGCGCGCGCACACACAGGCAGACAGATTCCCGTTTATCTTTGCCGGTTTGCCCATACCCATACCATACATACATGCGTGGTGCATGCCTTCTCAGCTTCTCTGGGCGGCTCATGTGTTCAGACTTCAGACTTGTGAATTGGCGCCCAGTATCCAGTAACGAGTGGTTCAGCTTGCACACCGCTTCTGAATGTGTGCGTCATGTTTCTATGTGATGGCAATACTTTTTTTTTTGAAAGATCCGGGGTCATCGGCTTCATTGATTTAGAAGAAAGCAGCGGGGAATACATGGGTGATCAAGTGATCGTGGTAATGAGAGAGCTAAGAGTGGCCAAGAGTGGCCAGCTACAAGACCATGGTGTTTTATCTCACTACATCCTCTCCGAAAGGGGCCTCTATGCATCGCGCTCCTGCTAGCCGCCAGAGCTCTACCGTGTTGTCGATGGCTCGCAGGACGTCCTCCGTCTGAGGCGTTTTCCTTCTGAACACACACGCATTCCTCTCTTTCCAAAGCTCCCACGTGATCAGCAGCAGCATTGTCCTTAGCCCCTTTCTACAGCTTTGTGGTGTTGAAGCAGTCAGCCTTTCCCAGTGCCTGAGAGAGCTGTGACCTTCTTCCCGCGCTTCATTGAGCACCGCGCAACCGTATCTACGCGACGCTGCCTGCCAGACCGTTCGGGAGAAGGGGCAGTCCCAAAAAAGGTGAATTGAGCTTTCCAAATTTCCGTTGCAGCAAGCGTAGAAATACCCATTGGGCCACCCTCGCCGTTGAAGGCGATCGTTGCACCGAAGCTTGTCTTGGTGTAGCAGCCAAGCGAAAATCTTCACCGTACCAGGCGCCCAGGCTTTTCCAAATCGCGGTTTTTTCACCTGAGGGTGGGATGTCACTGATTTGTAAATCGTAAGCAGCCTTTGCCGAGTAATTTCCTCCTCCTGTGGTTTCCGTCCAGCTGATCGTGTCCTCGTCGGAGGAAAGAAGGATGCCTGCGCCCTGAATCTTCCTCCACATTTGCAAGAACTGGTGGGCAATCTCTGCTGTGTTGCCATGCCATAGGTTACACACCCATGTGTCATTTGCCAGCGCATCATGAACCGTCCTGTTTCTCCTTCTGGAGTGCTGAAACAAAGCAGGGAACTCGTGCTGCAGCGCCACCGGCCCGATCCATTTGCAAGTCCAGAAAGGTGCTATTTTTCCGTTGCCCAAGTGCACGTTGGTGGCCGCTGCAAACAACTCCAGGTCCTCCTTGGCACATGGGGCCGGGAAGTTCATCCAAGGCCGGCGTGGCTGTTGCCAGGAGAGCCACAACCAGCGCAGCCGGAGAGCTGTGCTGAACCGATGAAGATCCAGCAGACCAAGCCCCCCCCCTTGTCCACCGGAAGACAGACTTTTCCCCAGGCCACCTTGCATTTGGCGCCGGTGACATTCTCGTCATGAGCCCATAAAAACTGTCTCCTTTCTTTGTCCACCTCTTTTAGGATCTTCTTCGGCACTTTGAGTACAGTCATTGCAAACACCGGCAGCGCCGTCAGGACGGCACGCACCAGAACCCTTCTTCCTGCCATGTTCATCAGTTTTCCTTTCCACCCAGCCAACCTTGAGCGAATCCGGTCAATGATAAATTGGAAATGCACCAGCCTTAGTTTCCTTGGGGAGATTGGCAGTCCCAGGTATGTGCTTGGGAACGCGGACTGCAGCCCCCCAAAGTTTTGCAGAACCACATCTAACTGAAGATCAGCACAGTTGATAGGGATGACCGCAGATTTCGCCTGGTTTAACCTCAGTCCCGTTGCTTCCCTGAATCTGCCGAGCAAGTGCAGCAGGGCATCTACCTCCTCCTTAACCGGGTTGGCGAAAATGACGACGTCGTCAGCGTATAAGCTAACTCGCATGCTGATGCCCCGGCCTGGCAGCCGAGCGATCATCTCTTCCTCTGCAGCCGCTTGAAGGAGGTGGTGGAGGGGGTCGATCGCCAGGATGAAAAGCAGCGGGGATAGAGGATCGCCCTACCTAAAGCCACAGCCATGGGAAATAGATTGGCCCTGTGTTCCGTTGAGCAAGCAGGAGGATGTGGCAGAGGAGAGTAGCAGCGCAATCCATTTTCTCCATCTTGGAGGGAAACCCATTTTTTGCTTGAGCTCGAGCAAGTACTCCCATGACACCGAATCAAAAGCCCTTGCTATGTCCAGTTTGAAGAAAAGGGCCTTTTTCTTCGTCCTATGCAACATCCAAACACAACTCTGCACATACTGAAAGCTCTCGTGGATGCATTTGCCTTTCTGAAAAGCAGTCTGTGTCGGCGAGATGATCGTATCTAGGACCCGTGCCAGCCTTGCAGAGAGCACTTTGGAGATAAGTTTGGCCACTGAGTGGATCAAGCTGATTGGCCGAAAATGGTTGACCTCTGAAGCTCCATCTTTCTTTGGCAGCAGCGTAATCAGGGCCGTGTTGACCTCTTGGAAGTTTTGCCCAGCCACCTGGTGGAACTTGTTAAACACCGCCATGATATCATCCTGAATGATGTGCCAACAGGAGCGGAAGAATTGTCCGGTGAACCCGTCAGGGCCAGGAGCTTTTTCCGTTGGGGAGGAGACGACGGCTGCCCAGACCTCGGCCATGGAGAACGGCGAGTCCAATCCTTGCGGATCAATGGTGGGGATGGCCAGTCGCTCCCAGTTTATGGTGGCTTTTCTGTCCTCCTGCTTGCCTAGAAATCTGACGAAATGATCGTGAATAATCCTCTCCTTCCCGTTGTGATCAAAGACCTCCAAGCCATCCTCCCTAAGGGAGTGAATGAAGTTTTTTCTCCTTCTAGCTCTCACTCTTGCGTGGAAAAACTTCGTGTTTGCATCTCCTTCCTTTAGCCAGGTAATCCTAGAGGCTTGCCTTCTTCTTGCCCGCTCAATGGCTACTAAACCAAGCACTTTCAACTTGAGCTACTTTCTCAGGTGGAATTCTGCAGGCGTGAGCACTCTGCTCTCTTGCGCTACATCGAACAGACAGATGACCTCATTTGCGATGTGCAGCTGCATTTTTTCCTTTACCAAAAGAGGCCTTGCTCCAAATTCTCAGGTCAGCTGCAGTTCTGTCAAGCTTTATCTTGATCCTGACGAAAGGGCAGTCATGTTGCACTGGCCTTTGCCAGGCATGAGTGACCGTTTGGAGGAAATGAGGAAATTTAGGCCAGAAATTTTCAAATCTGAACCTAGCGCTTCTTCGCGGTGCATCCACAGCAGAGAGGACCAGGGGGCAGTGATCTGAAAAAGAAGTTGACGCAGAAACCAGCATGTGGTCTGGGTGCGATTCCTCCCAGCGTGCGTTGCAGAAAATCTTGTCAATTCTACACATGGTAGGGCTTTCTCTTTCATTGCTCCAAGTGAAACGCCGGTTTTTGCACTTGATTTCCTTCAGCCCTGCTAAATCCATGGCCCGCCGAAACTTCTCGATCATCCTTCTGTTTATGTTGGAGTTGCTCTTGTCTCGCGCTTGATATATCATGTTGAAATCACCATTGATCATCCACGGTTCGTCAGCGGGGGGGGGGGGGGGGCAGCAAATATCTCCGATAAGAAGCTCTCTTTTTGTGCATCATCAGTTGGGCCGTAGACCGTGGTCATCCAAAAATCCTTCCCTGAACTCCTTTCATGTACCCTAGCCGTAATGGAGAAACTACCCAGGTAGTGCGTGTTGGGGAACGTAGTAATTTCAAAATTTTCCTACGCACACGTAAGATCATGATGATGCATAGCAACGAGGGGAGAGTGTGATCTACGTACCTGATAGATCGACAACGGAAGCGTTAACTTGGTTGATGTAGTCGTACGTCTCCACGGCCCGACCGATCAAGCACCGAAACTACGGCACCTCCGAGTTCTAGCACACGTTCAGCTCGATGACGATCCCCGGACTCCGATCCAGCAAAGTGTCGGGGAAGAGTTCCGTCAGCACAACAGCGTGGTGACGATCTTGATGTACTACTGTCGCAGGGCTTCGCCTAAGCACCGCTACAATATGATCGAGGTGGAATATGGTGGCAGGGGCACCGCACACGGCTAAGGAACGATCTCAAGGATCAACTTGTGTCTTTGGGGTGCTCCTTGCCTCAGTATATAAAGGATGGAGGAGGAGGAGGCCGGCCAAGGTTGGTGCGGCCAGGATGTGGAGTCCTACTAGGACTCCAAGTCCTAGTAGGAGTCCACCAAGAGGGGAGGAAGGGAGAAGGAAGTGGAGGAGAAGGAGAGGTGGTCGGCCCCCTTTTCCCTAGTCCAATTTGGACTAGAGGGGAGGGGGGGCGCAGCAGCCCCTTGGCCCTTTCTCCTCTTCCCACTAAAGCCCATCAAGGCCCATTGCTTCTCCTGTAACTACCCGGTACTCCGAAAAATACCCGAATCACTCGGAACCTTTCCGATGTCCGAATATAGTCGTCCAATATATCAATCTTTACATCTCGACCATTTCGAGACTCCTCGTCATGTCCCCGATCTCATCCGGGACTCCAAACTCCTTCGGTACATCAAAACTCATAAACTCATATTATAACTGTCATCAAAACCTTAAGCGTGCGGACCCTACGGGTTTGAGAACAATGTAGACATGACCGAGACACGTCTCCGGTCAATAACCAATAGCGGGACCTGGATGCCCATATTGGCTCCTACATATTCTATGAAGATCTTTATCGGTCAGACCGCATAACAACATACGTTGTTCCCTTTGTCATCGGTATGTTACTTGCCCGAGATTCGATCGTCGGTATTCCAATACCTAGTTCAATCTCGTTACCGGCAAGTCTCTTTACTAATTCTGTAATACATCATCCCGCAACTAACTCATTAGTTGCAATGCTTGCAAGGCTTAAGTGATGTGCATTACCGAGAGGGCCCAGAGATACCTCTCCGACAATCGGAGTGACAAATCCTAATCTCGAAATATGCCAACCCAACATGTACCTTTGGAGACACCTGTAGAGCTCCTTTATAATCACCCAGTTACGTTGTGACGTTTGGTAGCACACAAAGTGTTCCTCCGGCAAACGGGAGTTGCATAATCTCATAGTCATAGGAACATGTATAAGTCATGAAGAAAGCAATAGCAACATACTAAACGATCGGGTGCTAAGCTAATGGAATGGGTCATGTCAATCAGATCATTCATCTAATGATGTGATCCCGTTAATCAAATAACAACTCTTTTGTCCATGGTTAGGAAACATAACCATCTTTGATTAACAAGCTAGTCAAGTAGAGGCACACTAGTGACACTCTGTTTGTCTATGTATTCACACATGTATTATGTTTCCGGTTAATACAATTCTAGCATGAATAATAAACATTTATCATGATATAAGGAAATAAATAATAACTTTATTATTGCCTCTAGGGCATATTTCCTTCAGTGCGAAGCTACGTCGACTACATCCTTGTCCCAAAAGATAGCCGCACCTCCTCTCGTCCCCATCGCCGGCAGCACCACACACCCCTGCAATCTGCTACCTCCTATCTCGCTAGCTACCGCAGTCGTCCAAGTATCGATCTTAGTCTCCTGTAAACACAACACTGCTACCCTATGGGAGGAGGCTACGTCGCTGACGACCGTGCGTTTTGCCGGGCAGTTTAAACCTCTAACATTCCAGGTCATGAAGGTTAGATTGCCGTCATTCATCGGAGAAACTTGAACTTGCACCGCCAACTGAACCCTCTACTTGAAGCAAACAGAGACACCGTACAGCGAAACCAGGGGCGACGACGGCCACCAGTAGCCCCAAAACCCCGTCGTCGTCGAGCCGTCCACAATGCCTTAGAACTAAACATAGAAACTAATCCTAACTCGAACTGGTTTAAGACCAGCCGCTGGCGGAGACTAGCTAACACTAAAACTACCAACATAATCAGCCTTGCATGATCTCCTCCGCGTCGGTGATTCCTGCCATGCCCGCCGCGACCTTCAGAGCACCTTGGTCGAGCCCCGTGAGCTTGGCGATCGCAGCAATGTCGCCATCGAAGAGTGGTTCCTGGAAGCACTTCATGATCCGCGCTGCAGCTCTTTCAGTCATCTTGTCCTTCGGGCCAAGCTCTCCCAGCTCCTGAACGAGGCGCAACACCGCACTTTGCGCCACTGGGGTGGAGGAGCCCGCGGCCGCCTGCCGCACGCTGCGGCAAGAAGGGGCGGAGGTTGCCCTGGACTTGGGCGGGGCGGAGAGGCGAGGACGGGGAGGCTGGCTGGAGAGAATCGGGGGTGGTGTCGTGGTTCTAAGTCTGACAGTAATGTAGGGGGGTAGGTATGGAGAGGTAAGATATTAGCTATGGAGAAGTTGTAAGCACGTGAGGTTTACGAGTTCAGGCCCTTCTCGGAGGAAGTAATAGCCCTACGTCTCGGAGCCCGGAGGCGGTCGACTGGATTATGCGTGTATGAATTACAGGGGTGCGAACCCTTTACACTGAGGAGGGGGTGGCTTATATAGAGTTCGTCAGAACCCTCCGGCCCTCAGTTATGCAGGGTTTTAAATACATTAAGGTCGAGCGTTACTGGTAACGCCCTCAATAAAGTGTTATGATGATCATAAAAGCTACTTAATAACCGACCGTTAGCGTGCGGAGTGCCTTTAGGTCTCCTGGCCGTCGAGTAGTTTGGTCTTGGTCGAGTGATCGCTTCTTGGTCGAGTGTCTCCGAGTCTGTCGAGTGGAACACTTCCAAGTCGATTGAAAGGTGATTTCTTCTAGAGATGTCCTTGGGTAGGGCAGTTTGGACAGGTCCATGACCCTACCCTAGATACATAGCTTCATCATTAGCCCCCGAATGGATCGAGGTTTGAGTGGGGAAGGAGTTGAGAATTTCCCCGACTCATTTTTCATGCCATGAGCATATCTGGTTTTGGATCAATGAACCTGAGTGATGACAACAACTTCCTTCGCAGTTGCCTTGATCCATTCTTAGTTTTTTGTCGAGTGAGTTTCTTTACTTGAAAGGCTCCGAGTGACGGTGCGGAGGAGATCTTCGGTCTGACAAGTTGTTCCGCTGCCCGCAGATTTCGCGGGATCCGAATTTTGGGAAGCGCGGGACGGGGGAGGCTGCAGTAATCCGGTGGGATAGAGCGGAGCCGCCTCGATCCCTGTGCCACCTTTTTCGCCACGTATCGCGCGCGCGATTGTTACGGGATTTGACAGGGCCGCCCGGGCCTACCAGTCAGCCACTCGGAAGCGGCCTCATATAAGGCATCGGACCGGGGTCTCTCAAACAGTGCGTCCCCATTATCTCTTCTCCTCTTCACGCTCCCTCGCCGCGCTCGCTCTCGCCCCAGCGCCACCGCTCCGTACGTGTCTCGCCGGCGACGATGGGGAAGGAGAAGACGACGGCTCTGGAGCGGGCAAAGAAGGCGACGGCGAAGTTGAAGGGGAAGGCGATCAGTCGGGGAGGATCCTCCTCGCGAACTGGCCTGCCGAAGGGCTGGATCCAGGGCGACTGGATCCGCTCAACAATAACCCAAGAAGACCTCGATGACCTAGTCGAAGGAGGGCTGATCCCCTATGAATCGGCGCGGCTTCCGGGGAAGGAATCCGAGCCGCAACCTCGGGAGGGTGAGCGCGTTCTCCTTGCCACCCATGTCGACCGTGGATTGTCCTTGCCTCCTCACCCTTTCTTTCGGGGATTTCTGAACTTCTTTGGGGCACAACTCCATCACTTCTCTCCCAACACAATCGTTTATCTCGCCACTTTCGTTTCTTTGTGTGAGAATTTCCTGGGTTGTCGGCCTCACTAGGGCCTTTTCAAGCACATTTTCACTTGTTGCTCCCAGACGGTGAAAAAGGCCAATCCGAGTGACGAGAGGACTCAAGTGATTCAGATGTGTGGGGGTCTTGGTATTCAGATGAGAGGGAAAAGTTCCTTTCCGACCATGATTCTTCCCGACTCAGTTCGCGGATGGCAGTCGACCTGGTTTTACTGCAAAGACCAGTCGACGCCAGGGCAGTCGACTGGTCTCCCTCCTTTCACCATGGACCGAGTGAGGAAACCCTCCCCTTTGAAGGTGCTCCCGGAGGAGAAGGCGCAGGTGAGGGTGCTGTTAGAGTGAGTGGTCCAGCTTATCCGTGACGGGGTCACCGGTATGGATCTCTTGGAGGTCTTCCTTCAGCGGCGCATCCAGCCTCTTCAAGCCCGAGACCATCCGATGTGGATGTATTCGGGTCTTGAAGACTCCACTCGGATTCACCCGGAGGAGGTCGATGACGACACACTGGAGAAGTGGCTGTCGGGCATGACCGGAAACAAGGACAACCCCAGGGGAGCCAGGAGAGTTCCTCCATTCGACCAGTCTCATGTACCAGAGAAGGTCCGATTCTGAGCTTTTGTTTGTAATCTGAATTCACTCGCGCAGTTGCCTATACTGAGTCGACTGACTTTGTTCTCCCTGCTTTCTTTCAGGCCATTATTGAAATGTATTCAATGCCCAACGGAGATCAAGGGCAGGACCCGGAAGGAGAGGCGAGCGGCGGCGATAGTGGCGAATGGGATTCTGACGGTGGAGGGGACGAAAAAAGCGACGATCCAAGTGACGAAGAAGAAGTCGAGTTGCCTCCTCGTAGGGAGAGGCGGTCCAAACTTGACCAAGAACGACCGAGCGCCCGTGAAAAGGCGATTGCTCAAGCTGGTCAGTCTTCAAAGCGTCCTCGGACCTCTTCGCCAACTCCGACTGAAAAAGCGTCAAAGCACCCCAAAGTCGCAGAGCCGAAGCTTCGGAAGGCGTTGCCAAAGATTAAGATTGACATCCCCGTCGCTTCTGCGTGAGTGTCTCCTTTTATCTTCACTCGACGCCCTATGCTATTTGTTTTTCTTGTTTTAACCGGACGAACTTTGGAGCTGGCAGCGCCGCTACTTCCGGGACCTCAGCTTACAGGGAAGATGATGAGGTGATGGAGGATGCGGTCACTTCTAATTTGGGTATGATTTCTGCCATTCTGTCTTTATTTTGGTCGATTCAACTGCAATGTGTACCATTGGGTGATGCGATTTTGTCGATTGAACTTTGAACAGCTCCTAACATTATTGACCTCCGTGATGATGATGATGACGAGCCCGAGAGGCCTTTGACAAGGAAAAATAGGCAAGCTCCTGCGAGCGAGGTGCCACAATCGACGCCGAGGGCGGAGCCAGTCGTTCAGGACGCTGGTGATGCCAATCGGGGTTCTATTACCTTCGTCGTGCCATTGTCGAGTGCCTTGCCTTCCTCGTCGACTGCTCAGGCCCCTGTCGACCCACCTTCAGTTTTTGCGACCCATCATGTCCCAGAGGACGAAGTGAATGCTGCCAAGGAAGCCATACGCCAAGCGGGCATTATGATGGAGAAGATGAAGACGGTGCGGGACGCCAGCCAGGCCGCCTACGATGCCAGCTCGGCTCTCCAGAGCAACATTCAGGTTAGTTGGTCGCCGCTTGTTCTGTTAGGATATGCTATCTGAAGACTCTTTCCGAAAATCTTTGCATCTGTACACCCACTGGGTGCGTCGATTGAATTTTTGAACTAGTGGGGGCACGCTGAGTGCACCCACTGGGTGTAGTCCCTGAGACTATGGTGGACTGCTGGCAGTCGACTGTAGTCTTTGTATTTTGTCGAGTGTAAACCGAACTGGTAGTTTGTCTCTTCCACTCGATCTGGTCGAGTGGGATCAGAACCGGTGGGGGCATGCCAAGTGCACCCACTGGGTGTAGTCCCCGAGACCGCGGTCGACTGCTGGCAGTCGACTGTGGTCTGAGTTCTACTTTCTCTCCACTTTGTTTTACTCCCTGCACTCGACTCCGGCGGGCCGGTCGAGTGGGATCAGAACCGGTGGAGGCACGCCAAGTGCACCCACTGGGTGTAGTCCCCGAGACTATGGTGGACCGCGGGCAGTCGACCGTAGTCTTAGTACTTATTGTCTTTGTCGTTTTTCGCTGTAAAATAACTTCTCCCCTTTGATTTCAGAAATCTTGTGATCTTGGAGCTCGCTTTGCTGACTTGGAGAAATAGCAGATTCAACTGAACCTTGACTTGGAGCTGGCCAAGACAGAGCTGCAAAAGGTCAAGGACGGCGCCACTGGTAAGACGAGTTTGTCGACTGGTCTGTCTTGGGCTTGAGTGCCCTTCTGCTCTTTCTGAATCAATCATCATTTCTTTGCAGAAAAACTGAGAGAAGCTCTGGTGAAGAAGGATCAGGATTTGGCTGCTGCTCGAAAGGAGGCTGACGACAGGACCGCTCTGGCTGAACAGAAACTGGCTTTGGTCGGCCAGTTGGAAGAAGAGAATACCAAGCTAAAATCTGCTCTGAACGAAGCCAACAAGGAGTGCTCGCGCTGGAAGAAGGAGAACCTCAACCTGTGCGAGAAGATGGAAGGCATCGCTCGCAGGAGGGACGATCTGGAGAGCTATTTGAGGAGCCTTGCCAAGAAGTTGTTCATCAAGCTTGAAGGTGCACATTTTGTTCCGACTGATTTTTTTTGTGTCGACTCAGCGTATGAAAATTGACTTATCCTTGGATCATGAATGTAGAGTTTTGCCAGGACTTCGAGGAGGAGACTGGGTGGATCGAACCAGGTTTGGATCCAATCAATTCTCCCGTGAAAGATGAAATTGCCATAAATCTGCTCCAACTGGAATTCCGCATCGACGGTGTCGTGGACTACTTGGCTCGACTGAAGGTCTCCATGTCACGGATCGACCCAACACTTTGGCCAGAGGCCACGCTCCAAAATGATCTTGAGTCCCTGATGACTCGACTTAACGAAATCCCTGACCGAGTGCAAGAGTGGAAGAAGTCTTATGCCTGGTGTGGCATTGATGTGGCTCTGTCTTTGGTTCGCGTCCATTACAAGGAGGTGCGACAAGATAAGCTGGCAGCAATCAAGGTCGCCAACACCTAGAAGCATGATTTCCGATCTGTTATGGAGACTTTCATCGCTGCAGCCACTCGGATCGCCGACGGCGTCGACTTAGACGAGTTCGTCGAGCCTGCTAGTCCTCCTCCCGCGGAGTGAACAAACTTTTATGCCTCACCTTAAATTTGCCTCGGAATGCCAAGTGGTTTTTGTAACCGTTAAACTCTTTCGGGCTGAATGCCCGAGCACTTCGATCTGTGGTCCAGAACCTTTAGGATTTATCTGAACTTGGTTTATCGTTGAATATCTTCATGAATCCCCTGCCGAGTGAACTCGTTCTTCATTTGAGACAACTTTTGTATTTGTAGCGCAGCTCCGAAGGAGAAGGAAGCAGTCGACCTACGCCTCGTTGCCCTTGCGGGTCGGCGATGGAATGCACATTGTATTTGTGGCGAAGCTCCTCAAGAGAAGGTGGCAGTAGTCCTGCACCTCGTCGTCCTTGCGGAGTGGGATGGAGCGCACATTGTATTTGTGGCGAGACTCTCCAGGGGAAGGCGGCAGTTGACCCGCACCTCGTTACTACAGAGTGGGATGGAGCGCACATTGTATTTGTGGCAAAGCTCCCCAGGAGAAGGTGGCAGTAGTCCTGCACCTCGTCGTCCTTGCGGATTGAGATGTGTTTCATACTTAGGCGAGTACTGGACTGCTGCTAAGCCCCCGAGTGGGAGGATTGCTCTCCACTCGGCGGGATTTTTTCAAACTTAGGCGAGTACCGGACTGCAGCTAAGTCTCCGAGTGAGAAAACTTAGGCGAGTACTGGACTACAGCTAAGCCCCCGAGTGGGAGGATTGCTCTCCACTCGGTAGGATTTTTTCAAACTTAGGCGAGTGCCGGACTGCAGCTAAGTCTCCGAGTGAGAAAACTTAGGCGAGTACTGGATTGTAGCCAAGCCCCTGAGTGGGAGGAGTGCTCTCCACTCGGTAGGATTTTTTCAAACTTAGGCGAGTGCCGGACTGCAGCTAAGTCTCCGAGTGAGAAAACTTAGGCAAGTACTGGACTACAGCTAAGCCCCCGAGTGGGAGGATTGCTCTCCACTCGATAGGATTTTTTTCAAACTTAGACGAGTGCCGGACTGCAGCTAAGTCTCCGAGTGAGAAAACTTAGGCGAGCACTGGACTGCAGCTAAGCCCCCGAGTGGGAGGATTGCTCTCCACTCGGTAGGATTTTTTCAAACTTAGGCGAGTGCCGGACTGCAGCCAAGTCTCCGAGTGAGAAAACTTAGGTGACTACTGGACTACAGCTAAGCCCCCGAGTGGGAGGATTGCTCTCCACTCGGTAGGATTTTTTCAAACTTAGGCGAGTGCCGGACTACAGCTAAGTCTCCGAGTGAGAGAACTTAGGCGAGTACTGGACTGCAGCTAAGCCCCCGAGTGGGAGGATTGCTCTCCACTCGGTAGGATTTTTAAATACTTAGGCGAAACGGGTTCGCAGCTAAGCCCCCGAGTGGGAGGCTGGCTCACCACTCGGTAGGAAATTATTTTTACAAACTTAGGCGAAGCGGATCCGCAGCTAAGCCACCCACTGGGGGATTTCTTACGCAAACAAAAACAATAATAATCACTGGGAAAATTATAACGCTCTTGTCTTTGATAAATAAACTACAGGAGTTTTTTCTTATTACATCTCATCCGAGTGAGAATTCAAGTATAAAAGGGGCGGAGTAGCTCCGCATTCCAGGCTCGTGGCTCATCAATCTGGCGATCGACATTGTAGAGGTGGTACACTCCATTGTGGAGGACTCTGGTGACTATGAAGGGGCCTTCCCAAGTAGGAGCAAGTTTGTGTGGTTTTTGCTGATCCACGCGGAGGACTAAGTCTCCTTCTTGGAAAGCTCGACTCTTCACATTTCTGGCATGGAATCGACGCAAGTCTTGCTGATAGATGGTCGATCGGATCATGGCCATTTCTCTTTCTTCTTCTAGGAGGTCGACTGCGTCCTGCCGGGCTTGTTCTGCTTCTTCTTCAGAGTAGAGCTCGACTCGAGGGGCGTTGTGAAGCATGTCACTCGGCAAGACTGCTTCGGCTCCGTAGACCAGAAAGAATGGGGTTCTTCCGGTCGATCAGTTCGGGGTCGTCCTCAATCCCCAAAGAACTGATGGAAGCTCGTCGACCCATGCACCTGCTGCGTGCTTGAGATCGTGCATCAATCGAGGTTTCGGTCCTTTGAGAATTAGGCCATTTGCTCTTTCCGCCTGTCCATTCGACTGAGGGTGAGCGACCGAAGCATAGTCGACTCGTGTGCCCTGAGAGGCGCAAAAGGCCCTGAATTTGTCGGAATCGAAGTTTGACCCATTGTCAGTGATGATGTTGTGCGGAACTCCGTATCTGAATATTAACTCTCTGATGAAACGATAGCAGTGCAAGCATCAAGATTCTTGATAGGCTTAGCTTCAATCCATTTGGTGAACTTGTCGACTGCTACTAGCACATGAGTGAAGCCGCTCCTGCCCGTTTTCAGTGGTCCAACCATGTCCAGCCTAACGAGTGGAATGGTTTTTAGAGCTGACGCGGGCTTGTGTGACATATTGGAGTAATACTGACATCCTTCACATTTGTCGACTATCTCTTTTGCCATTTCATTGGCCCTTGGCCAGTAAAATCTCGCTCGGTATGCTTTAGCCACAATGGTCCGAGAGGACGCATGATGACCACAGGTCCCCGAGTGGATATCATCAAGGATCATCTGACCTTCTTCTGGTGTTATACACTTCTGACTGACTCCAGTCGCGCTTTCTCTATACAACTGTCCCTTTATGACTGTAAAGGCCTTGGATCGACGGACGATCTGTCAAGCCTCTTCTTCGTCCTCTGGGAGTTCTTTCCTTAGGATGTACGCAATGTACGGTACTGTCCAATCGGGAGTGATGACCAAGACTTCCATGATCAGGTCGACCATAGCTGGAACATCAACTTCAGTCGGATCCATGGCACTTTTTGGCTGCAGGGCCTCTTCAGTGAAGGGATCCTCCTGAACTGATGGTGTGTGGATGTGTTCCAAAAACACATTGCTGGGAATGGCTTCTCTTTTGGAACCTATTTTTGCCAAATCATCAGCCGCTTGATTTTTCAGTCTGGGTATGTGATGAAGCTCTAACCCCTCGAATTTCTTCTCCAGCTTTCTCACTGCATTGCAATAACCAGTCATGGCTGGACTTCTGACGTCCCATTCCTTCATCACCTGATTAACCACCAAATATGAGTCGCCATAGACCATGAGGCGACGGACGCCGAGTGAAATGGCCATGCGCAACCCATATAAAAGTGCTTCATATTCCGCCTCGTTATTGGAGGAATCAAAGTGGATTTGAAGAACATATCTGAGCTTATCTCCTCGAGGGGAGACCAACACCACCCTGGCACCGGAACCATTCAGCATTTTGGAACCATCGAAGAACATGGTCCAATGCTCCGAGTGAACCTGAGTCGGCAGTTGTTATTCAATCCACTCGGCGACGAAATCTTCTATTGCCTGGGACTTGATAGCTTTCTTTGCCTTGAACTTGATATCTAGAGGAAGGAGTTCAATCGCCCATTTTGCCACTCGACCAGTTGCATCTCTGTTGTGCAGGATCTCTGACAATGGAGCGTCACTGGCGACTGTAATGGAATGATCAGAGAAGTAGTGAGCAACTTTCTTTGTGGTCATATAAATCCCATATACAAGCTTCTGATAATGAGGATATCTTTGCTTCGATGGGGTCAAAACTTCAGAAATATAATATACTGGGCGCTGAACTTCGAAGGCTTTTCCTTCTTCTTCCCGCTCGACCGTAAGTACCATACTGACGACTTGTCCCGTGGCTGCGATGTAAAGCAGCAAAGGCTCCTTGCTGATTGGGGCAGCAAGCACCGGCTGGGTGGAGAGCAGAGCTTTGAGCTCTGCAAACGCTGCATCAGCTTCGGAAGTCCACTCGAACTTGTCGGACTTCTTCATCAATCGGTAAAGAGGCAATGCCTTTTTCACCGAGATGAGATATGAATCAACTTAAAGTGGCCAAGCAACCAGTAAGCTTCTGGACGTCGTGCACTCGCACAAGACTTTTCATTCGGAGTATAGTACCGACTTTTTCTGGATTGGCGTCGATTCCCCGTTCGGAAAAGAGAAAACCGAGTAATTTTCTGCCAGGAACTCCGAATGTGCACTTTGATGGATTAAGCTTGATATCATACCTCCTGAGGTTGGCAAAGGTTTCAGCAAGGTCAGCCAACAGGTCGGAACCCTTCCATGACTTGACCATAATGTAATCCATGTACGCTTCCACATTCCGACTGATTTGAGTGAGCAAACACTTTTGAATCATCCTCATGAATGTGGCTCCGGCATTCTTGAGGCCGAACGACATGGTAATATAACAGAAGCACCCGAATGGAGTGATGAAAGCTGTTTTGATCTCGTCAGGTCCATACAGACGGATCTGATGGTACCCGGAATAGGCGTCTAAAAAAGACAGCCGCTCACATCCCGCAGTCGAGTCGACTATCTGATCGATGCGGGGGAGAGGAAAATGATCTTTCGGGCAGGCCCGATTGATATGTTTAAAGTCAATGCACATGCGAAGTGACTTGTCCTTCTTGGGGACCATGACAACATTGGCGAGCCACTCGGAGTGGTAGATTTCTCGGATGAACTCCGCTGCTAAGAGCCGAGCCACCTCCTCGCCAATAGCCTTTCTTTTCTAGACGGCGGACCGTCGGAGATGTTCCTTGACAGGTTTTACTTTTGAGTCAACCGTGGTGCTCAGCCAGCTCCCTGGGAACACCCGACATGTCAGAAGGCTTCCATGCGAAAATGTCCTAGTTCTCACGGAGGAACTGGATGAGCGCTTCTTCCTATTTGGAGTTGAGTGTTGTTGAGATATGAGTTGGAGCAGCACTGGGATCCTTCGGGTGGATGTGAGCTGTCTTCGTTTCACCAGACGACTGAAAAGCTGATTCTGTAGCGGGCTTCTTGGCTCGTAACAAATCACTCGGGTCTGCAGTCTTCTGGTATTCCTGCAGCTCCACCACTGCCATCTAAGCATCAGCGATCTTTGAACCTTTCTGAAAACATTCTTCTGCTTTCTTCTGATTGCCCGTAATAGTGATCACACCTTTGGGGCCAGGCATCTTCAGTTTGAGATACACATAACATGGTCGGGCCATGAAGCGTGCATAAGCCGGCCTGCCCAAAATAGCGTGATAGGCACTCTGGAAGTCTACAACTTCAAACATCAACTTTTCTTTGTGGTAATTCTTGGAATCACCGAAAACCACATCAAGAGCAATCTGGCCGAGTGATTCAGCCTTCTTCCCAGGAATGACTCCATGGAAACTCATGTTGCTGGTACTGAGTCTGGACATCGGAATGCCCATCCCTTTCAACGTCTCAACATATAATATGTTCAAACCACTGCCACCATCCATCAAGACTTTGGTCAGTCGAGTGCCTTCAACAACTGGGTCGACCACTGTCGGTGTCAGAACCAGCGGATCTCGGGTAGGGGGTCCCGAACTGTGCGTCTAGGCCGTATGGTAACAGGAGGCAAGGAACACGATGTTTTACCCAGGTTCGGGCCCTCTTGATGGAGGTAAAACCCTACGTCCTGCTTGATTAATATTGATGATATGGGTATTACAAGAGTAGATCTACCACGAGATCAAGGAGGCTAAACCCTAAAAGCTAGCCTATGGTATGATTGTTGTATGATGAAGTTGTCCTACGGACTAAAACCCTCCGGTTTATATAGACACCGGAGAGGGTTAGGGTTACACAAAGTCGGTTACAATGGTAGGAGGTCTTGAATATCCGCATCGCCAAGCTTGCCTTCCACGCCAAGGAAAGTCCCATCCGAACACGGGACAAAGTCTTGAATCTTGTATCTTCATAGTCCTGGTGTCGGTGTCAAAACCGGCGGATCTCGGGTAGGGGGTCCCGAACTATGCGTCTAGGCCGGATGGTAATAGGAGGCAGGGAACATGATGTTTTACCCAGGTTCGGGCCCTCTTGATGGAGGTAAAACCCTACGTCCTGCTTGATTAATATTGATGATATGGGTAGTACAAGAGTAGATCTACCACGAGATCAAGGAGGCTAAACCCTAGAAGCTAGCCTATGGTATGATTGTTGTATATGGAGTTGATTGTCTACGGACTACAACCCTCCGGTTTATATAGACACCGGATAGGGTTAGGGTTACATAGAGTCGGTTACAATGGTAGGAGATCTTGAATATCCGCATCGCCAAGCTTGCCTTCCACGCCAAGGAAAGTCCCATCCGGACACGGGACGAAGTCTTCAATCTTGTATCTTCATAGTCCAGGAGTCCGGCTGAAGGTATAGTCCGGCTACCCGAACACCCCCTAATCCAGGACTCCCTCAGTAGCCCCTGAACCAGGCTTCAATGACGACGAGTCCGGCGCGCAAATTGTCTTCGGCATTGCAAGGCGGGTTCCTCCTCCAAGTCCTTCATAGAAGATTGTAAACACCAAGAGTAGTGTCCGGCTCTGCAAAATAAGCTTCCACATATTGCCATAGAGAGAATAATATTAACACAAATCAAATCTGCTGACGTATTCCGCAGTGCGTCATCACACTACAGCCAAGTCCTTCACTCGAATCGTTTTCACTTTTCCACCTCAGCGTGTTTTGCGAGGCGGTTTCCTTGGCACGTCTTGTCAAAGCAGAGATCGTGTACCCCCCTTTTACGGGATTCTCATCAATACGGACGTGGGTAACCCAACCGCGCCACTTATCACGGCGCTTGGGAGGCAAGCGAGTTTTACTAGGCAGGTGGGGACGCACAACCGCATCCGCCCATATAAGGGGACAAGGATCCACCTTTTTACCTACGCCTTCTTCCTCCTTTGCCTATCCATCTCCTGCGCACCCGAGCTCCAGCGCCCAAGCCCGCACTTCCCACCTCAACCTTCTCCAGCAATGTCCGGAGCGGGAGGCAAGTGGATGGTCTCCTCCGTCACGGAGGGCAAAGTCAAGAAGCTAAGGAAGGCCGGATACCTGTCCAAGGACATCGCGCACCGGCTTCCCGAAGAGGGGCAGCTTCTCCCCACCCCAAGGCCCCATGAGAGGGTAGTATTTCTCCCCCACTTCCTCCGCGGACTGGGTTTTCCACTCCACCCATTTGTCCGGGGGCTCATGTTCTACTACGGCCTGGATTTCCATGATCTGGCTCCGAACTTCATCCTCAACATCTCGGCGTTTATCGTCGTGTGCGAGGCTTTTCTCCGCGTCCGCCCTCATTTCGGCCTCTGGCTCAAGACCTTCAACGTCAAGCCCAAGGTGGTGCGCGGCAGCCAGGCGGAGTGCGGAGGCGCCATGGCGGGCAAGATGGCCAACGTCCTATGGTTCGAGGGCTCTTTCGTGGAGACCCTAAAGGGATGGCAATCCGGGTGGTTTTATATCACCGAGCCGCGCGATCCGAAATGGACCGCAGCCCCCGAGTTCCGATCCGGACCCCCCACGCGGCTTATGTCCTGGAAAGAGACGGGCCTGTCATGGGGTGACGAAAAAGAGGTGACCGGATTGCAAACATGCATCCAGTCCCTGGTGAACAAGCCAGTCCGGCTTGTTAATGTAATCCAGGTTATGCTCGTCCGCCGGATCCTCCCGTGCCAACAACGGGATTTTAATCTGTGGGAGTTCGACCCGGCGCAGCATCAAACCCTCAGCAGGCTCTTCGACACGACGTACGAAGACGCCTGGAAGATGCTATTCAAGGGCGCCGAGGCTCCCGCATCCGCTTCCGAGGACCGCGGATACAGCTCGCAGCGTCACGCTAGCGAGGTAAGCCATCTACACCTTTTACAGGATGTTAAGCTTTTTTCATAGTTTGACTCTATGCGGGATCTAAACTCCCTTACCTTTGACAGGCTTGGCGGGCGATATCCGGACCGATTAACTGTCCGGCTCCGCTGCCCGAAGACCCAGCCCCAGCTCTACTAGTGAAGCTGCTGGTTCCGGCACCTTATGTGGTGCCGGAGAAGAAGGCCAAGAAGAAGAGGACCACGGGGACTCGAAAGAGTGCCCGCAACGTGGTGGTGTCGGACTCGTCATCTGACGAGTCCGAGACGCCCTCCTCCCGCGAAAACGAGGAGGAGGAAGAAGAAAACTCTCCCCTCCCAGGAGGGAGGGGAGAAGAGGAAGGCCGCCCCAACGGGGGAGGCCGAGGGGTCTAGAAAAAGGAAGACCCCTCCACCGGACTACGCCTCCAACGCCGAAGAGGGCAAAGAGGAGTGGCCAAACAGGGCCAAGCGTCCGGCGAAATCGTAAGTTCGGATATCAGAGTAACTCATGATGTTCCTTTGTTGCACAGCTTTCCCTAATGTCGAATGTAATTATGCAGTCCGCCCCGGGCCGAATTCGATGAATCGTCGGGCGGCTCCCTGGACTCATCGGACGTGAACTCAGTTCCGCCCGCTGTCTCCCCCCGCACTGCAGACGACGCTGAAGTGGCATCGCGACAAGCTCCGGGGCAGGAGGAGGTGGTCTCGGAGGAGCCACAAGGCAACCTCCCGGACTCCAGGAGTGAAGGGGATAAGGCTCCCCGGGGCTCTCAGTCCGGCTTTGTGCCGGGCACCGCGCCGGAATCTTCCACAGTTCCGGACCGCGGTAGTCAAACTCCTTCCAAGAGGAGCAAGCCTTCTGAGCCGGCGGCCTCCGTCCAACCGGAGGTGCCGGACAATCTGCTGGAGGTGCTTGACGATGCCTCCATCGACGAGGGGCACCGTACTATTATGAGTACGGTGATCCAGAAGGTTCAGTCCGCCAAGGGCGGACTGACTGAAGCTTGCGCTAGCCTTCTAACAGGCTTCGAGGTAAGTAAAAATATGTAAAAATATTACCGCATAGACAGTAGCCCCTGATGCTCTGTTTGGCGTTCGGAAAGAAAAGCCGAATAGAGGATCTATTAAATTTCACAGGAGTCTAAAAAAAGAGTCAATATGCGTATGCAGGCTTCGCTACTATCCATCGCCGCACTGACTGCAGAGGTGGGTGTCCTGAAGCAGGACCTCGAGCGGACCGAGCAAGAGCTCGACCTTGCCAAGCGGCGGCTCGAGGAGGAAGAAGGTAAGAAATACCTTACAGAAAAAGTGCCTATAAAAAGGCTTGATTGCAAAAAGAGTAACAGGATTGTACTGCTTATTGTAGGGGCCACGACTGAGGTGGCGACCCTTAAGCAGGCGATGTCTGAGGCCGAAAAGAAAACGGCCACGGAGCGCACCGAGCGAGACAGACTTGGGGCTCAGGTCAGCGAGGTGCAGCAAGAGCTTCAGGCTCTCATGAAAAAACATGAGAGTTTGGAGCTGGAGTCGAAGGCGCAAGCATCCGAGCTTGCAACGGCCCTAGAGGCTGCCAAGTCTGCCAAGGCCGAAGCCCAAAAGGCCCTCCGAGAGTTGGAGGAGATGACGAAGATAGCAGCGGGTAAGGCATTCTTTATGCAAAACAGAAATATAAAAGTGAACTACCTGTTACTTACCCGAATCCAGAGCTCTCCAGGGGCATTCGCAGATCTTCCCCATAGCGTATCCGACACCGCCGCATTCTACCGAGCTGAAGAGGGTAGCTCGACGAAGAAGGTGTTCTGGTCTCAGTATTCAGAGGTCGAACACCCTGTGCCCTTGAGCGACCAGCTGAAACAGCTGGTCAAGCTCCACAAGGCGGCCGAGCAGGCCATGAAGGGCTTCATAGTTCGGCTGTGGCCTGGGGAGGCCCTGCCTGGGAGCTATTTCGGGCTGGTGCGGCGGCTGGTGGAGGCCTGTCCGAGGCTTGAGGTCATCAAGCGCTCCGTCTGCATCGAAGGTGCCCATCGGGCCCTTGCCCGTGCAAAGGTGCACTGGGGTAAGCTGGACGGTGAGAAGCTTGTGAAGGACGGGCCGCCGCCGGGGAAGGAGCATCGCAAGCCCGAGAACTACTACAAGGATGTTCTTGCAGGTGCCCGCCTTGTGGCGGATGAATGTACCAAGGATGTGATATTTGAATGAACTCGCTCGTGTTTATCCTATGCGCTGAAAACTTGTTCATATGCGCTAAGCAATGCTTATTGAATTTAAAATATTACTTTCTATGCGTCCGTTTATCAAAAATTAAGACATGGCCAGTCGTCGGCTTCTGCCCCCGTGCCACTAGTGCTGGGGTGTTCGGGATAAACCTGAGCGCTCTTTTTCCCATAGTTGGGT
Organism: Triticum aestivum; assembly: GCF_018294505.1. Lineage (NCBI taxonomy): Eukaryota > Viridiplantae > Streptophyta > Magnoliopsida > Poales > Poaceae > Triticum > Triticum aestivum. The sequence goes on from NC_057806.1 coordinate 576,459,166, forward strand.
CCTTCGAGGGAGGCGCTCAGCACAACGAACCAGGCAATCGGACTATAATGCTTGAACACTCTCACTTAGCCATAGAACTCTATAATTTTAAATTTCGGCGAAGCCCCTAGTTCGGAAGACCGAGTTCGGGGCGCTATCCACGCCTTGGCCGGACAAAGCCAGCTCCTCGCTCGAAGCGACATAAGCCTTTAGGGACTCGAAAAACCTCTCGAACAGCGACCGGTCTCTCGCCACATCATGACAGTCAGTTTTAGCTTTCTCCACTGAGGTGCTTAACCCAGCTGAACCGGGGCACAATCGCAGTGGTTCTCCTAGTGCTACCTTAGCCGATAGAGCAGAACGTAAGGCACCAAAACATAGGAGCCGGGCAAACCCAACTATTGACCCAAATCATGATTCGGAGCCGATGCATATAGTGCTATAAGTTCGGGGTGCCGCACTTGTGAAAGTGTACGGACTTCTCACACCATTATGAGGGGTACTGAAGCCCCTGGCGTGTTTGCCGTACCATGGTGTACGGGTGCAATCATGTCATTTAATAAACATAAATGTGAAAAGAAGACAATGCAAAAAATAGACAAGAAGCTAAGCATTGTTTATAGAGAGGCTATTTATCAAAGCCGAACGATACAAATAGTGTGGTAAGCAAAAGATATTAGACTATTCAGTATGTCCTGACCAGGGGCAGGCCGCGGAATTGTATTTAAAATAGGTATACCGCTCGTAACAGAGACCACCTGGGAGTTCCATAATGCGGCATGGCTTGTCTGCCTCCCTGGATCTTGCATCGTTTGTGCGGCAGTCGAATTGCCGAACAGGTCGTCCGAAGTATGGAGTCCTAAAAGTAAGAAAAAATTAAAAAAAGAATCTGGTAGCCCCTAGTATGTTTTAAGCCGTATTTTAGGCGTGCCGTTATTGTGCCCCTTCCCCTGTGCCCATGGTATTTCAAGGGCGTAGTTATGTACACGAGGTACTGGTTTCGCTATGTCGCGAAAGCTGGGGTTGGGGCCGCATTGCTACGCTTGCTCAGAGTGTGCCAGGCGGTCCTGCTGTGGGTTACTCCGGGCGCGCTTGGCAGTGTCTGGCTTTTTAATGGCCGGACTGGAGAATTGCCTGAGAAGGCTACTTTGTACCTCCGCTGCGAGAGCCGCCGTATGCTCCTCCGTACGGAGGGAGCGTTCGGTGTTTCCATTGACCGTAATAACTCCTCGAGGGCCTGGCATCTTGAGCTTGAGATATGCGTAGTGCGGCACCGCATTGAACTTTGCGAATGCGGTTCGTCCGAGCAGGGCATGATAGCCACTACGAAACGGGACTATATCGAAGATTAACTCTTCGCATCGGAAATTTTCCGGGGATCCGAAGACCACGTCAAGTGTTACTGAGCCTGTATAGTTGGCTTCTACACCTGGTATAACGCCTTTAAAGGTCGTTCTTGTGGTCTTAGTCCTTGAGGGATCTATGCCCATTTTCCGCACTGTATCCTGATAAAGCAGGTTCAGGCTACTGCCGCCGTCCATGAGGACTCTTGTGAGATGAAATCCGTCGATGATTGGGTCGAGAACCAATGCGGCGAAGCCTCCATGACGGATGCTAGTGGGATGGTCCCTTCGATCAAAAGTGATCGGGCAGGAGGACCATGGGTTGAACTTTGGGGCGACTGGCTCCATCGCGTATACGTCCCGTAGCGCACGCTTCCGCTCCCGCTTGGGAATGTGGGTTGCGTATATCATGTTCACCGTCCGCACTTGTGGGGGAAAGCCCTTCTGTCCATTGTTGTTCGGCGGCTTGGGCTCCTCGTCGTCGCTGTGCAGCCCCTTGTCTCTGTTTTCGGCCCTTAACTTGCCTGCCTGCTTGAACACCCAACAATCCCTGTTAGTGTGATTGGCTGGCCTTTCGGGGTGCCATGTATCTGGCACAAGCGATCGAGTATTCGGTCCAAACTGGACGGGCCCTGAGTGTTCTTTTTGAATGGCTTTTTCCGCTGACCGGATTTATAGCCTTTGAATCCGGCATTGACTGCCGTGTCTTCATTGCTGTCGCTGTTAACGCAGCGTTTTTGCTTATTCCGACGTGTCCTGCCACTTTTGTCCTTGGTATCCGAATTACCAGGGTTCCTTGATAAGTTGTTACTGCGAGCTAGCCAGCTGTCTTCTCCCGCGCAAAAGCGGGTCATGAGTGTCGTGAGGGCCGCCATGGATTTCGGCTTTTCCTGTCCCAGGTGCTGGGCAAGCCACTCGTCGCGGATGTTATGCTTGAAGGCTACTAGGGCCTCTGCGTCCGGAAAGCCGACAATTTGGTTTTTCTTTGTTAGGAACCGTGTCCAGAATTGTCTGGCTGATTCCTCTGGCTGCTGAATTATGTGGCTTAAGTCGTCGGCATCCGGTGGTCGCACGTAAGTGCCCTGGAAGTTGTCGAGGAATGCGGCTTCCAGGTCCTCCCAAGAACCGATTGAGTCTGCTGGCAAGCTGTTAAGCCAATGCCGGGCCGGTCCTTTAAGTTTGAGCGGGAGGTATTTGATGGCGTGTAGATCATCGCCGCGTGCCATGTGGATGTGAAGGAGATAATCCTCGATCCATACCGCCGGATCTGTTGTGCCATCGTATGATTCGATGTTTACGGGTTTGAACCCCTCTGGGATTTTATGATCCATTACTTCATTCGTGAAGCATAGCGGGTGTGCGGCGCCTCTGTACTGGTCTATATCACGACGTAGCTCGGAAGAGCTATGTTTGTTGTGTTCGGCCTGGCTAGATTTGTTGTATCCGGAGTGAAGATCATTGTCACATGCCGTAGGGCGCCTGCGCGATCCGTAGATCGATCTTGTTTGTCTTGCCTTATCCTCCAGTATGTCTCGCAGGTCGGGCGCATTTTCCCGTGCCTTAGTTGAGTGGCGTCGGGGCATGGCTTGGGTGGAGGGCCGAGAGGCCTCTCTGTCGCGGCCGCGAGGTGGCCGGTCTGCCATGTCATGTGCTGGTGATGTAGGTGCTTCCTCCTCTGATCGGGGTAGCGGCCTGCGCTTCGGGTAACTCTTGGAGGGGCGTTCGAGTTCATACTCTTCGGCCGCAAGGACTTCAGTCCATCTGTCAGCTAACAGATCTTGGGCAGCTCTAAGCTGTTGCTGCTTTTTCTTGAGGCTGCTTGCCGTGGCTAAAAGCCTGCGTTTAAAACGCTCTTGTTCGGCGGGGTCTGATGGTATGACGAATTCGTCGTCATCGAGGCTTGCCTCGTCTTCGGAGGGAGGCGTATAGTTATCATCCTCGACCTCTCGGTCTGCCGCTCTCTCATGTGGGCTAGCTTCTTCATCTTCCTGTGCCGAATCTTGCTGAGGCGGGTGTTCTTCGGCGCTATCCGGGGTAGTATTATCTCCCGTGCCGGAATCACCATTTTTTGCTTTGGCGGGATTTAGAGCGGCGCCGCTGACGCCGGCGCTTTGGCTGTTTCTTGGGGGCGTCATCCCCTACTGTTCCATCACCATCTCCATCTTTTGGAGTATCCACCATATATATGGCATATGACGAGGTGGCCTTCCAACGCCCTACAGGTGCTGGTTCCTGTTCGTCTCCTACATCGTCGTCCATGCCGTCGATATCTTCGGAGCTGAAGTCAAGCATGTCGGTTAGATCGTCGATAGTGGCTACAAAGTGGGTGGTGGGTGGGCTTTGAATTTCCTCACCGTCCGTATCCCACCCTCGTTGACCGTAGTCCGGCCAAGGCTCTCCTGATAAAGAGAGAGACTTAAGAGAATTCAGGATGTCGCCAAAAGGCGAATGCTGAAAGATGTCTGTGGCGGTGAACTCCATTATCGGCGCCCAATCGGATTCGGTTGGCAGGGGCGCGGGGGGTTTGGAGTCCGGGAAGAAATCCGGATCCTCGGAGTCACGGGTCGTGCAGAGTGCGGGGCTAGCGTTCGGCTCGATCGCTTTCGGGATCGCAGCCCCCGAGGTGACGTCCGACCGCTCATCCTCGATTAGTGCAATAGGCTCCGATTTAGGGGTCGGAACCGATGCGTGTGCAGCCTCCAGGACACTGTCTGGGGGCAGAGCTAGATCATGCCCCTCGAGATAGTGCGGCGCGCTTGGCTGTGGCTCGAGCCCGTCGAAGATCAAGTCTCTGCAGATGTCAGCCGTGTAGTTTAAGCTTCCAAACCTGACTTGATGGCCAGGGGCGTAGCTTTTGATCTGCTCCAGGTGGCCGAGCGAATTGGCCCGCAGAGCGAAGTCGCCGAAGACGAAGATCTATCCGGGGAGAAAAGTCTCACCCTAGACCGCATCGTTGTTGATGATCAAAGGAGCCATCGGGCCTAAAGGCGACGACACAGAGGAACTCTCAATGAAAGCACCAAAGTCAGTGTCAAAACCGGCGGATCTCGGGTAGGGGGTCCCGAACTGTGCGTCTAGGCCGGATGGTAACAGGAGGCAGGGAACACGATGTTTTACCCAGGTTCGGGCCCTCTTGATGGAGGTAAAACCCTACGTCCTGCTTGATTAATATTGATGACATGGGTAGTACAAGAGTAGATCTACTACGAGATCAAGGAGGCTAAACCCTAGAAGCTAGCCTATGGTATGATTGTTGTATATGGAGTTGATTGTCTACGGACTACAACCCTCCAGTTTATATAGACACCGGATATGGTTAGGGTTACATAGACTCGGTTACGATGGTAGGAGATCTTGAATATCCGCATCGCCAAGCTTGCCTTCCACGCCAAGGAAAGTCCCATCCGGACACGGGACGAAGTCTTCAATCCTGTATCTTCATAGTCCAGGAGTCCGGCTGAAGGTATAGTCCGGCTACCCGAACACCCCCTAATCCAGGACTCCCTCACCTGGAGTCCGGCTGAAGGTATAGTCCGGCTACCCGAACACCCCCTAAGCCAGGACTCCCTCAGTAGCCCCTGAACCAGGCTTCAATGACGACGAGTCCGGTGCGTAGATTGTCTTCGGCATTGCAAGGCGGGTTCCTCCTCCAAATTCTTCATAAAAGTTTGTAAACACCAAGAGTAGTGTCCGGCTCTGCAAAATAAGTTCCCACGTATTGCCACAGAGAGAATAATATTAACACAAATCTAATCTGCTGACGTATTCCGCAGCGTGATATCACACTACGGCCAAGCCTTTATTCGAATCATTTTCACTTTTCCACCTCAGCGTGTCTTGCGAGGCGGTTTCCTTGGCACATCTTGTCAAAGGAGAGATCGTGTCCTCCATTTACGGGATTCTGATCAATACGGACGTGGGTAACCCAACCACGCCATTTATCACGGCGCTTGGGAGGCAAGCGAGTTTTACTAGGATGGTGGGGACACATGGTCGCATCCGCCCATATAAGGGGATAAGGATCCACCTTTTTACCTACGCCTTCTTCCTCCTTTGCCTATCCATCTTCTGCGCATCCGAGCTCCAGTGCCCAAGCCCGCACTTCCTACCTCAACCTTCTCCAACAATGTCCGGAGCGGGAGGGAAGTGGATGGTCTCCTCCGTCACGGAGGGCCATGTCAAAAGGCTAAGGAAGGCCGGATACCTGTCCAAAGACATCGCGCACCGGCTTCCTGAGGAGGGGCAGCTTCTCCCCACCCCAAGGCCCCATGAGAGGGTAGTATTTCTTCCCCACTTCCTCCGCGGACTGGGTTTTCCTCTCCACCCATTTGTCCGCGGGCTCATGTTCTACTATGGCCTAGATTTCCACGATCTGGCCCTGAACTTTATCCTCAATATATCAGTGTTTATCGTCGTGTGCGAGGCTTTCCTCTGCATCCGCCCCCATTTTGGCCTCTGGCTCAAGACCTTCAACGTCAAGCCAAAGGTGGTGCGTGGCAACCAGGCGGAGTGCGGAGGTGCCATGGCGGGCAAAATAGCCAACGTCCTATGGCTCGAGGGCTCCTTTGTGGAGACCTTGAAGGGTGGCAGTCAGGGTGGTTTTACATCACCGAGCCACGCGATCCGAAGTGGATCGCAACCCCTGAATTCCGATCCGGACCCCCTACGCGGCTCACGTCCTGGAAGGAGACGGACTTGTCGTGGGGCGACGAAGAAGAGGTGACCGGGCTGCAAAAATGCATCCAGTCCCTGGTGAACATGCAGCTCAAGCTTGTCAACATAGTCCAGGTCATGCTCGTCCGCCGGATCCTTCCGTGCCAAGAACGGGACTTCAATTTGTGGGAGTTCAACCCGGCGTAGCACCGAACTCTGAGCAGGCTCTTCGACACGACGTACGAAGATGTCTGGAAGGGGCTAACCAAAGGCGCCGAGGCTCCCACATCCGCCTCCGAAGACCGCGGATTCAGCTCGCAGCATCCTACTGGCGAGGTAAAATATTTTCATCTTTTACAGGATGTTAAGTTTTCTTCATAGTTTGACTCTATGCGGGATCTAAACTCCCTCACCTTTGACGGGATTGGCAGGCGAAGTCCGGACTGATTAACTGTCTGGCTCCCTTGCCCGAAGACCCAGCCCCTGCTCTCCTAGTGAAGCTGCTGGTTCCGGCACCTTATGTGGTGCCGGAGAAGAAGGCCAAGAAGAAGAAGGCCACGGGGACTCGAAAGAGTTCCCGGCATATGGTGGTGTCGGACTCGTTGTCCGACGAGTCCGAGACGCACTCCTCCCGTGAAGACGAGGAGGAGGAAGAAGAGACCTCTCCCCCTCCAGCGGGGGGAGGAAAGAAGAGGAAGGCTGCCTTAGTAGGGGAGGCCGAAGGGTCCAAGAAGAGGAAAACCCCTCCACCGGACTACGCCCCCGACGCCGACGAGGACGAAGAGGAGTGGCCGGATAGGGCCAAGCGTCCGGCGAAATCGTAAGTGTTCGGATACCAGAGTAACTCATGATATTCCTTTTGTTGCACAGCTTTCCCTAATGTCGAATGTAATCATGCAGCCCGCCCAAGGACGGGCTCGACGAGTCGTCGAGCGGCTCCCTGGATTCATCGGACGTGAATTCAGTTCCGCCCGTTGCCTCCCCCTGTGCTACGGATGACGCCGAAGTGGCGTCGCGACAAGCTCCGGGGCAAGAGGAGGCGGTCCAGGAGGAGCCGCGAGGCGACCACCCGGACTCCATGAGTAAAGGGGACAAGACCCCCCAGGGCTCCAAGTCCGGCTTTAAGCCGGACACCGCGCCGGAATCATCAACGGTTCCGGACCGCGGCAGGCGAACTCCTGCCAAGAGGAGCAAGCCTATTGAGCCGGCGTCCTCCGTCCAACCGGAGGCGCCGGACAATCTGTTGGAGGTGCTTAAGGGTGCCTCCATCGACGAGGAGCACCGTACCATCATGAGTACGGTGGTCCAGAAGGTTCAGTCCGCCAAAAGCGGACTTACTGAAGCTTGTGCTAGCCTTCTAACAGGCTTTGAGGTAAGTAAAAATATGCAAAAATATTACTGCATATACAGTAGCCCGTGATGCTCTGTTTGGCGTTCGGAAAGAAAAGCCGAATAGAGGATCTAATAAATATCGCAGGAGTCTAACTAAAAAGGAGTCAATATACGTATGCAGGCTTCGCTGCTGGCCACCGCCACACTGACTGCGGAGGTGGGTGCCCTGAAGCAGGGCCTCGAGCGGACCGAGCAAGAGCTCGGCCTTGCCAAACGGCAGCTCGAGGACAAAGAAGGTAAGAGATACCTTATAGAAAAAATGCCTATAAGAAGACGCAATTGCAAAAAATGACAGGAGTATACTGCTTATTGTAGGGGCCACAACTGAGGTGGCGACCCTCAAGCAGGCGTTGTCCGAGGCCAAGAAGAGAGCGGCCGCTGGAGCGCACCGAGCGGGAGAAATTTGAGGCGCAGGTCGACGAGGTGCAGCAAGAGCTTCAGGATCTCATGAAAAAACATGAGAGTTTGGAGCTCGACTCGAAGACACGAGCGTCCGAGCTTGCTGCGGCAATTAAAACTGCCAAATCTGCCAAGGCCGAAGCCCAGAAGGCCCTCCAGGAATTGGATGCGGTGAAAAAGATAGCGTCGGGTAAGGCATTCTCTATGCAAAGCAGACATATAAAAGTAAACTACTTGTTACTTACCCGAATCCGGAGCTCTCCAGGGGCATTCGCAGATCTTTCCCACAGCGTATCCGATGCCGCCGCATTCTACCAAGCCGAGGAAGGCAGCTCGATGGAGAAGGTGTTCTGGTCTCAGTACGCTGAGGCCGAACACCCTGTGCCCTTGAGCGACCAGCTAGCAGCTGGTCGAGCTCCACAAGGCGGCCGAACAGGCCCTGAAGGGATTCATAGTTCGGCTGTGGCCTAGAGAGGCCCTGCCTGGGAGCTACTTCGGACTGGTGCGGCGGCTGGTGGAGGCTTGTCCAGGGCTCGAGTTTATCAAGCGCTCCGTCTGCATCGAAGGTGCCCGTAGGGCCCTTGCCCGCGCAAAGGTGCACTGGGGTAAGCTGGACGGTGAGAAGCTTGTGAGGGATGGGCCGCCGCCGGGGAAGGAGCATCGCAAGCCCGAGAACTATTACAAGGATGTTCTGGCCGGTGCCCGCCTTATGGTGGATGAATGCACCAAGGATGTAATTTTTGAATGAACTCGCTCGTGTTATCCTGTGCGCTGAAAACTTGTTCATATGCGCTAAGCAATGCTTGAATTTAAAATATTACTTTCTGTGTGGACGTTTATCAAAAAATTGAGAGATGGCCAGTCGTCGACTTCTGCCCCCATGCCACTAGTGCTGGGGTGTTCGGGATAAACCTGAGCGCTCTTTTTCTCATGATTGGGTCCATCGAGGGAGGTGCTCAGCACAACGAACAAGGCAATCGTACTATAATGCTTGAACACTCTCACTTAGCCATAGAACTCTATAATTTTAAATTTCGGCGAAGCCCCTAGTATTCGGAAGACCGAGTTCAGGGCGCTATCCACGCCTTGGCCGGACAAAGCCGGTTCCTCGCTCGAAGCGGCATAAGTCTTTAAGGACTCGAAAAACCTCTCGAACAGCGACCGGTCTCTCACCTCATCATGACAGTCAGTTTTAGCTTTCTCTACTGAGGTGCTCAGCCCAGCTCAACTGGGGCACAATCGCAGTAGTTCTCCTAGTGCTACCTTAGCCGATATAGCGGAACGTAAGGCACCAAAACATAGGAGCCGGGCAAACCCAACTATTGACCCAAATCATGATTCGGAGCCAATGCATATAGTGCTATAAGTTCGGGTTCTCACGCCATATTGATGGGTACTAAAGCCCCTGGCGTATTTTTGCCATACCACAGTGTACGGATGCAACATGTTATTGATAAACATATATATAAAAAGAGGATAATGCAAAAAATAGACAAAAAGCTATGCATTGTTTATAGAAAGGCTGCTATGAAAGCGGAACGATACAAATAGTGCGATAAGCAAAGGAAATTGGACTATTTAACATGTCCTGGCCAGGGGCAGGCCACAGAATTGTATTAAAAAATAGGTATACTGCTCGCAATAGAGACCACCTGGGAGTTCCATAATGCGGCGTGGCTTGTCTGCTTTCCTAGATCTTGCATCGTTTGTGCGGCATTTGAATTGCTGAACGGGTCATCCGAAGTATGGAGTCCTGAGAGTATGGAAAAAAAAGAAAAAAAAGGAATCCGGCAGCCCCTGGTGCGGTTTAAGCCGTATTTCGGGCGTGCCGTGATAGTGCCCCTTCCCCTGTGCCCATGGTAGTTCAAGAGCATAGTTATGCACGCGAAGCACTGGTTTCGCTATATCGCGAGGGCTAGGGTTGGGGCCGCATTGCTACGCTAGCTCAGAACGTGCCAGGCGGTCTTGTTGTAGGGTACTTCGGGCGCGCTTGACAGTGTCCGGCTTTTTGAAGGCCGAACTGGAGAACTGCCTAGAGAGGCTGCTTTGTACTTCTGTTGCGAGCGCTGCCGTGTGCTCCTCCGTTCGGAGGGAGCGTTCGGTGTTCCCATTGACCGTGATTACTCCTCTAGGGCCTGGCATCTTGAGCTTGAGGTATGCATGGTGCAGTACCGCGTTGAATTTTGCGAATGCGGTTCGCCCGAGCAGTGCGTTATAGCCACTGCGGAACGAGACTATGTCGAAGATTAACTCCTCGCTTCGGAAGTTATCCAGAGATCCGAAGACCACTTCTAGTGTGACTGAGCCTGTACAGTTGGCTTCTACACCTGGTATGACGCCTTTAAAGGTCGTTTTGGTGGGCTCGATCCTCGAGGGATCTATGCCCATTTTTCGCACTGTATCCTGGTAAAGCAGGTTCAGGATGCTGCCGCCGTCCATGAGGACTCTTATGAGATGAAATCCATCAATGATTGGGTCTAGAACCAATGCGGCGAAGCCGCCGTGGCGGATGCTAGTGGGGTGGTCCCTTCGATCAAAGGTGATCGGGCAGGAGGACCATGGGTTGAACTTTGGGGCGACTGGCTCTATCACATATACATCCCGTAACGCACGCTTCCACTCCCTCTTGGGGATGTGGGTTGCGTATATCATGTGCACCGTTCGCACTTGCAGGGGAAATCCCTTCTGTCCACTCTTGTTCGGCGGCCTGGGCTCCTCCTCATCGTCGCTATGCAGCCCCTTGTCTTTGTTTTCGGCTCTTAACTTGCCTGCCTGCTTAAACACCCAACAGCCCCTGTTGGTGTGATTGGCTGGCTTTTCGGGGGTGCCATGTATCTGGCACAAGCGGTCGAGTATTCGGTCCAAACTGGACGGGCCCTGAGTATTTCTTTTGAATGGCTTTTTCCGTTGACCAGATTTGTAGCCTCAGAATCTGACATTAATTGCCGTATCCTCGTTGCTGTCGCTGTTAACGCGACGCTTTTGTTTGTTCCGACGCGACCTGTCGCTTTTGTCCTTGGTATTCGAATTACAAGGGTTCTTGGTTAAATTGTTGCTGCAAGCTAGCCAGCTGTCTTCTCCCGCGCAAAAGCGGGTCATGAGTGTCGTGAGGGCTGCCATAGATTTTGGCTTTTCCTGTCCCAGGTGTCGGGCAAGCCACTCGTCGCGGATATTATGCTTGAAGGCCGCTAAGGCCTCTGCGTCCGGACAGTCGACTATCTGGTTTTTCTTTGTTAGGAACCGTGTCCAGAATTGCCTGGCCAATTCCGATGGTCGCACATAAGTTCCCTAGAAGTTGTCAAGGAATGCGGCTTCCAGGTCCTCCCAAGAACCGATTAAGTCTGCTGGCAAGCTGTTAAGCCAATGCCGGGCCGGTCCCTTAAGTTTGAGTGGGAGGTATTTGATGGCGTGTAGATCATCACCGCGGGATATGTGGATATGAAGGAGATAATCCTCGATCCATACCGCAGGATCTGTTGTGCCATCGTACGATTCGATGTTTACGGGTTTGAAGCCCTCGGGGATTTTATGATCCATTACTTCATCTATGAAGCATAGTGGGTGTGCGGCGCCTCTGTATTGGGCTATATCACGACGCAGCTCAAAGGAGCTTTGTCTGTTGAGTTCGGCCGAGCCGGATTTATTGCGTCCGGAGTGACGATCACCATCACGTGCCGTGGGGCACCTGCGCGATCCGTAGGTCGATCTTGTTTGCCTTGCCTTGTTCTCCAGTATGTCGCGCAGGTCGGGCGTATTTTCCCGTGCCTTAGTATGCTTGATGCGGCGTCGGGGCATGGCTTGAGCGGAAGGCCAAGAGGCCTCTCTGTCGCGGCCACGAGGTGGCCGGTCGGCCATGTCATGCGCTGGTGATGTAGGTGCTTCCTCCTCTAGTCGGGGTGGCAGCCTGCGCTTTGGGTAACTCTTGGAGGGGCGTTCGAGTTCATACTCTTTGGCCGCAAGGACTTCAGTCCATCTGTCAGCTAGCAAATCCTGATCAGCTCTAAGCTGTTGCTGCTTTTTCTTGAGGCTGCCTGCCGTGGCCATAAGCCTGCATTTAAAATGCTCTTGTTCGGCGAGATCCTCTGGCACGACGAACTCGTTGTCGTCGAGGCTTGCCTCGTCTTCGGAGGGAGGCGTATAATTATTGTCCTCAACCTCTTGGTCCACCGCCCTCTCGTGAGGGCTGGCTTCTCTGTCCTCCTATGCTGAATCTTGCTGGAGGGGGTGTTTTTCGGCGCTATCTGGAGTAGTATTATCTCCCGTGCTGGAATCACCGTTTTTGCTTTGGCGGGATTTAGAGTGGCGCCGCTGACGCCGGCGCTTGGGCTGTTTCTTAGAGGTATCGTCCCCCGCTGTTCCATCGCCATCTCCATCCTTTGGAGTGTCCACCATATATATGCCATATGACGAGGTGGCCTTCCAGTGCCCTACAGGTGCTGGTTCTTGTTCGTCTCCTGCATCGTCGTCCATGCCGTCGATGTCTTCGGAGTCAAAGTCAAGCATGTCAGTTAAGTCGTCGACAGTGGCTACGAAGTGGGTGGTGGGTGGGTTTTGAATTTCTTCATCGTCCGTATCCCAACCTTGCTGACCGTAGTCCAGCCAGGGCTCTCCTGATAAAGAGAGAGACTTTAGAGAATTCAGGATGTCGCTGAAGGGCGAGTGCTGAAAGATGTCCGCGGCGGTGAACTCCATTATCGACGCCCAAACGGATTCGATCGGCAGGGGCGCGGGGGGCTCGGAGTTCGGAGAGGAATCCGGCTCCTCGGAGTCACGGGCCATGCGGAGTGCGGGGCTGGAGTTCGGCTCGATCGCCTCTGAGATCGCAGCCCCTGAGGCAGCATCCAACCGCTGATCCTCGATCGACGCACTAGGCTCCGAATCAATGGTCGGAACCGATGTGTGTGCGGCCTCCAAGGCGCTGTTCGGCGATAGAGCTATATCGTGCCCATCGAGATAGTGCGGCACGCTTGGCTGTGGCTCGAATCCGTAGAAGATCAAGTCCCCGCGGATGTCAGCCGTGTAGTTTAGGCTTCCAAACCTGACCTGATGGCCAGGGGCGTAGCTTTCGATCTGCTCAAGGTGGCCAAGCGAATTGGCCCGGAGTGTGAAGCCGCCGAAGACGAAGATTTGTCCGGGGAGAAAAGTCTCACCCTAGACTGCATTGTTGTTGATGATCGAAGGAGCCATCGGGCCTGAAAGCGGCGACACAGAGGAACTCTCAATGAAAGCACCAATGTCGGTGTCAAAACCGGCGGATCTCGGGTAGGGGGTCTCGAACTGTGCGTCTAGGCCGGATGGTAACAGGAGGCAAGGAACACGATGTTTTACCCAGGTTCGGGCCCTCTTGATGGAGGTAAAACCCTACGTCCTGCTTGATTAATATTGATGATATGGGTAGTACAAGAGTAGATCTACCACGAGATCAAGGAGGCTAAACCCTAAAAGCTAGCCTATGGTATGATTGTTGTATGATGAAGTTGTCCTACGGACTAAAACCCTCCGGTTTATATAGACACCGGAGAGGGTTAGGGTTACACAAAGTCGGTTACAATGGTTGGAGATCTTGAATATCCGCATCGCCAAGCTTGCCTTCCACGCCAAGGAAAGTCCCATCCGGACACGGGACGAAGTCTTCAATCTTGTATCTTCATAGTCCTGGAGTCCGGCTAAAGGTATAGTCCGGCTACCCGAACACCCCCTAATCCAGGACTCCCTCAACCACCAAAGCTTGCCTCCCAGGGGTGGCGATGTGCGTTGGGTGATCGGACCAGTCGAATGTTATGGCAGTCTGAGACCACTTCAGATAACCGGGTGTTGCCGGAGCAACCATATTCACCTCTCGGTTGATAACTTTCAGTCGACTTTTGCTTTCAACATCAGCAAAAATCATCAGGGTGGAATTGACCTGAGGGTATCCATTGTCACTATCTTCCTTGTCCTCAACTTTGTCCGACTCCTTTTCCTTATCTTTGGGATGCTTGCCCTGGAACTGCTGGATCAAGAGTCGGCACTGTCGAGTGGTATGTTTTGGGTAAATGAAATTACCCTCTTCATCTTTCTTGGTGTGGATGAGACATGGCATATCCAACACATCATTTCCGTCCTGGTCTTTAACTTTCTTGGGGTTCCAAGGTCCTTTGGGTTTCCCTTTAAACTTTCCTTGGGTTACAGCCAAGGCTTCCCCAGGAGCAGCTGGCTCGGCTTTCCGCTTCTGTTTCCGATTGGAATTTCCTCCGGTTTCTTGAGCGACTGACTTGAGCTTGCCACTCCTGAGTCGATCCTCATCTTCACCATTAGCGTACTTGGTGGCAATCTCCATCATCCGATTCAGAGACATATCTCCGGTCCGACTGAATTTTAGATCCAGTTCTCTGTACTTGACGCCTTCTTTGAAGGCACAGACTGCTTGGTGGTCAGGCACATTCTCTACCGTGTGATGTAACGTGATCCATCTTTGGATGTAATCCCTCAAAGTTTCATTCGGCTTCTGCACGCAAGACCGCAGTTCGGTCAGCCCTGCCGGTCGCTTGCATGTTCCTTCAAATGTGGTGACAAACACTCGGGCGAGATCTTCCCAAGTGTAAATGTTGTTGGGTGCTAACTGGTTCAGCCACGCTCTGGCCGAGCCCTCCAACATGAGAGGCATGTGCTTCATGGCCACTTCATCATTGCCGCCGCCAATCTGGACGGCTACTCGGTAGTCTTCAAGCCAAGTATCGGGCTTGGACTCACCAGTGAACTTGCTGACTCCAGTCGCCAACCTGAAGTTGGGAGGAATCACAGCGGCCCTGATGGCTCTACTAAAGCACTCTGGCCCCGAAACATGTGCTCTGCTGATGGTAGGTACATCTCTGTCGTGACCTTCTCGGTGAGCTCTGTTCCTGTCGACCAAACCTTGAACGAGAATGGATCTCACATCAAAGCTTGGCTCCCTGGAGTCGACTGGAATCCTTTGCCCAACACTACGAGGACGCCTGTCATCCTGCTGTCGAGGCGCATACGACCCGCTCCTTGAGGGAGGGGTGGGCACTCGACGTCGATCATCACGATCGAATCGGTGATCATATTGCTCACGGTTCCCGAACTGATTACGCCAGTCCCCACGTACCTCACGCCTCGGGGGCGATCTTGGGTTATGAGCCAATTGGACTGTGTCTGCAGCAACGGATCTGCTGTGAATCCTGTTTCGCGACTGAGAAACAGCAGAATTCTGGTCTCCTGCTACCCGGAGTAACGCTCTGATCTGCAGCAAGCCTCTGCCAGCCTCCGACTGGGAAGGCTGAATCGACTCTGCTATACGGGCTGCAGCTGCTAAATTCTGAATCGGAGTTCGATATACCTGCGGGGGCGGGAAGAGCTGACATCGACTGGATTCGGGAATCCGTTGTTGTGCACGCTCATCGAGTGCTCGCGGGAGGTTCTCCAGTCGAGTGCGCTCGGCCAAGTTTGCCAGGCGCGCGTCCTCCAAGGCATGAGCCTCGGGGGTTTCTCCGACGATAGGACTGTGCAGCACATTCATGTTCTGGCGACAAAGTTCTTCTCTCTGCAACGACGTGAGAGTCTCGGGGAGATATTCCTCATGAAGACGCGACGGGTCGCCTCCACCCGCGCCTCCGTCGGTGCGGGGAAAACCGGGAGGACTGGGCGGTCCATCGACCATCAGAACCTCCGCCGCCGGATCACTATTGTCGCACTCGGAGGCGGTCTCTATAGAGCCAGTCGACAGATTGAACAGGCCGTAGAGGGATTCGTCGGGCTCGATCGCCGCGACTTGAGGGGTGGCCGACTGGCGTGCCACCGCGTGTCTCACCCACCGCTAAAGTTTCGACCGACCGGAGCGCTTGCGCCGGTGGGAAACAGGGAAGGAGGACAGCACAGGAGCCGACCGATAGTGGGTCGACGGTTGCCACAAAAGGATGCCGCGGACGCACACGCGAAAGTGCGTCGCCCCGGGGACAGGGAGCGCGTCCACGTCGAGCGAAGCCTCCTGAAGCCAAGCGGAGTCGTCAACGATGAACGTGAGCGCGCCGAGACGGATCTCGCGGCCCTCCACCAAAACTCCGCCGGAAACCATGATGATTCGGATCGGAAAAGATCGCAACTCCTCCAACAAATCGCTAAAACACTTGCCCCATGGTGGGCGCCAACTGTCGTGGTTCTAAGTCTGACAGTAATGTAGGGGGGTAGGTATGGAGAGGCAAGATCTTAGCTATGGAGAAGTTGTAAGCACGCGAGGTTTACGAGTTCAGACCCTTCTCGGAGGAAGTAATAGCCCTACGTCTCGGAGCCCGGAGGTGGTCGACTGGATTATGCGTGTATGAATTACAGGGGTGCGAACCCTTTACACTGAGGAGGGGGTGGCTTATATAGAGTTCGCCGGACCCCTCCGGCCCTCAGTTATGCAGGGTTTTAAATACATTAAGGTCGGGCGTTACTGGTAACGCCCTCAATAAAGTGATATGTTTATCATAAAAGCTACTTAATAACCGACCGTTAGCGTGCGGAGTGCCTTTAGGTCTCCTGGCCGTCGAGTGATTTGGTCTTGGTCGAGTGATCGCTTCTTGGTCGAGTGTCTCCGAGTCTGTCGAGTGGGACACTTCCAAGTCGATTGAAAGGTGATTTCTTCTAGAGATGTCCTTGGGTAGGGCAGTTTGGACAGGTCCATGACCCTACCCTAGGTACATAGCTTCATCAGGTGGCACCAGGGCGAACAGCTCATCCACCTGCGCCTTCCCGTTGTCGATGCGCATGGCTCCCACCTGGTGTGTGACCGCCTCCATCTGGAAACCCACCGTCGCCGCAGCAGGGGAGGCGATGCAGGGCAGAAGGCATGGGAGCATCTCCGGGCTCTCCAGCTCGGGGGGGGGGGGGGGGTTGGGGCTTGGGGGGGAGGGGAGCGGCCACCGTCTTCGAAGGCCAGCGGGGTGACCAGGGCTTCCTGCATGGCGCTCTCAAGCTCCAGTTGCATGCAGTCCGTGCATGGGGGTGGAGGCAGGTCGCGCCCATCATCGGAGAAGGAGAAGAACTGGGCCACCGGGTCCGCCTCCGCCACTGGGGGCGGAGGAGACGCAGAGCGCAGGGGGAGCGGTGGTGTTGCGCGCAGGGCTTGAGTACCCGTGGCCCTGCCGCCCGCATGACGGCCACGCCGGTCCGTCCCGTGGCGACGCCCGGCAGGGGATCTGTTGCGGTGCCGATGCGCTTCCCTGACGACGTCTTCGCTGCAGCCCCTGGCGTGGCAGCCACCGCCAAGTAGGCGATCCTTCCAGGAGCGAGATGCCCCAGCGCCGCCACATCCTCCGTCCTCCTCGCGGTCACGGGCACCACCACCGAGCACCGGGCCGCAGACCGCAGCCCCGACGCGCGGCGCCCTGCTGCGGGGCTTGCCCTGCCCATCTTCGACGTGCGCCACCCATGTGCCAGGCTCGAAGCGCGGGAAGGGGCGGTCTTCATCTTCATCCAAGGATGACAGGCCGCTCTGGCCGGAGTGCGAAGAGCGCGGCAAGAGGGGGGTCCAGTCCTCCAACAGGTCTACGTGAATCAGGAGATCATAGCACCGAACGCCTAGCGGCGGGGGAATGCGGCGATCAGCGGGGGCGAGGCCGATGATCTCATCCGCCTGGCCCGCGCCCCGCTTGAGCACCCAGAGCGCGTGCTTGGTGGGGATGTGGGCAACATCCCACACCCAGAGCCAGAACGCGAACGTCTTGGT
This sequence comes from Triticum aestivum, assembly GCF_018294505.1. Lineage (NCBI taxonomy): Eukaryota > Viridiplantae > Streptophyta > Magnoliopsida > Poales > Poaceae > Triticum > Triticum aestivum. The sequence goes on from NC_057806.1 coordinate 576,476,641, forward strand.
GTGTCCTCTCTCCAAGGTGCGCGAGTCGAGCCGGTCGACGCGGCCGACGTCGCCGAGGGCCTCCTCCGCACCCAGTAGCGACCAGAACTGCATGGACAGGTCTTCGACGATGACGCGAATGTGGTGATGGAACTTGAGCAGCGCGGCGTGGTCGTCTTCATTCCAGGCCCTGATGAAGTACTTGCATCCCTCCACCTTGATGACGCCCCGGTGCGTGGCGTTGTCCCGGTGCGCAGGGAGATAGAAGTGGACTAGGAATGCTTCTGCTGGTGGGCGGTGACGTGAAGCAGGTGCGGGAGGGTGGAGAGCTGCTCGAGGATGACCCTGCCCACCGCGGCGGGGGTGGTGGAGTGCGAGCGGTCCGCGACGGTGAGGGTGACCGCGTGCTGGCGCAGCACGTGCTCCTCGATCTCCAACGCCGGGGAGGCCATGATGATCTTGTTGCTCTCCCGCGGCCTCCTGGTTGGGTCGCAAAGAGCGAGGCTTGCCATGGGGGCGGAAGGGCGGGGCGGGGGTGGCGCTGGCGGGAAGACGACGCGGTCGCGGACCGGGGCCCTTGGCGCAGCCGGGAAAACCAAGCGAGCACGGGCAGCCCCTCCCGGGCCACCGTTTCTTGGGTTTTGTGGGCACTCCTTGCCGAAATGGCCCGCCCGCTTGCAGATGATGCAGCGGAGGGGATCCCGGCAATCTACACGACAGTGACGCTTACTGAGGCAACGGAAACATTTACCTTTGAACTTGCTTAAAAAGGCCTCCCTCCCTGCGTCCACATTGAATGATCTGCGGCAATCCGAGCGCTGGATCGGAGCGCGCCCGCCTCGATCCGCCGAGCGGGAGCCGGCCCTCCCCTTCTTCCGGGACTTGACCTCCGTCCATCCCCCCCCCCCCACCATGCTGGCCTGGCCCGAAGAGGAAAGAGAGGCCGGCGAGGAGGGGCGAACCACAACGGATTTAAGGCGCGCCTGGCCCCCAATGGGAGAGGCCCCCAGATCCGACGGTTCGAGCCGCACCCCGGCCCCGGAAGGCTGGCCGCGCCGCAGGATTCACGACGTCGAGGCCAGATCTGACGCAGCTGCCGTTGAGGCCGCAGATCGAGGGGAGGAGAGCTGGGATGGTCCACCAGATTGAAGCGCGACCCCAGCGGGCGGGGAGGGGCTCCGACGGGCCGGCGCGAGGGGGCAGGAAGCGCAGCTGGCAGCCATAAGGGCCGGGATTTTGGTGGCCGCCACGGCCGGAGCGACCAGCGGCGCGGGCAGAGGAGAGGGGCGCGGCAGAGGAGCTGAAAAACTCCAACACGGACCCCCATCACAGCTACTGTGCGCAAGAATAAACTTTGAGCGCCGGCCGCACCACACCCACCCAGGGCAGCCGCATTCCCGGTTTGAGGCAAGGCAGGACCAGTCGATAAGGCCAACTCCACCGCACGACCCCATCCTGTCCGCGCGCGTTCGTTTTGGGTAAAACGGAAGAATAGCGCGGCCTAGCGTGCGGTCTTAAACGGATAAATGTCCAGATTCCGTCAGTTTTTGACACAGATCCGATCCAAACTTGCGCTCGGTTTGGGGTGAAACGGACGCGCGCAGACGGCCTGGACGCACGACTTTGTCTCTCCTGTGGCCCGCCTGTCGGGGACACTAGCAGTCCCTCCACTCCTAACACTCCCACCCTCTCTCTCCCACCCCACCCCACCACCGGCGCCGCCGCTATTCTCCGGCCGCCTCCTCATCGCGCAGCCTCCGGCCGTCCCTACCAAACCACGTCTCGACATGGCCGTCACCACGCCCGCGCTTTGGCCATAGTTTTGGCCGTCGCCGTCTTTACCGGCCGTAGAGGGGAGACGACCGACGGCGGCCTCGGCAGGTTCCGATGAGAGCTCCAGAGCGGCCAGTAGCCGGCCGGCAACCACCCCTGCTGCGTCAAGGTGATCATCGTGGCCTCTTTGCCACCACGACCGCAAGGTGTTCGGCATTTTGCCCACAAAGGTATGGACAGTGGAGACGAGTTTTTCTTTCATCACTTCATTTGTTCATCGGATGATTCGTCGTCGGATGATGAAGATCTTGTGGTGGCTGCACTGGTCGTTCACGACCACATTCAACGACAGCTTCCTTGGTACAGGGGGTTAGTCCCTGGCCGTGCTCCCAACCTGTACCGCAACTGGGAGAGAGGCCACGTCCTGCTCTATGCCGATTACTTTGCCAACACCCCGCTCTTCAAGCCGGATAAAATCCGTCGCCGTTTTCGAATGGCAAGGCATGTGTTCAATCGTATCCGAGAGGGAGTGGTTGCTCATGACCCATACTTCGAGTGCAAGACGGATGCCCTTGGCAAGCTTGGATTATCCTCTTACCAGAAATGCCATCTGCACGCTTGCATATGGAATTCCAGGCGATCTGGTGGATGAGTATGTGCGTATGAGTGAGACAACATGTCTGATGTCAATGTACAAGTTTTGCCAGGTTGTAATCGAGGTGTTTGGCCCAGAGTATTTGAGGCAGCCAACTACTGCTGATACAGAGAGATTGTTGACGACCAATGCAGCTAGAGGCTTTCCAGGCATGCTTGGCAGCATAGATTGTATGCACTGGGAGTGGAAGAACTGTCCATTTGCTTGGCAGGGCCAGTACAAGGGGCATGTCAACGGGTGCACTGTCATATTAGAAGCGGTGGCATCGCAGGATCTTTGGATATGACATTCTTTCTTCGGCATGGCAGGTTCTCACAATGATATCAACGTGCTGCGGCGTTCTCCATTCTTCGCGAGGCTTGCAGAAGGCCACTCCCCACCTGTCAACTTTGAGATCAACGGCCATCAGTACAACAAGGGATACTATCTAGCAGATGGTATGTATATCCTCAGTGGTTAACTTTTGTGAAAACAATCTCGAAACCCCAAGGTGAGAAGAGAAAGAGATTTGCCCAAATGCAAGACAGCGTTAGAAAGGATGTGGAACGTGCTTTTGGTGTGCTTCAATCCCGGTGGGGTATCGTTCGAAACCCTGCACTGTCATAGGATGAAAGGAAGCTTTGGGAGGTGATGACTGCTTGTGTGATCATGCACAACATGATCGTCGAGAAGGAGCGTGATGAGAGTATCTTCGACCAAGGATTTGATTATCGAGGTGAAAATATTGAGCATCTGCACCAAGACCCGGCCACATTTGAACTGTTTGCCCAATTCCACCATGAGATGCGTGATTGGCACACTCATTTGAATCTTCAAAATGACTTGGCTGAGCACGTGTGGGATCACATTGGCAACCAATAGATGTATTGGTCCATTTTATGTTCGGTCAAGACAATTTCGATTTGGTTGTAAAACTATTATAATTTTAAGACAAATATTTGGGTTGTAAAACTAGTTTTGATGAGAATATAGGCATTTTTGGCCCTGACGGACAGGATGGGGCAAAGGGATGGGGCCGCGCGCTGGGCGCATGACCACCGCATCCCAGGACATGCCCGGACACGACCCCATTGCCCTACCCAAACGGAGAGAATCCGGACAAAACGGATGTCCGTTTGGGGTCGCGCGATGGAGTTGGCCTAAGCAACCCCCCCCCCCTCCTCAACAGGCCTCCCAGGACGTCTTTTTTAGCGCCGGCACCGAAAAAACAGTCCAGCCGCGCCCTCAGACCTTCGTTTTTCATCGGATTGGGCCGAAATTACAACCGGCGAACCCAAACGGAACCCAGCACACCGAAGGGGGGGAGGCTAGGGGCATCAGCTGAATCAAAAAGGCGCGTGGGCCCGCCCGCCTGCCTTCGTGCGATCATTTGGCGGCGGTACGTCTTGGATACCGCATCATGTTTTGAAACCTTTCCCGTGGTGTATATTATATATACCCAACTCGACATAAGTACTACAATAAAGTGCATAAATATACTTGTGTCGAGCATTTGTGGTACTGCTTATCGACCATTCACTGGTTCAGTACTTCAGGTGATTTTGAGACAAGTTGGTGCTGGTTGCTCTGCTCTCGAGATTTCAGTTTTCTCAAATGAATGTGACGCCAGCTGAGCTGGATTATTACCGTAGCAAGCAATGACATTGCCTGGAATCTTTATTTGGGGAAAAAGGGAAGAAAGAAAAAGGAATGATGCTGATTCTGATGTTGTTTACACGTAGTAAAAATTAAAGTAATTGGAAGCCGGATGATAGGATCAGTGTCTAATGTCTTTTACTACTACCTCCGTTCGTAAATATTTGCCTTTTTAGAAATTTTAAATGGACTATCACATATATATGTAATATATAAACATATTTTAGAGTGTAGATTCACTTATTTTACTTCGTACGTAATCAGTTTTTGAAATCTCTAGAAAGATAAATATTTAGAAACGGAAAGAGTACTTTGCTCTGCAGAAAGGGTATAGTGGTTGCGATCATGTGAGTGATAGCAGCCTGCGCACGCCTTTTGCCGCCTAAAACTAAAGCCGATGGTGAAACACCATTCGGTGGGGCCGTGGGTGGCGCCATCATGTTGTGACTGGGAGATGAGGTCTGCACAACCAAAAAAGCTAGGGCATGATGGTTCCTCCTAAAGCCTAAAGATAGACGGCGCAAGCGTGCGGCTCATCTGTTTGGTGGTACACTACTAGAGACTAGACTGGAATGTGGAGCTCTTTGCGCAAAGCCAAGGAAATCACAGCATAGCTGAGGTGGTGCGATTGGACTGGGCGCCGTCCGTCCTAGTCGCCACATTTCCTTGTCCCGTCGTCCATACATCATCGTCATGCTTTGGGATAGCTTGCCACGCCCTACTCCTACTCTTACTCCTGCTCCTGCTCTGGGAGAAGTGAGGTGACGGCCCTTGGCCCTTGGTGGTTCTTGAGAGGAAAACACTCCCGCCAAGAAGGAGCGCGGCATGCATGCATCGTCATTGTGTGGATGGATGAGATGGCGGGAGGCGTGCGCCTACGGCGTCCACCCGTAGTGCACGTACCCGTCAGGCGAGTATCTATCTATCTTTGCCCCATCGCATCGCACGGCATGCAATACATGGTCCACGCCTAGCCTTCCAGCCTTCTCTTCTCTCGGTGGGTCGGGGGCTGCTGTGTTCAGACTTCCATGCTCTCAGTAGCGAGCGGTGGGAACAACGTTCCAACGCTAATAATGCCATGCAGCACCCAAACCCAGCTCGTAAGCCGGTTCTGAACGTGTACCTGATGTTTCTCCTTCCGTGGAGATCACCAGGATAGTAGTGCAGGTACTGTAGAGAAGAATAAGCTTTGAGCGCCGCTCCCATCCGCGCAGTCCTATAGAGTCCTGGTTTGAGGCAGGGCAGGACCACTCGCGCACCAATGCGGCGAAACCGGATCCTCTAACATCTTCAAGGGATGCCACGTAAGTTATAGTAATCGTGACATCCCTTTTTCACATCTATATGGTTAAGCCTAAAATGATTATATTTAATTTGCAAATTACAAATCTACCGTATACACTTACAAGAATTACGTGCAAACAAAATTATGATGCAATAAATTATCTTTTGATTTTTTATACATGCTACAGTAAATCCGCACAGTAGTTGCTACAATAACCCTGACATCCCTTCTTCATTTTACACACGCATGTCACTGTAGCTTGGTGACATCCGTTAAGGATGTTAGAGGATCCGCTTCCCAATGCGGCGACCGCGTTAAAGCATCTCCGAAAAGGTTAAAATGTGGACGACGTCGGTCATACTGCTAGATTACTACAACTTGCTTTCGCCGTCATCCATTCCAATTCCATGGTGGCAATCACATTTGTCCCGGACGTATGTGGTTGGATGCAGGTTATCTCGGACGAGATCTCTTAGATTGACTTTAGCAGGTGAGCAGTGACGCCATTAATTTCTGAACTAACATGAGCTAAAATGTACTACTACTTGAGTACCAGAAGACACTTCCCCAGCGACAGCGGAGCAGCGTGGGATCCGCCTGCCCAGGCGTTCCTCGTCAGCCACCACATCTGAAAGCGAAACCTGCGTATATACTAATCAAGTACTTTCTCTGTTCGGAATTACTTGTCACAAAAATGGATGTATCTATACGTATTTTAGTTTTAAATACATCCATATCCAAGACAAATAATTTCGAACGGAGGGAGTAATACATATTATCTTCCTGAACTAATATAGGACTTTTAAGAGGGAGTACTAATCAGCACTGTCAGCGCCTAACTGGGGGCACCCCCGGCTGAGGGCGCTGGCTTATAAAGCTCAGCCTCCTCAGGTTCATAATCTGCGCAATTTCTTTTTTGACAACAAATATGTATGAAGAGGAAGGTTTACGCTTTGGCCGCAGAGGGGCTCCAATTTACTACTCAGTTTAAGAGGATGGTTTGGAACCAGGCAAGAACATTGGCGGCTAGGGTTTAACGCTGATAAAGAAAACGACGCCTTACGGCATCGGATTACTCGTTTTATATATATAATGCTAAAGTATGGCAAAAGTAGTAAAGGTTGAAAATGATGCGGTCAAAAGTAGCATTGTTGGGAGGAGAACAGTGGCTTAGAAACGGTAATTTGAACTTCAGTTGTTGGATCTCCCACGGACGCTACCAGTTGACGGAAGACGAGCGCGAAGCATCGTGAGTTGAAGTCGGCGCTGGTTTCCCTTGCTTAATTGAGCGTCGCGTAGAAGATATACGGCCCATGATGCAACATACCGGTTAAGTTGTGACATGGGTGTTTGTATCGGTTTTTTCCTTCTTGTTTTCATGCCAAAACTGTTTTCCATAGAGTGTTTTAGGTCTTCTATGTGGTTGGCATTTTTCATGAAGTTCTTGGAGAGGAACATAGCTCGAAGCACGTTTGAACATCTACAATACATTATCCATGACTTCAAGTCGTTTGTGTGGGTCAAACTTCCGTAACCACTTTGACTTGATTATGTCTAGTTGTTTGTGAAAATATTAGAAGTTCTATTGAGGAACACACAGTTTTTTTTAAGGTTACATAGAGATTCGAGCTCATGGTCTAACATATGCCGGGAAATGAACTTTGATAACATAGCCGATATCATTTTAAGTTGTCGTCAATTTGCCGATGATCTGCTTTCTGTGAGATGTAAATTACTATTGTATTTTTAATCAAAGTTTTAGTCAAATTTAAGCTTAAAATCACCAGAGGAAGGTAGTATAATTCACTTGTACGGACTTACCCCACACGACAGTCACGTGAACCTGAAGCCCCCCTGCCCCTCGTGGTTTGGCGTGTCGGTCCTCTGTTTTCTTTTGTGAAAATGATCAAATCTATTATAAAGGTCCATGGAAACTACAAAGCATCATAATATAAACATATAATAAAAATTACATCATGATTCTGAGACCACTGAACGCCCACTATTGCCGTCAGGACGAGCCGCCGACGCGCCGCTGTTGCCACTCCTCTACTGGAGCTGACTTGACCTTGTCGATGACAGTCGGGAAGTCTTCATGCCTGTGCCCCTAAGGACCAATGCCCTGGAGGCGCAATCGTTGTTGTTGAACCCTTGCAAATCTGAAGCATCTGACACCAAATCTCGCCACATAACAAGAAACTCTAACATCACCGCCCCAAGGAGACGGCGGGAATCTACATCGAAGATTCGTTCTAGACAGACGGATTCTAGGAGGATCGAAACCCAAAAGACAAACTCGAAGAAGAAGCGTCGCCATCCGTCCAAGCGTCGTACCTACGAGGACTAAAAATCCTAAACTAAACAAGTAACCGGAGCGAAGGCACTAGGATTCCCCTCCGCGTCACCGGCCGCCGGAGAGGCATGCAGAGTATCCACGCGCTTGCCGGTGAGAAGTCTGAAGGAAAGAGTTTTCCCTAGCCCCTAGGGTTAGGGGGGGAAATGAGAGGAAGTCTATCTCTACAGGGATAGAAAGACTCCGAGTCCTTTGGGTTATTCACCCTAATTTGACATGGGAAGAAGGATTAGTGAAGAATAGCAAAACCAAGATGTTGCACAACTAAGTGGAGGGATGAAATGGAGAATCTACACAAATCCCCCCACCACACGCCATCTTATCTTTTGGTAAGAGGGTACGTCGACATGGTCATAGTTGGTCATTTTATCACAAAACTTGTACTACTCCAAGACGTAACAAATGACCGAGTAATCTGATTTGGCTTCATTAAACGTGTTACAGAAATGGAAGTGGGAGCAGCAATCATGCCGATATGACATGCCCAATAAGTTGGGCGTCCAATTCGGATGCAAACCCCACGAGGGGACATTATTTCAGTTTTCCCTTCTGGGCACTGGAAGCAATTTAAGACTTGTTCTTTAGCCCGGCCAGAAGTGAAAAAAACGCAATGCATTTGTCTTCTAGGCCGACACCCAAAGTTGATTAACATGGCCACCAATTCGAATGCGACACACACTAGTGGATATGAAAGGCTTTCTTTCTTTCTTCTCGCACACGTGAAATGTTTAAGGTTGGAGTTAGAGAATGATGCGAGTGTTTGTGGGATTTGAAGCCTGTTTGGGACCATAATTCCACTTTTAGACGCGCCAATCCAGCTCGATGGGTCACTTGCATTTCTTTTTTTTTTGGCAGGAAGATATGGATGTATTATAAAAGTTCATCAGAAATACAAACACCTTAAACATAATAAAAATCATATCGAGATTCCTGGATCATCGAACGACTAATACCAGTGACATAATGAGCGTGCCAATCCAGCTGAATGAATCACTTGCATCTGGTGAACACCATGCAAATTATGCGATGCAATTTAGGGTCAAACTTCTGTAACCATTTTGATTTGATTATGGCTAGTTGCTCATGAAAATATCTAAAGTTTTATCAAGGAACACACAATTTGTTTTTAAAAGGAAATGACGGGCTTGGTCTAACATGTAGCAGAAATCCTCAAGCCGGCAAATGACCTTTTATAGCATAGCCAATATCAACTCAAGTTGTCGTCAATTTGCCCATGATATACTCCCTCCGTTCATATTTACTCTGCATATTAGCTTTGTGTAAAGTCAAGCTTTATGAACTTTTATCAAATTTGTAGAAAAGAATATCAATACATACACCACCAAATCAATGCCATTAGATTATCATTGAATATATTTTCACATCATATAGGTTTTTTGTTGTGATTGTTTAAATTATTTCTAAAAACTTGGTCAAATTTTATAAAAATTGACTTCAGTTAAAGCTAATATGCGGAGTAAACCAAAAAAACTAATAAGCTAAGTAAATGAAAAATGGAGAACCTACGCAATCCTCCACCCCACCACACGCCATCTCATATTAAGATAGGTCGGCAAGGTTATAATTGATCATTTTATCACAAAATTTACTATACCCAAGACGTAAGAAATGACCGAGTAATCTAATTGGCTTCATTAACGTGTTACAGAATGGAAGTGGGAGCAGCAATCATAGCGATATGATAGGGATGCCAGTATATATGGCGTCGAAGTCGGATGCAAACCCCATGAGGGGACATTATCTTTGCCTTTTGTGGGCATTGGAAGCAATTTAAGACATGTTCTTTGGCCCGGTCAGAAGTGAAAAAAAACGCAATGCGTTTCTCTTTTAGGCCGACACCAAAAGTTGATTAACATGGCCACCAATACGAATGCGACACACACTAGTGGATACGAAAGGCTTTCCTTTCTTTGTCCTCGTAACCGTGAAATGTTTAAGGCTGGAGTTGGAGAATGATGCAGGTGCTTGCTGGATTTGCAGGTTGTTTGGGACCCTAATCCCACTTTTAGACGCACCAATCCAGCTCGACGAATCACTTGTATTTTTTTTTTGCGAAAAGACATGATACATTATAAAAAGTTCATTGAAAATACAAAGTATCTTAAACATAATAAAAATAGTAGTGATTTCCAGACCATCAAACGATCACCACCACCATCAGAAGGAGTTGCACATGAAATCACTTCCATGTGGCGTACACCATGCAAATTATGGGATGCAATGCAACGCAAGAAAATACCTCGTCCCCGGTCGTATCCATTGATTACCAGTTTTTCCCTAACCTAGCCGCTGCCTTGTGAAGGTGACAAGGAAGGCGATCCTCTACCCCAGGGCAGGTCCCCTTCCCCTCGTGCCGTCGAAGGACCCGGTTGGTTTGGTTTTATAGGTCGTGGTGCATCGTTGGGTGGTGGGAGTGGCGCACGGATGAATAAATCTGTCTCAACTCCACTCCCACATTGGCGGTGTCCTTCATGGCGGCGTCTCGGACTTGATGGCATCGCGTGTTTGCTGATACTTCAGATCGGCGACGTTAGTGTTCATGGATGGCGTCGGTGAGGCGGCGGCGGGTCTCTCCTTCTGCTATGTCCCCATTGTTGCGGCACTGTCTCCGATGCCACAATGGAGCAGCGAGGTTTCTTCGCCCGGGAGTACACGCAGACAATTGTCTACGCGGGTGACAGCTGGAAGAAGGTGCATCATGTGTTGGGTTGGTGGTTGGAGGCTGGCATTTCCGGTTCCTCCTTCGACGTCATAGTCGTGCATGGGTGTCAGTTCTGAAGTTCAATGGTGTGTCCGGGGACATGTTGCCTCGGTCTGATTCTTTCAACAACAATGATTTTGTTTTAAGAAAACTACCTTGTCGGTCCGTATAGCTGCTGATCAACCATGGAGCCGTGTCGAGTTCGGGTGAAGAGGTGATCTGTCTCGTTTTTCTTCGTCGAGAGGGACATGCTCTGTTTTTTGCGTAGGATTATCCTATCTTTTCAGTCCTGTAGTGACTGTGTTTACGTGGCTTGTAATTAAATCTTTATTTTATTAATTAGACTTGTATTACCATGCAAAAAATACCCCCTCCGTTCACAAATATAAATATGTTTTGAGTATTTCGACATGGATTATATAAGACTGAAATGAGTAAACAAATAAATATGTTTATATACGTTTAATTCAGAAAAAAAACTTAGGACATTTTTTTTGAACGGAGGAAGTATCTATTACGTACCGAGACAAACAAATGTACACACGTAAATTCCTTCCTGAGCGAAGACCCATCGCTCATGATTCGCAAAAAAGAAAAGACCCATCGCCCATGACAGTCCACACACAAAATCGCAATCGAATACGTCATTATTCTCTTCAAATAAAACGGCAAGTGCCCGGCAAAAAAAAAAGCAAGTGTTTCAAATACGCATCAAGATTTGTGCTACGCGACACCAAGATGAGACTGCATCAACGAGGTCTTGAAAGAGGAGATCACATGACGTCGACGTAGGAAGAGCCGCAGAACTCGTCGTCGGCCATCATCTCGTCGTCAAGCACGTCGACGAACCTGGACCCTCCGATCTCGAACCGCTCGATCCTGGCGCCCCGTCGGACCACCTCCTCGTCCTTCTCGTTGAACCCGACACAGTTCCTGGCGCTGAATTCCTCCAGCTGCGTGCAGCCGGCGAGAATGGCGAGCAGCTCCTGCTTGGGCAGGTAGGACGAGTCGAGGCACAGCGACCGGAGCCTGGGCAGCGAGGCCGGCATGGCCGCGGCGTCCTCCGGTTTGATGGCCCCGGAGGTCTTGAGGGAGGAGAGGTCCGGGCAGTGCAGCGCGAGCTGCGCGGCGACGGCCGGGAAGGACGACGGCTTGGACTCGAGCTCCAGGCGCTGGAGGAGGGGCCACCGCGGGACGAGCTCCGGCAGGCGGGCCTCGTCGGCGGCGGAGAGCAGCGGCGGGAGCGCGAGCCGGCGCAGCCTCGGGCAGCCTGCGGCGACGCGGTCGAGCTCGGCGGCCGGCGAGGAGAGGAGCGGCGGGAGCGCGAGGTCGGACAAGGAGCCCGCCGCGCGGGAGAGGCAGAGCGTGAGGAAGCCCGCGAAGGCGAAGCGGGAGACGCCGTAGCGGCGCGCGAAGGCGGCGGCGAGGGGGCCCCAGGGCATGAAGCGCGCGACGTGGTCGTGGCGCAGGTCGAGCGCGCGCCACAGGGACGGGTCGGCCGCGGCGCGGCGCCAGCCGCGGCACACGAGCGGCGCCGCGGCGGCCACGTCCTCGAGCGCGAGCCGGCGGAAGACGTGCACCAGGCAGTCCGTCTCCATCTCGCCCCACAACGCCCGCGGCGCGCCCCTGATGCCACCGTCCCGCGTGGCTTCCATGGCCGGCCGAGCTCCTGCGTTTTACCGCCACCTCCGGTTCCCCTCCGGATGGCTGGCCGGAGACGGCGGGCGCGATGCGAGCGAAAGAGATTGATGGCTCGGGCGGCGTTTAATACTCTACTAAGTCGTGCGATTAGGCGTGAGCTGAGATTTGGGAGGGTTGATGGAATGGAAAGAGGAGGTCTTTTATAAAGGGGGTGTGAGGGCTTCCGTTCCGCCAGCGTGTTTGGTTCCTTGGTTAGATATAATAATAATATCGCACGTGGTACGCGACAGGCTTTACCTCCTTTTCCGTGATTTTTTTGCTTATAACCATGGTTCATGAAAAAAAATTATATGAGACCAGGTCTCATCTAAATCAGGTGAGACCCGCCTTGATGGTTCATGGAAATAAATTATATGAGACCAGGTCTCATATGCTTTGTGATTTGCGAATGCCACGTGTCATCCATCAGGATGCTAATCCGTGAGACCTGGTCTCATAGAATTTTTTCCATGGAGCAGGATGGACGAACGGACGGATGGTGGCCAAGATGGATTGTCTACCGTGCTCGTCGCCTTCCCGCCGAAGCAATTGGCTCCGGTTCCTTTGCGACTAGAGTTTGATTGGTTTGCGATTGCGAGCTAAGAAAATATCTTGCGTTTTTTTATATAAGAAAGAAGAAGTGTACCTTTACATACCTTTACTTGCAAGTGTCCAAAAAGTATTTTTTTTTTCTTAGAGATACTATACCTCCTTCATTTATTTTTCTTTTTTAGATGATACTCCCCCCGTAAACTAATATAAGAGCGTTTAAATCACTACTTTAGTAATCTAAACGCTCTTATATTAGTTTACCGAAGGAGTACTATACTTCCTTCAAGGAGTATGCTGTTTTTTAGGCAACAAGGAGTATGCTGTTAGGGTCCAATGGCAACCCGCAAATTTCCTCCCGCGGACAGGGGGCAGTCCATGGACACGGACGCAGGAGATCGTCATCCAACCGTAGCAGCATACATCCAGCCTCCCTCTTTTTTTAAGTCCACATGACCAAATAGTCACATACATAGAGTGCGGACATTCAAATAGCTGCGTGCGGCACTAGTTCAAATTTTAAAAAATTCGAATATTACATCCCAACATTGTTGTCCCCTTTAACCGTCCACTAATGCTCAATCAGATCTTCCTTCAGCTGCTCGTGAGTTGGTCAATGCCGAATTTGTTGATGCATTTGAATAAACTCTTCAAATGTGGCTGGATTCTGGTATGAAAGTTGGATAGGATCATCCATGTTCTCAAATTCTAGAGCTGTGGTAGCATCGTCACCCTCATCATCGATGATCATGTTGTGCATGATCACACAATATGTCATCACCTCCCACAAGGTCTTCGGATTTCATTGTTTGCCAGGTCCACGAACAACTGCAAAACGGGCCTACAAAACTTCAAATGGCCTCTTGACATCCTTTCTAGCTGATTCTTGTCTTTGGGCAAAGTGAGCCTTTTTCTGGCCAACTGGGTTAGAGATGGTGTTGACAAAGGTAGCCCACGGAGGATAGAATACTGTCAACCAGATAGTAGCCCATGTTGTACTCATGCCCGTTGATAGTATAGTGGCAAGGAGGAGCTTTTTCTCCAGTCAGCCTCGCAAACAACGATGATCGCTGCAGCACATTGATTTCATTGTGAAACTCGGGCATGTCAAAGAAAGCGTGCCAAATCTAAAGATCTTGTGATGCAACTGCTTCAAGAATTATGATGGGCTTCTTAAGATGACCCTGATATTGCCCTTGTAAAGTCTTCGGGCAGTTTTTTCATTTCCAATGCATACAGTCAAGAGACCCAATCAAATCTGGCCACCCTCTTACTTCTGAGATTGCCAAGAGTCTCTCGATGTCTGCCACAATTGGTTCTCTCAAGTACTAAGGTCCGAACACCTCGACCACGGCAGTTGCAACCTAATCATGGCATCTTCGCATGTGCTGTCAGGCATCCGTAGGTACTCGTCCCATGAATCAGCGGTCGTGCCATATGCGTAATCTGGACGGACACAGACACTTTGCGGGTCCGCCTTGTCCCTTACGCGAGAACATTTATGGTTGGGCTGGTTGCCAAGCAAATGGGCCGATGGAACTTGCCTTTGGCTCATGTTATGACATTAGGACAGGATCATCTCAAACCAGTGAGAGGAAATTAAAAAGAAGTGGGAAGAACAGAAACCACCCTTGTCTCGCTGATTGAACAAAGTTGTAATAAGATTCTAAGACTCTACCTCTATCCTGATATGGTTGTCATGGCCGACGCAGTCGACATCAGGGAGCTTATGGTGTTTTGGTGTCGTGTTGGCCCCCGTTTTGATGCTTTTGCTATAGTGGTGCCAAGTGTATTTTGGTTAATGGTTCTTTGTTTTTTTCACTATTTTTTATGCTCCCAACCTTCTTCCCGAACAAATTCAACATGCTTAAAGATAACATTGATCATTTGTTTCATACTACGTTGCAAATGTTGAAAGAGTAGAATAACCGAGTATTCAATCACCTATCGACCTTTTTTCAATAAAGAGAATATATTAATACGAATCACCTATCGGTCTAGCTGCACTTTCTCTTTGTGTGAGTCTTTGGATGACTGAGATTCAAGCATGGTGTAATGTTGGGGCTTCATATCTCATCCCCATAAATTACATCTTTTACCCCCTAGTTAGGACATTTTGACAACTTTTACTCAATTAAAGTATTTTCACATTTTAGTGTTTAGTTGTGAACTTGTGGCTGCTTTTACCCCTTTTATTATCTTCCCATCATGATAAGAAGAACCTATGTGTCAGATGTGGCGCTGACTAGGTGGTTAATTCTGGAGAAAAATCCTATGAGAAGAAGAAAAATCTTAGCCGAGTTATACTGTTGAAGAACAGGCGGAGCGAAGATGAACAAGAGGCTTGGAATTGGGATTGAGCTTGATTCTGCGCTAATGGGTAGTCAGGGGGGTGAGTGCTTTCAGATTGGTGATGCTCATCGGTCCTGAGATGGAGTGGGTCTAACTTGATTAAGAGTTAGATCAGATCTCATATAATCTTTTTTTGTCAACTCCCGCCGTTATTTTGGTTACCTCAGCTGTTTGGCAAAATTGACATAATCTAAACATAATTTGATGAAATTTGACGTAATCTGGTATGCCTTAATGGGTATGTGTCTGAGCTTGTTTGTTTGCCCAGTTAGCTGCCATGTCACCCTAACCAATTGACCTAGTTTTCTACTGTATTTGTGAAAATTAGTAAGTGGTATAAAAACGGTCACAATGCCACAACTAAGAGGTCAAATGTTGGCAAAGATTACTAAGTGGGGTAAAAGATGTCACAATGTCACAAAACTAGAGGGTAAAAAGTGAAAAATATTGACACAAATTGAACATGCTTGACAAAGATATGCATACATGATGGATGTGTTCTCACTAAAAAGTACTCCCTCGGTCCTAAGTGACTCAACTTTGTACTAATTTTGTACTAAAGCTAGTATAAAATTGAGTCACTTATTTTGGGACAGAGGGAGTACAAACACTTCAGAGGTACTGTCGGCGTTTTGAGAACGGGGGTCTCCAGACTTGCCTGCCTGTGGTCCGCAGCGTGGCTAAGCTAGCAGGCCGTACGTCCATCTTCATCAACAAGGCATCCAAGACCCTCGTAAGGGGCCAAGCCTCGTGAGGCGGATGACACGAGACCTCCTCTGGAGTGGTCTAGTCGGGCAGTGTCGGGGATATACCCCGCGGTGTAAACCGGCCGGAAGTTAACCCGGCCGGACTTGGCGGTTTATCTGAAGACCCCGCTGATACTTGGCGAGTTACTGGCGACCCGCCCTGACCTGGCGGTTTACAAGCAACCCACCTGATCATTATGACTCACTAGTGATCCGGCGTGCGGGACAGATGGATGACAAGGCCCAAGGCCCAGAAGGCCGGTTCACGTTTAACGGTGGGCCGGTTTAAAAGGAAAGGCATGAGGAATATTTGTCCTACAAGGAGTTAAGACCTGAACTTATATCCGGTTTGTATTAGAGATAGACTAGTCCTAATCGTAATAGGACTCTACATGTAACCCGCCCCTCCAACATATATAAAGAGGGGCAGGGCTCACCAAAAGGGAGAAGATTCACAAGTTTCACGAGTTGGACAAGTTAGGTTTAGATAATAGCTCTCAAGATAGAGCACTCTTGTAACTGTGATCATTATCATCATCAATATCAATGAAGCAGGACGTAGGCTTTTACCTTCACCGTGAGGGGCCGAACCTGGGTAAAACCTCGCGTCTCTCGTCCCACTCAACCCCTCTCAAGCTACCACATAGATGCGCTGGCCTCACGACTAAGTCCTGACACTAAGAACATCTGCCGTGACAATTCCACGACAGTTGGCGCCCACCGTGGGACTCGCGCACGGTGGTGTTGAGTTCTTGAAGAGATCTCTCCCAGGGATCGAGAAGTTCATAAAGAATCAGCACAAAATTATGAGCAAGCGATTTTTTAGGGTTACGTGTTATGCGACCACCGCACGCACCAGAGATCCATCGAGTCCGAGTCAAAAGCAATTTCGACTGTGTCGCTACAAGTCCCAAGGAAATTCTGCAGCAGCGATGGCAGGCAAAGCCGAAAGCGTTTCGTTGTTGTTATTTTTTTATGGGAAGACAAGGTTGAACCATCAAGACGAGAGGGAAGTGCTAGTCCAAACTGATTCCATCTCAAGACAATCAATCACGGGTTGATGTCATCGGCCGTCCGTGCTGCTGTTCCAAGCTAAAGTTGCTACTCCACACCACGTGATCTACTGAGATACCGTCTTACTACTGTCATTACAAGCAACTATATGACCAAGTTCCTGAGAAGAAAAATCCATTGGCTGTGGCCGCTGTTCTACACGTGAAGGGCAACCATGGAAAAGTCAATCATCATATACCCAGTCAAAAAAAAGGATTGGTCAAAGCAACTAGTACGACCCGGAGACAGGAACTCGGGTTAGTCTCCGCCGCGGTCTTTGCCTCCGCTGCAGCTGCAACTGCGCCCTGACCCGCCAGGTTTGCCTTGGACGTTGACCCGCTGGTGCGCCCTTGCGGCTGCCCCTCATCTTAAACCGACTGTCGTATCTGCACTGCCGTATCTGCACGTGAAAATCAACGCGGCAGTGGGTAAAGGAACATGGGTTACGGTGCTAGGGCGATATCAGATTATGTTTTTGATCCCTATTATCCACGTTCATCTGACAAATAATATCAGGTGCTATCCTTTCTTTATATTTCATCAATACATATTAAATTGTTTAAGAACAACTACTCTGGTTTATTATCCTTTTCCACAGGACCATTAAACCTTACAAAAAGGAGTCGCATAAGGGATGCGCGTAAACATCACTTTTGCACCAGTGCTTGTCCGTGCCATGATGCTTGACGAATACACGTGCAAATCGTTACCCCGTGGTTCGGATTACATCCGTCCGTACCTGCGGTTGATTCGTGCGTCTGCACTGACTTACCATGACTGAGATTGACTCGCTCGTCCGCGCCGGTTTACAACGCCGCGGCTTGTTCATCTGTCTGAGCCGCCCTTGCCGCTTTGAGCCGCCGGGGGTATATTAAGTCGCCGGACTGCCTGAGTCGACGGAACTATGTTGAGTCGCTGGTTTGCCTCAGCCGCCTCGGTCGCGATAAACGGATCATCCGTCGTCCGAACAAATCAAGTGACATCTATCTAAGTCTATTTTTGACATATATTGTTTTTGTAAAAAGAACAATTACGTTGGTTTTGCATATTTTTATATGCAGGATAATTATTCGCCACAACATTGGTGTTACACCATGCATATGGAGCGCGCACTGGCATCATTATATACTGGCTTTTGACCATTCAGCACTGCTCAACGGACGCGCGCAAACCGCGTGTGGTCCGGTTTATATCAACACGCGGCCGGTTCTCCATCTATGCCGGCTTACAATGCCCGCAGGCGACTCCCCGTCCGCGCCGGTTCACAATACCCGCAGGCGGCTCTCCGTCCGCGCCGGGTTACAACTCCCGCGGCCGACTTTCCCGTCCGCGCCGACTTACTACGCCGCGGCCGACTCATCTGGCTGTGCCGTCTCTGAAGCTGCGGCCGTCTTTGTCGTCCGTTTCTTGCGGCCTGGTCTACATCAACATACCGGGCCGCACCTGTCTGCATGAGCTGGTTATTGGGCGCACAAATCGCCGCCACTACAGTTTTGATTAACTTCAAATTGCCAGTTGGAAGGAACCATTGGCCGAGTTGCTGACACGGCTCATATGGGATCATTTACAACCCGCCGCAGTCACCTCAACCTTCTATGGATTCACATCGTACTATTAACGCCAATGATATACAAGTTATGCCGGTTTATATCACGGTCAAATATGGAGAGTCTCAAGCCAACTCCTCGAGTCACCTTTGAGACTCGGGGGCTACGATGACATGACTCAGCGAATCTTGCCAGTTTCAGAAAATTTAAGAACCCCAGGACGATGGAGGGAAGGATAACCCGGTCCCGGAGGCTACTGTTATATTGATGAAAGTTTAAAGACCGTCAGAAAATTTCTGGCTTAAAAGTATATGACAGTTATACAATCCCGGCTCGAAGAAGTTCCGGGTCATCATAAATGACTCCGGTTTACAATCCGGTTCAAGAAAAATCTATTCTCCTACAAAGCTCTGAAGCACTCAAATCCGGTTTAACAATGTCCGGTTCAAAAGGGAATTAACTTCTCGCAAGTTCGAGTTTAAAGGCCGTCAAAAAATTTCCGGCTAAAAATAAGGATTCTGGTTTGAAATCCGGTTCAAGGGAAAGATGTCTCCCACAAAGCTTTGAAGATCTCAATATCCGGTTCAAGATCCCGGTTCAAAGAAGAATTTATCTCTTGCAAAAAGTTAAAAATTGCCGAAGAGGACCTGCTGCCATGATGCGCGGTTCAAACATGGATATTCCGCCTTACTGGCCTGACATATTATTGATCACATGGGGGCTTCTGCTTCATAAAGCGGGGTCTCTGGTCTTTTACATCATGTGAGGTTACACGGAGTTGCTCTAAAGCGGCCTCCAGTTTACCCCTTGAGTTCGCTTTGCTAAAAGCATCGTGTTATATCACTTGGAGGATTGGTCGTGTCCGAACCAATACCATGCCTCTTGATAGGCGAGAGCCACCAGATCACTTGGGGACTTGGTCATGTCTGAACCAGTCATGCCTCTTGGTCGGCCTAAGGCCACAGAATCACTTGGGGGCTTGGTCGAACCCGAACCATGACCACGCCATTTGGTCAGCATAAATGCCATAGAATCACTTGGGGACCTGGCTGACTAGAACCATAGTTACACCTAATGGGAGCTTGGTCGTGTTTGGCCATGGTAACGCCATTTGATCAGCTTAAATAAACCTTTTTTGGCAAACGTTTTTGTCGTTGCTTTTGCTTCACACTTTTCTTTGAAGGTTTTTTTTGCTTTTCATTGTGTTTTTTAAACCGACAAAGTTTTTTAACCAATCAATTGACGGAACATAGTTCACGTCAATCCGGAGACTATTTGCCCGATTTGATCCTTGTTGTTAACATCCTCTTATGGAGTAACACGGTGTTTATCACAACCCGGCACGGTTTTATTATAAATCGGCACAATATGGAAGGAGTTATCAGTACTCAAGATTTGAGTTATCACCCTTACTACGAAAAGTTGGTAAAACCAACGATGTGATTCAATGTCACAGGTATGATATATTTCATATTTGATTATTCTTAAGTGCAGCCTTGGTTATAAACCCGGGTTATATATTGGGTATTATGACCCGTCCGGCGGTAAACCGCCAGGACACTTTAAACTTGTTGTATGCAGAAGCAGGTTTGTTAAACCGGCCTGGCTTTGGACAACAAGTCACCAGTATATATTTGGATTGCGCCATTGGAATCATGCGCTTATAAATCATTGGGTTATATTATTCAAATAGCCAAACTTGGCTGAAATTTCATTATGATGTTGAATGAATAAGGTTTTCATACCGGATTATATTATCTTGAATAGCCAACATGGCTGGATTTTTATTATTAAGGTTTTCAAAGTCGCTATAGTGCAATGTCTACTCTTTTATCAAAGGATATGATTTATTCTACAATGGAAGGAATAGTTCCGAGTCGCTGCAGGCTTACAACCCGGCACTTTGGGGCTACATTATTCAAATTGAGATTACATGCAAGTCTCATGTCGCTGCAAGCATGCACCATGACACTTGGGGGCTAATGCAAAGTCATTTTACTAGTCTTATTGAAGACCCGACTCATCATATTATAATGAGCCGGCCCTTGGGGGCTACCAATTGCTCCTATCAACAATTCAAGGTACACAAGTTTTAGTCCATAATATTGAAGAATCCATTGCTCAGTTGGTAAAGCACAAAGTTCTTAACCTTGTGGACGTGGGTTCAAGCCCTACAATGGAAGCTACATTATAATATGTTATTTTCATTAAAGTATATATATCAAGTCCCGGTTCAGTATTATCTTACTAAGCCGGCCCTTGGGGGCTACACTTTGCTGTTCAAAGTTTACAAGATTATACTTACAAAGTCCCTGCTCATTATTGCATAATGACCCGGCCCTTGGGGGCTACACCGATTGAAGTTTTTATAAGCAATTGCAAGTTCCAGGTTGCTGCAAGCATGACAACCCGGTACTTGGGGGCTACATATATGGAGTATTCAGTTTATATGATTGAGATGAACAAACGGATTTCTTCAAGGTTGAAACACTTATTGGAGCAAGTCTTAAGTTATCATTATGTTCTCCTCTTAAGACTTGGGGGCTACAGGTATTATGCATATAAAGGAGGAACATCTTCATTTTATTAGTTTTGAGCAAATCAGGAAGATCAATTACATGACCCAGTGTCGACAACAATTATGACCCGGCGCCATCAATATTTATAAACCGGCCATTTTGGTAATATTAAACCGGCAAATTTTACATCTTCAAACCGGCTGAATATCAGATAAGTATTTTCAGGCCCATATTTCTTCACAATATTTCTCGGTGACAAGCCAATGTCGGCAAATTGATTATGAAGCTGGTCTGTTAACCCGGACTTCCCAGAAGGAGGAAATAACAAGGACTTAAGGATGATCAGGTGCCGGTTTACAAAAATTATTAACCCGGAGCATAACCTGTCAAATTTGTTCTTGTGTTTATTTTGCAGCATAAGTTTACCATGAATAAATCCAAGCTAAACTTGGGGGCTAATGTCGGGGATATACCCCGCGGTGTAAACCGGCCGGAAGTTAACCCGGCCGGACTTGGCGGTTTATCTGAAGACCCCGCTGATACTTGGCGAGTTACTGGCGACCCGCCCTGACCTGGCGGTTTACAAGCAACCCACCTGGTCATTATGACTCACTGGTGATCCGGCGTGCAGGACAGATGGATGACAAGGCCCAAGGCCCAGAAGGCCGGTTCACGTTTAACGGTGGGCCGGTTTAAGAGGAAAGGCATGAGGAATATTTGTCCTACAAGGAGTTAAGACCTGGACTTATATCCCGTTTGTATTAGAGATAGACTAGTCCTAATCCTAATAGGACTCTACATGTAACCCGCCCCTCCAACATATATAAAGAGGGGCAGGGCTCCCCAAAAGGGAGAAGATTCACAAGTTCCACGAGTTGGACAAGTTAGGTTTAGACAATAGCTCTCAAGATAGAGCACTCTTGTAACCGTGATCATTATCATCATCAATATCAATGAAGCAGGACGTAGGCTTTTACCTCCACTGTGAGGGGCCGAACCTGGGTAAAACCTCGCGTCTCTCGTCCCACTCAACCCCTCTCAAGCTACCACATAGATGCGCTAGCCTCATGACTAAGTCCTGACACTAAGGACATCTGCCGTGACAATTCCACGACAGGCAGGCTCACGAGGAGCGGAGATATCAAGGCGAGGCAAACCTCACGAGACTCTCGTGACATGAGTCATGACGATCGACACGAGGCGGGCGCCAGGCGAGCACCAGCGCGCGTAGCATCCTTATTTCCTCTTTGGTGCTAAGGAGGCCAGCGCAGGCGAGGAGTACCGAGGCATCAGGCAAAGGCTGCCATATCGGTGCAACAAGACCAAGACCAGAAGGACGGCAAGACGGAGATCATCGTGGTTCTCAAGACGGCGTCACCACCAGAGTCTTTTGCAGGCGGAGACCACCTTTGTCAGGATGGCTTGTACTAGCTGTCCTCCTTCAAATTTGCCCGCCGTTGTTGGCTCTCTTCCCACTCAATATTTGGGGAGAGGACCGGGACATATATAAGTAGAGCTAGCCACCGCAGTAGGGCATCGGGCAGTTCATCCAGCACTCACCCACATAAGTTAGCCAAGCATAAGAACACCTCAACACGAGGAGGTTGTTCTTTCCCTTGTATTGTTCATCATCAGCCCAAGAGGCAATCCACTACCACCACACTGGAGTAGGGTATTACACCACAACGGTGGCCCGAACCAGTATAAATCTTGTGTCTTTCGGTGTTGCGAGTTCGTCGAGTTCGTCCGCGAGATCTTAGCGAGTTAGGGCGTAGATCGGTGGGAGGAAAAGACTTAGCGCGCACCCCAGTGTTTGAACCTTAAGGGTTTGCTGGAACCCCACATCCGACATTTGGTGCGCCAGGTAGGGGTGCGCCGTAGCTTCCCTTCGATTAGTTTGTTGCTCCGTCGCTCCATCGTCTCCATGGCGGACGCTCGCCGTGCTCGAGCTGAGCGTCGGGCTGCCCTCATTGCCCGCGTTGCTCAGACGGCCCCATCAGCGGGCCACCTCGTCGTTCTCCGTCTCCCGCCGCCAACGCTGCCACCGACCCGGTGGGGAACGAGCAGCAAGCGTCTTCGCTGCATCCTTCGGTACGGCAGGACGGCCGCACCGCCACTCCATCACTGACCCCGGCCTGTTCTTCGTCCCATGCGCGCCGCACTCCCATGGAGGCACGGGCCGCACTCCTCGCCGCAAATGAACTCCTGCGCTACCGCCCAGTCGATGACCTCTACGAGGAGTGGCTCGACCGCCTCGCCGAGCTCGTCCGCGCCGCAGGGGGCTCCCCGGCGCCGTCCCTCTCTCTGCCTCACCCTCAGCCGGTCATGGGCGACGAGGCCCGAGGCGCGCCTCCACCACCCCAGCCCAAAGACGGTGCCTTGGCACCAAGGCGCGCGGCCTCGTGGTGTGATCCGCCACGCCCGACGCCCGTGCGCGAAGAGAGAAGCTGTCAAGAAATCCCTCGATCGCGAGGAGCTGCACCCGCGCTTCCCGCGCCTCCTCATCAAGATCGCACGCCGCTCGTGGCAGCGTCGTGCGGACCTCGTCAAGACCAAGATCCACCTCCGAAGCGGGCCCCAATAACCACGGCCGGCTGCCGTGCCTTCACCCTTGAGCCGCGCAGCGTCGCCTGGCCAGGCAAGTTCAAGCCGGATCTGCCTGCTCGCTACGACGGCACCGCCGACCCCGCGGAGTTCCTGCAGCTCTACGAGCTGAGCATCGAAGCAGCCAACGGCGACGAGAAAGTCATGGCAAACTGGTTTCCCATGGCTCTCAAGGACGGGGCCCGCTCCTGACTCCTGAATCTGCAGCACGACTCGATCTCCTCCTGAGACGAGATGCGCGACCGCTTCGTCGCCAACTTTCAGGGCACTCGCGACCGCCCGCCGGCCGCGGGCGACCTGCGCCGCATCAAGCAACAGGCAGGGGAGACCCTCCAGAAATACATCCAGCACTTCAACAACACCCGCCTCTAGATCCCCAAGGTCACGGATGAGGCCATCATCTCCGCGTTCTCCGACGGTGTCTGTGACGTCAAGATGAAGGAAGAGCTCGGTATCCACGAGGAGCTCTGCACATCTCAGGAACTGTTCAACCTGGCGACCAAGTGCGCAAGAGCTAAGGAGGGGCGCCTCTCTCTCCTTTAGCTGCCAGCCGCGGGCACAGAGGAGAAGAAAGCCAAGGCCAAGGACGTGAAGCACAAGGAAGCAGCGGTGCTAGCAGCGGAGCCCGACACCAAACGGGGCAGAGATCAGCCCGAGTCATCCAAGAATAGCCGACTGTTCTGCGCCTTCCACAACCTGAACACCCACAACACCAGCGACTGCCAAGAGCTCAGAGCCATACGAGAAGGACACTATAGTCGACGCCCCGAGCGCAGCGACCGGGGCTACGACCGTGGAGGAGGATGTGGAGGCGGACGCTGGGACGACCGTGGCCCGCGCCAGGAATGGCGTGACAGGCCTCGTGAGGACCGCTAGCAGGACCATCCTCATGAGGGGGCCTGGAGGGATCAGCCTCGTGAGGATCCCCCCCAAAGCAACGCCGGTCTTCCCCCGCTGCCGCCACCAAGAAGGAACGGCGATCATCATCAGGACGAGGGGGCTAGGGGCTTTCAGGAGCCGCGTGCAATCGCCTTCATCTTGGGCAGCGCCCAGGCCCCAGCCTCTCAGCGCATCTTCAAACGGTTCACTCGTGAGGTGAACGCGGTGCTCCCCAAGCTTGAGGCCGCGCGCCCGCTCAAGTGATCCCAGTGCCCCATCACTTTCAACTCGGCAGATTAGCTCAAGTGCGCGGCCACCATCAGCGTCCTCCCGATGTTGTGTTCCCCAGTCATCAGCAATGTGCAGATTACAAAGACCCTCATCGACGGCGGTGCAGGGCTCAATGTCTTGTCCGTCAACACATTCGACAACCTCCAAGTGCCATATGAGCAGCTCCAGCCTACCAAACCTTTCTCAGGAGTGACCGACGGCTCCACCACACCAATAGGGCAGGTCCGCCTGCCTGTCACCTTCGGCATGCGCGACAACTACCGCACCGAGCTCGTCGACTTTGACATCGCGCACATCCGCCTGCCGTACAACGCCATCCTCGGGTATCCGGCCCTGGCCAAGTTCATGGCGGTCACCCACCACGGCTACAACGTCCTCAAGATGCCTGGAAGCGGCGGGGTCATCACGGTCCCATGTGAAGAAAGGGATGCGGTGTGCTCCCTCGAACGCGCCTTCCATGCTGTAGCAATTGACGACCCTGACAGCAGAAGTGAGGGCCCTCCGGAGGTCATCCCCAAAAAGAAGCAGCTGCGCCACGCAGGACCTCTGGAGGATGGCTTCGCGGCAGGAGCCTCATCAGGATCGGCGTCCGTCCCAGGGGCGCCGCCCTCCATCGCATAGGAAGGCGCGCCGAGCGCCCTCCTCACGAAGGGCTCGGGGGCTCTCTTCTAGAGGGCCTCAGGCCTTGCCAACCTCACGAGGGAGGCGCTCGAGCACGACTTGGAGGCGTGCTACGCGACACGTTTTCCTCAGGAGAACACAGGGCAAGGGGTGCCCACCACTCAGGAGTTCATCGCCAAGACCACACAGGAACTGCAAGACGCAAGAGCCATGCGCGGTGACAACCGCTCACAGGGCGCAACTCACCACCCAGGCGAGGGTGCTGAGCTGCGTGTCTGCATCGACATCCTAGGGCTCAACAGGGCCGCGTCTCAGAAGCGCTTCTGTCCTTCGCATGTGGGCCATTGCAAGGGCCCGCCACACAGCTACGTTCGCATGCCCCCCGGCTTGCCGAGCGTGGCGTCGGCCTACCAGCGCAACATGCGGCGTGACCTGGCGGCTCGAGAGGCCAGGTACCGCGCCATCCTGGAGGAAACAGAGATGGTCTTCAGGGAGCCTCCTGAGCCCCCAGAGCCTCCCGAGGCTCAGGGCTCTGGTGGCTCATGAGGAGTCATTTCTTCGATGCACGCCTTCAGCTGCACCAACTCTGCTTCGTCTACAGAACCAGGTGACATATTCCAAGCTCGTTTAAGCTAGGAGCACCCCTTGGGATGCATTATTCCCAGGCCGTCTGGGTCCGTCCCTGCGGCATGTATCCCTTTTGGTCATGTCTTTAGCTTACCTTGATGGGGATGCCCCTTGGGCTGCATCATCCCCAAGCCGCTCGGGCCGGACCCAGTGGCATGTATCTTCCTGCATTTACCCAAGCTGATTTTCCTTCCCTGCTTAACCCGCCTACAGTTATCGCCTGCTCGATTGCCACCCGCCGCGGGTACATTCACCCCGCGCAATTAGCTTGCGCGTTAAAAGGGGGGCTCCTGAGCATCGCGACTCAGAAGCTCTTACTTGCTCTCCAGCCCTCACCCCCTAGCCTTGACCACGACATCGCGACCTGGCATACCAGCGGCGGCTGAGCTTGCTCGAGGGCCGGGACTTGAGGACATAGAGTACTTGCACCTAACCGCCTTGCGGGAACACACAGTCACCAAGACTCAAGACCAGGCGCAACCCGCCTTGAGGTAGGGCCTCGTGAGTCCCGCGCTGGCTCACGAGCGCCCAGATACACCTCGCAGCCCTGCCGCGCAAGCCACATGTCAGGGCGGGGCTGTACACGCCTCGGGGCTCCTCCCAGAGAGGGCCCCCCATCCCACACACAAGTGGAAGAACCATGCTCTGCGCTGGCCGTCGACACTGCCGAGGAGCGGCTATGCCCGTGCACAAGCGGAAGCACTATGCTCCGCGCTGGTGATAAACAACTGAGGGCGGCCCCATGGTCGTACCAACCTCAGGGAGCCCAGAGCTCAGCGTCCAGCCTCACCGCAACACCTCCCCTCGGGAGAGCCGCGCGAGGGGGCTGGGCACAGGGGCTGTGCTTGGGCCACACCCAAGCACACGCCACCCAACCAGGTCCCCGGACTTGGGCGTCGCGCGCCCCTCCCGAGGCCTTGGCGAGGGCATGTATGGAAATTGTTTGCGCGTCAAGGGGGACTCCTGAGCATCGCGACTCAGGAGCCTAACTGGTCACGTAGCCCCTCACTCCTTGGTTCGTCCTGGTCTCCGGTTGGCCCAATGGCGGTTGAGGTATGCGCGGGGCCGGGCCCTGCCGACGTAGAACATCAGTCTATCCTCGCGAACTCTCCCTATAAGTTGTTTGCACATCAAGGGGGACTCCTGAGCATCGCGACTCAGGAGCCTAACTGGTCACGTAGCCCCTCACTCCTTGGTCCGTCTGTTGGAAATATGCCCTAGAGGCAATAATAAAATGGTTATTATTATATTTCCTTGTTCATGATAATTGTCTATTGTTCATGCTATAATTTTGTTATCCGGAAATCGTAATACATGTGTGAATACATAGACCACAACATGTCCCTAATGAGCCTCTAGTTGACTAGCTCGTTGATCAATAGATGGTTACGGTTCCCTGACCATGGACATTGGATGTCATTGATAACGGGATCACATCATTAGGAGAATGATGTGATGGACAAGACCCAATCCTAAGCATAGCGCAAGATCGTGTAGTTCGTCTGCTAAATCTTTTCTAATGTCAAGTATCTTTTCCTTAGACCATGAGATTGTGCAACTCCCGGATACTGTAGGAATACTTTGGCTGTGCCAAACGTCACAACGTAACTGGGTGACTATAAAGGTGCACTACGGGTATCTCTGAAAGTGTCTGTTGGGTTGGCACGAATCGAGACTGGGATTTGTCACTCCGTATGACGGAGAGGTATCTCTAGGCCCACTCGGTAAGACATCATCGTAATGAGCTCAATGTGACTAAGGGTTGGTCACGGGATGATGTGTTACGCAACGAGTAAAGTGACTTGCCGGTAACGAGATTGAACAAGGTATTGCGATACCGACGATCGAATCTCAGGCAAGTAACGTACCGATTGACAAAGGGAATTGTATACGGGATTGCTTGAATCCTCGACATCATGGTTCATCCGATGAGATCATCGTGGAACATGTGGGAGCTAACATGGGTATCCAGATCCCGCTGTTGGTTATTGGCCGGAGAGTTGTCTCGGTCATGTTTGCATGGTTCTCGAACCCGTAGGGTCTACACACTTAAGGTTCGATGACGCTAGGGTTATTAGGAAGATTTGTATGTGATTACCGAATGTTGTTCGGAGTCCCGGATGAGATCCCAGATGTCACAAGGAGTTCCGAAATAGTCTGGAGGTGAAGATTTATATATGGGAAGTCATCATACGGTCACCAGAAATATTCGGGGGTATACCGGTATTGTACTGGGACCACCGGAGGGGTTCCGGGGGGTCCACCGGGAGGGTCCACCTGCCCCAGAGGGCCTTATGGGCTGTAGGTGGAAGGGAATTAGCCCCTAGTGGGCTGGGCGCCATTCCCCCTAGGGCCCATGCGCCTAGGGTTTGGGGGCAACCCTAAAGGGGGGGGGGCGCCCCCCTTGCTTGGGGGGCAAGCCCCCTCCCCCTTGGCCGCCGCCCTCCTCTAGATCTCATCTAGAGGGGCCGCCCCCTTCCCCCTTCTCCCTATAAATAGAGGGGCGAGGGGAGGGCTACAACACCACATCCAAGGCGCAGCCCCTCCCCTCCCCAACACCTCTCCTCCTCCGCGTGAGCTTGGCGAAGCCCTGCCAGAGAACTGCCACTCCATCACCACCACGCCGTCGTGCTGCTGTTGGAGCCTTCTTCCTCAACCTCTCCCTCCTCCTTGCTGGATCAAGGCGCGGGAGACGTCACCGGGCTGCACATGTGTTGAACGCGGAGGCACCGTTGTTCAGTGCTTAGATCGGATTCGGCCGCGATCTGAATCGCTACGTGTATGACTCCTCCAACCGCGTTCTTGCGACGCTTCCGGCTCGCGATCTTCAAGGGTATGAAGATGCACTCCCCTCTCGTTGCTAGTTACTCCATAGACTGATCTTGGTGATGCGTAGAAATTTTTTAATTTCTGCAACGATCCCCAACAGTGGCATCATGAGCTAGGTCTATGCGTAGTTTCTATGCACGAGTAGAACACAAGTTGTTGTGGGCGTCGATTTTGTCAATTTACTTGCCGTTACTAGTCTTATCTTGATTCGGCGGCATCGTGGGATGAAGCGGCCCGGACCGACCTTACACGTACGCTTACGTGAGACTGGTTCCACCAATTGACATGCACTAGTTGCATAAGGTGGCTAGCGGGTGTCTATCTCTCCCACTTTAGTCGGATCGGATTCGATGAAAAGGGTCCGTATGAAGGGTAAATAGAAATTGGCATATCACGTTGTGGTTTTGGTGTAGGTAAGAAACGTTCTTGCTAGAAACCTATAGCAACCACGTAAAAACTTGCAACAACAATTAGAGGACGTCTAACTTGTTCTTGCAGCATATGCCGTGTGACGTGATATGGCCAAAAGGATGTGATGAATGATATATGTGATGTATGAGATTGATCATGTTCTTATAATAGGAATCACGACTTGCATGTCGATGAGCATGACAACCGACAGGAGCCATAGGAGTTGTCTTAATTTATTTATGACCTGCGTGTCAACATAAACGTCATGTAATTACTTTACTTTATTGCTAACCGTTAGCCATAGTAGTAGAAGTAATAGTTGGCGAGACAACTTCATGAAGACACAATGATGGAGATCATGATGATGGAGGTCATGGTGTCATGCCGGTGACAATGATGATCATGGCGCCCCGAAGATGGAGATTAAAAGGAGCAAAATGATATTGGCCATATCATGTCACTATTTGATTGCATGTGATGTTTATCATGTTTTACATCTTATTTGCTTAGAACGACGGTAGCATAAATAAGATGACCCCTCGCAATAATTTCAAGAAAGTGTTCCCCTAACCGTGCACTGTTGCTAAGTTTCGTTGTTCCAAAGCACCACGTGATGATCGGGAGTAATAGGTTATAACGTTCGCATACAACGGGTGTAAGCCAGATTTACACACGCAATACACTTAGGTTGACTTGACGAGCCTAGCATGTACAGACATGGCCTCGGAACACGGAAGACCGAAAGGTCGAACATGAGTCATATAGAAGATACGATCAACATGAAGATGTTCACCGATGATGACTAGTCCATCTCACGTGATGATCGGACACGGCCTAGTTGACTCAGATCATGTATCACTTAGATGACTAGAGGGATGTCTATCTGAGTGGGAGTTCGTTAAATAATTTGATTAGATGAACTTAATTATCATGAACATAGTCTAAAAATCTTTGCAATATGTCTTGTAGATCAAATGGCCCATGCTAATGTTGCCCTCAACTTCAATGCGTTCCTAGAGAAAACCATGAAAGACGATGGCAGCAACTACACGGACTAGGTCTGTAACCTGAGGATTATCCTCATAGCTGCCAGGAAAGCATATGTCCTTGATGCACCGCTAGGTGAAGCACCTATTTTCCGAGCAGAACAAGACGTTATGAACGCCTGACAGACGTGCAGTGATGATTACTCCCTCGTTCAGTGCGGCATGCTTTACAGCTTAGAACCGGGGCTCCAAAAGCGTTTTGAGCAACACGGAGCATATGAGATGTTCCAAGAGCTGAAAATGGTTTTCCAAGCTCATGCCCGGGTCGAGAGATATGAAGTCTCCGACAAGTTCTACAGTTGTAAGATGGAGGAGAATAGTTCCGTCAGCGAGCACATACTCAAAATGTCTGGGTTGCACAACCGCTTGTCTCAGCTGGGAGTTAATCTCCCGGATGATGCGGTCGTTGACAGAATCCTTCAGTCGCTCCCACCTAGCTACAAGAGCTTTGTGATGAACTTCAATATGCAGGGGATGGAAAAGACCATTCCTGAGGTATATTCAATGCTGAAATCAGCGGAGGTGGAAATCAACAAGGAACATGAAGTGTTGATGGTGAATAAAACCACTAAGTTCTAGAAAGGCAAGGGTAAAAAGAACTTCAAGAAGGACGGCAAGGGAGTTGCCGCGCCCGGTAAGCAAGCTGCCGGGAAGAAGCCAAAGAATGGACCCAAGCCTGAGACTGAGTGCTTTTATTGCAAGGGAAATGGTCACTGGAAGCGGAACTGCCCCAAGTACTTAGCGGATAAGAAGGCCGGCAATGCCAAAGGTATATGTGATATACATGTTATTGATGTGTACCTAACCAGCGCTCGTAGTAGCTCCTGGGTATTTGATACCGGTGCAGTTGCTCATATTTATAACTCAAAACAGGAACTACGGAATAAACGGAGACTGGCGAAGGACGAGGTGATGATGCGCGTCGGGAATGGTTCCAAGGTCGATGTGATCGCCGTCGGCACGCTACCTCTACATTTACCTACGGGATTAGTTTTAAACCTCAATAATTGTTATTTAGTACCAGCTTTGAGCATGAACATTGTATCTGGATCTCGTTTAATGTGAGATGGCTACTCATTTAAATCTGAGAATAATGGTTGTTCTATTTATATGAGAGACATGTTTTATGGTCATGCCCCGCTGGTTAATGGTTTATTCTTATTCAATCTCGAACGTGATGTTACACATATGCATAGTGTGAATGCCAAAAGATGTAAGGTTGATAATGATAGTCCCACATACTTGTGGCACTGCCGCCTTGGTCACATTGGTGTCAAACGCATGAAGAAACTCCATGCAGATGGAGTTTTGGAGCCTCTTGATTATGAATCATTTGACACGTGTGAACCATGCCTCATGGGAAAAATGACCAAGACTCCGTTCTCCGGAACAATGGAACGAGCAACCAACTTATTGGAAATCATACATACTGATGTGTGCGGTCCAATGAGTGTTGAGGCTCGCGGTGGCTATCGTTATGTTCTCACCCTCACTGATGACTTGAGTAGATATGGGTATGTCTACTTAATGAAACACAAGTCTGAGACCTTTGAAAAGTTCAAGGAATTTCAGAGTGAGGTTGAGAATCAACGTGACAGGAAAATCAAGTTCTTACGATCAGATCGTGGGGGAGAATATTTGAGTCACGAATTTGGCACACACTTAAGGAAATGCGGAATTGTTTCACAACTCACGCCGCCTGGAACACCCCAGCGTAATGGTGTGTCCGAATGTCGTAATCGCACTCTATTGGATATGGTACGATCTATGATGTCTCTTACCGATCTACCGCTGTCATTTTGGGGTTATGCTATAGAGACTGCCACATTCACTTTAAACAGGGCTCCATCAAAATCCGTTGAGACAACACCGTATGAATTGTGGTTTGGTAAGAAACCTAAGCTGTCGTTTCTGAAAGTTTGGGGATGCGATGCTTATGTCAAGAAACTTCAACCTGAAAAGCTCGAACCCAAATCGGAAAATGTGTCTTCATAGGATACCCTAAAGAAACTATTGGGTATACCTTCTACCTCAGATCCGAAGGCAAGATCTTTGTTGCCAAGAATGGATCCTTTCTAGAGAAAGAGTTTCTCTCGAAAGAAGTAAGTTGGAGGAAAGTAGAACTTGATGAAGTATTGCCTCTTGAACCGAAGAGTGGCGCAGCTCAAGAAAATGTTCCTGAGGTGCCTGATGAAGCTATGTACCTAGGGTAGGGTCATGGATCTGTCCAACATACCCTCCCCAAGGACATCTCTACAAAGAATCAGAAGCAGTCAAAGAGAAACCATCATCCACTCGACTATGAAGATGTGTTCACTCGACCACCTTGGAGGCACTCGACCACCAGAAGATGAGAAGCCCTTCACTCCGCAACGGTCGGGGTTTAAACCATAGATTTATGGACATTGATAGCACTTTACTTCGGACGTTACCAGTAACGCTCCCCCTTTATGAACATTGAACCCTGTGTAACAGAGGGGAGAGGGGGTCCTAGCGCACTCTATATAAGCCACCCCCTCCTCTAAGACAAGGGTTCGCACTTTCTGTAATTCACACGCATATATCCAGTCGACCGCCTCCGGGCTCCGAGACGTAGGGCTGTTACTTCCTCCGAGAAGGGCCTGAACTCATAAAACTCGTGTGTACAACTCCTCCATAGCTAGGATCTTGCCTCTACATTCCTACCCCCCCTATTCTACTGTCAGGCTTAGAACCACAACAGTTGGCGCCCACCGTGGGGCAGGTGTCCTAGCGACTTGTTGGAGAAGTTGCAATTTTTCTGATCCCCTTCATCATGGTTTCAGGCGGAGGTTTGGCTGAGGGCCGCGAGATCTGTCTCGGCGCGCTCGTGTTTGTCGCCGACGACTCCGCTTGGCTTCAGGAGGCTCCACTCGACGTCGACGCGCTCCCCGCCCGCGGGGCGACGCACTTTCACGCGTGCGTCCGCAGTGTCCTCCCGCGGCAGCCATCAACCCAGTATCAGTCAACTCCAGCAGCTTTCCCCCTCCCTGCGGCC
Source organism: Triticum aestivum (assembly GCF_018294505.1). NCBI lineage: Eukaryota > Viridiplantae > Streptophyta > Magnoliopsida > Poales > Poaceae > Triticum > Triticum aestivum. Next base: position 576,509,813 of record NC_057806.1, read on the forward strand.
CGCCGGAGCAAATGCTCTGGTCGGTCGAGGCTTCAGCGGTGGGTGAGGCATGCGGTGGCTGTTGGAAATATGCCCTAGAGGCAATAATAAAATGATTAGTATTATATTTCCTTGTTCATGGTAATTGTCTGTTATTCATGCTATAATTGTGTTATCCAGAAATCATAATACATGTGTGAATACATAGACCATAACATGTCCCTAGTGAGCCTCTAGTTAACTAGCTCGTTGATCAACAGATAGTCATGGTTTCCTGACTATGGACATTGGATGTCATTGATAACGGAATCACATCATTAGGAGAACGATGTGATGGACAAGACCCAATCCTAAGCATAGCACAAGATCGTGTAGTTCGTTTGCTAGAGCTTTTCCAATGTCAAGTATCATTTCCTTAGACCATGAGATCATGTAACTCCCGGATGCCGTAGGAGTGCTTTGGGTGTACCAAACGTCACAACGTAACTGGATGACTATGAAGGTGTACTACAGGTATCCCCGAAGGTATCTTTTGGGTTGACACGGATCGAGACTGGGATTTGTCACTCCATATAACGGAGAGGTATCTCTGGGCCCACTCGGTAATGCATCATCACAAGGAGCTCAATGTGACCAAGTGTTTGGTCACGGGATCATGCATTATGGTACGAGTAAAGTGACTTGCTGATAACGAGATTGAACGAGGTATTGGGATACCGACAATCGAATCTCGGGCAAGTAACGTACCGATTGACAAAGGGAATTGAATACGGAATTGATTGAATCCTCGACATCGTGGTTCATCCGATGAGATCATCGTGGAACATGTGGGAGCCAACATGGGTATCCAGATCCCGCTGTTTGTTATTGACCAGAGAGTCATCTCGGTCATGTCTGCGTGTCTCCCGAACCCGTAGGGTCTACACACTTAAGGTTTGGTGACGCTAGGGTTGTAGAGATATTAGTATGCGGTAACCCGAAAGTTGTTTGGAGTCCCGGATGAGATCCCAGATGTCACGAGGAGTTCCGGAATGGTCCGGAGGTGAAGATTTATATATAGGAAGTCCAGTTTCGGCCATTGGGAAAGTTTCGGGGGTAATCGGTATTGTCCCGGGACCACCAGAAGGGTCCCGGGGGTCCACCTACCCCGGAGGGCCCCATGGGCTAAAGTGGGAGGGGAACCAGCCCCTGGTGGGCTGGTGCGCCCCCCATGGGCCTCCCCCTGCGCCTAGGGTTTGAAACCCTAGGGGTGGGGGGCGCCCCACTTGGCTTGGGGGGCAAGTCCCCCTTGGCCACCGCCCCTCCTTGGAGATCCCATCTCCTAGGGCCGGCGCCTCCCCCCCTTGGGGCCCTATATATAGTAGGGGAGGGAGGGCAGCCGTACCCAAGCCCTTGGCGCCTCCCTCTCCCCTCGTAACACCTCCTCTTCCCTCTCCTCTCTCTCTCTCTCTCTCTCTCTCGTTGGAGCTTGGCGAAGCCCTGCCGAGATCACCGCTGCTTCCACCACCACGCCGTCGTGCTGCTGGATCTCCATCAACCTCTCCTTCCCCTTGCTGGATCAAGAAGGAGGAGACGTTTTCCCAACCGTACGTGTGTTGAACGCGGAGGTGCCGTCCGTTCGGCACTTGGTCATTGGTGATTTAGATCACGACGAGTACGACTCCATCAACCCCGTTCTCTTGAATGCTTCCGCTCGCGATCTACAAGGGTATGTAGATGCACTCCCCTTTCCCTCGTTGCTAGATGACTCCATAGATTGATCTTGGTGATGCGTAGAAAATTTTAAAATTCTGCTACGTTCCCCAACAGTGGCATCATGAGATAGGTCTATGCGTAGTTTCTATGCACGAGTAGAACACAAGTTGTTGTGGGCGTTGATTTTGTCAATTTACTTGTCGTTACTAGTCTTATCTTGATTTGGTGGCATCGTGGGATGAAGCGGACCGGACGACCTTACATGTACGCTTACGTGAAACTGGTTCCACCGACTGACATGCACTAGTTGCATAAGGTGGCTAGCGGGTGTCTGTCTCTCCCACTTTAGTCGGATCAGGTTCGATGAAAAGTGTCCTTATGAAGGGTAAATAGAAGTTGGCATATCACATGGTTTTGACGTAGGTAAGAAACGTTCTTGCTAGAAACCTATAGCAGCCACGTAAAAACATGCAACAACAATTAGAGGACGTCTAACTTGTTTTTGTAGCATATGCCATGTGATGTGATATGGCCAAAAGGATGTGATGAATGATATATGTGATGTATGAGATTGATCATGTTCTTGTAATAGGAATCACGACTTGGATGTCGATGAGTATGACAACCGGCAGGAGCCATAGGAGTTGTCTTAATTTATTTATGACCTGTGTGTCAATATAAACGTCATGTAATTACTTTACTTTATTGCTAAACCGTTAGCCATAGTAGTAGAAGTAATAGATGATGAGACAACTTCATGAAGACACGATGATGGAGATCATGGTGTCATGCCGGTGACGATGATGATCATGGCGCCCCGAAGATGGAGATCAAAAGAAGCAAATGATATTGGCCATATCATGTCACTATTTGATTGCATGTGATGTTTATCATGTTTTTGCTTCTTATTTGTTTAGAACGACGGTAGTAAATAAGATGACCCCTCACAATAATTTCAAGAAAGTGTTCCCCCTAACTGTGCGCCGTTGCGAAAGTTCGTTGTCTCGAAGTACCACGTGATGATCGGGTGTGATAGATTCTAACATTCACATACAACGGGTGTAAGCCAGATTTACACATGCAAAACACTTAGGTTGACTTGACGAGCCTAGCATGTACAGACATGGCCTCGGAACACAAGAGACCGAAATGTCGAACATGAGTCGTATGGAAGATACGATCAACATGGAGATGTTCACCGATGATGACTAGTCCGTCTCACGTGATGATCAGACACGGTCTAGTTGAGTCAGATCATGTATCACTTAGATGACTAGAGAGATGTCTAATCTGAGTGGGAGTTCATTAAATAATTTGATTAGATGAACTTAATTATCATGAACTTAGTCTAAAAACCTTTGCAAAATGTCTTGTAGATCAAATGACCAACGCTCAACTTCAACGCGTTCCTAGAGAAAACCAAGCTAAAAGATGATGGCAGCAACTATACGGGCTGGGTCCGGAACCTGAGGATCATCCTCATAGCTGCCAGGAAAGCATATGTCCTAGAAGCACCGCTAGGTGATGCACCCATCCCAGAGAAACAAGACGTTATGAATGCTTGGCAGTGACGTGCTGATGATTACTCCCTCGTTCAGTGCGGCATGCTTTACAGCTTAGAACCAGGGCTCCAAAAGCGTTTTGAGCGACACAAAGCATATGAGATGTTCGAAGAGCTGAAAATGGTTTTCCAAGCTCATGCCCGGGTCGAGAGATATGAAGTCTCCGACAAGTTCTACAGTTGTAAGATGGAGGAAAATAGTTCTATCAGTGAGCACATACTCAAAATGTCTGGGTTGCACAACCGCTTGTCCCAGCTGGACATTAACCTCCCGGACGAGGCGGTCATTGACAGAATCCTTCAGTCACTCCCACCTAGCTACAAGAGCTCTGTGATGAACTACAATATGCAGGGGATGGTGAAAACTATTCCTAAAGTATTTTCAATGCTGAAATCAGCGGAGGTGGAAATCAAAAAGGAACATCAAGTGTTGATGGTCAATAAAACCACTAGTTTCAAGAAATGCAAGGGTAAGAAGAACTTCAAGAAGGACGACAAGGGAATTGCCGCGCCCGGTAAACCAGTTGCCGGGAAGAAGTCAAATAATGGACCCAAACCTGAGACTGAGTGCTTTTATTGCAAGGGAAAGGGACATTGGAAGCAGAACTGCCCCAAATACTTAGCAGACAAGAAGGCCAGCAACACTAAAAGTATATGTGATACACATGTAATTAATGTGTACCTTACCTGTACTCGTAGTAGATCCTGGGTATTTGATACCGGTGCGGTTGCTCATATTTGTAACTCAAAACAGGAGCTGCGGAATAAGCGGAGACTGGCGAAGGACGAGGTGATGATGCGCGTCGGGAATGGTTCCAAGGTCGATGTGATCGCCGTCGGCACGCTACCTCTACATTTACCTACGGGATTAGTTTTAAACCTCAATAATTGTTATTTAGTGCCAGCTTTGAGCATGAACATTGTATCTGGATCTCGTTTAATACGAGATGGCTACTCATTTAAATCCGAGAATAATGGTTGTTCTATTTATATGAGAGATATGTTTTATGGTCATGCCCCGCTGGTTAATGGTTTATTCTTAATGAATCTCGAACGTGATGTTACACATATTCATAGTGTGAATACCAAAAGATGTAAGGTTGATAATGATAGTCTCACATATCTGTGGCACTACCGCCTTGGTCACATCAGTGTCAAACGCATGAAGAAGCTCCATACAGATGGAATTTTGGAGTCTCTTGATTTCGAATCATTTGACATGTGCGAACCATGCCTCATGGGTAAAATGACCATGACTCCGTTCTCTGGAACAATGGAGCGAACAACCAACTTATTAGAAATTATACATACTGATGTGTGCGGTCCAATGAGCGTTGAGGCTCGCGGTGGCTATCGTTATGTTCTCACTCTCATTGATGATTTAAGTAGATATGGGTATGTCTATTTGATGAAACACAAGTCTGAGACCTTTGAAAAGTTCAAGGAATTTCAGAATGAGGTAGAGAATCAACATGACCGAAAGATAAAATTCTTACGATCAGATCGTGGGGGAGAATATTTAGGTCACGAATTTGGTACACACTTAAGGAAATGTGGAATCGTTTCACAACTCACGCCGCCTGGAACACCTCAGCGTAACGGTGTGTCCGAACGTCCTAATCGCACTCTATTGGATATGGTGTGATCTATGATGTCACTCACTGATTTACCGCTATCTTTTTGGGGATACGCTCGAGAGACAGCTACATTCACTTTAAATAGGGCACCGTCTAAATCCATTGAGACGACACCGTATGAATTATGGTTTGGGAAGAAACCTAAGCTGTCGTTTCTAAAAGTTTGGGGATGCGATGCTTATGTTAAGAAACTTCAACCTGAAAAGCTCGAACCCAAGTCGGAAAAATGTGTCTTCATAGGATACCCTAAGGAAACCATTGGGTATACCTTCTACCTCAGATCCGAAGGCAAGATCTTTGTTGCCAAGAACAGGTCCTTTCTGGAGAAAGAGTTTCTCTCGAGAGAAGTAAGTGGGAGGAAAGTAGAACTCGATGAAGTACTGCCTCTTGAACCGGAATGTAGCGCAGCTCAGGAAGATGTTCCTGTGGTGCCTGCACCGACTAGAGAGGAAGTTAATGATGATGATCAAGGTACTTTGGATCAAGTTGCTACTGAACTTCGAAGGTCCACAAGGACACGTTCCACACCAGAATGGTATGGCAACCCTGTCCTGGAAATCATGTTGTTAGACAACGGTGAACCTTCGAACTATGAAGAAGCAATGGCGGGCCCAGATTCCAACAAATGGCTTGAAGCCATGCAATCCGAGATAGGATCCATGTATGAAAACAAAGTATGGACTTTGACAGACTAGCCCGATGATCGGAGAGCGATAGAGAATAAATGGATCTTTAAGAAGAAGACGGACACGGATGGTAATGTTACCATCTATAAGGCTCGACTTGTCGCTAAGGGTTATCGACAAGTTCAAGGGGTTGACTACGATGAGACCTTCTCACCCGTAGCGAAGCTGAAGTCCGTCTGAATCATGTTAGCAATTGTCGCATACTATGATTATGAGATATGGCAAATGGACGTCAAAATGGCATTCCTTAACGGCTTTCTTAAGGAAGAATTGCATATGATGCAGCCGGAAGGTTTTGTCGATCCTAAGAATGCTAACAAGGCATGCAAGCTCCAGCGCTCCATCTATGGGCTGGTGCAAGCATCTCGGAGTTGGAACATTCGCTTTAATGAAATGATCAAAACGTTTGGGTTTATGCAGACTTATGGAGAAGCCTGCGTTTACAAGAAAGTGAGTGGGAGCTCTGTAGCATTTCTCATATTATATGTGGATGAAATACTTTTGATGGGAAATGATATAGAACTTTTGGACAGTATTAAGGCCTACTTGAATAAGTGTTTTTCAATGAAGGACCTTGGAGAAGCTGCTTACATATTAGGCATCAAGATCTATAGAGATAGATCGAGACGCCTCATAGGTCTTTCACAAAGCACATACCTTGATAAGATATTGCAGAAGTTCAATATGGATCAGTCCAAGAAGAGGTTCTTGCCTGTGTTGCAAGGTGTGAAATTGAGCTCAACTCAATGTCCGACCACGGCAGAAGATAGAGAAAAGATGAGTGTCGTCCCCTATGCCTCAGCCATAGGGTCTATCACGTATACCATGCTGTGTACCAGACCTGATGTAAACCTTGCCGTGAGTTTGGTAGGAAGGTACCAAAGTAACCCTGGCATGGAACACTGGACAGCGGTCAAGAACATCCTGAAGTACCTGAAAAGGACTAAGGATATGTTTCTCATATATGGAGGTGACGAGGAGCTCGCCGTAAAGGGTTACGTCGACGCTAGCTTCGACACAGATCTGGATGACTCTAAGTCACAAACCGGAAACGTGTATATTTTGAATGGTGGGGTAGTAAGCTGGTGCAGTTGCAAGCAAAGCGTCGTGGTGGATCTACATGTGAAGCAAAGTACATGGCAGCCTCGGAGGCAGTGCATGAAGCAATTTGGATGAAGGAGTTCATCACCGACCTAGGAGTCATACCCAATGCGTTGGGGCCGATCACTCTCTTCTGTGACAACACTGGAGCTATTGCCCTTGCCAAGGAGCCCAGGTTTCACAAGAAGACCAGGCACATCAAGCGTCGCTTTAACTCCATTCGTGAAAATGTTCAAGATGGAGACATAGATATTTGCAAAGTACATACGGATCTGAATGTCACAGATCCGTTGACTAAACCACTTCCGCGAGTGAAACATGATCAACACCAGAGCTCTATGGGTGTTCGATTCATCACAATGTAACTAGATTATTGACTCTAGTGCAAGTGGGAGACTGTTGGAAATATGCCCTAGAGGCAATAATAAAATGAATATTATTATATTTCCTTGTTCATGATAATTTTCTGTTATTCATGCTATAATTGTGTTATCCGGAAATCATAATACATGTGTGAATACATAGACCATAACATTACCCTAGTGAGCCTCTAGTTAACTAGCTTGTTGATCAACAGATAGTCATGGTTTCCTGACTATGGACATTGGATGTCATTGATAACGGGATCACATCATTAGGAGAATGATGTGATAGACAAGACCCAATCCTAAGCATAGCACAAGATCGTGTAGTTCGTTTGCTAGAGCTTTTCCAATGTCAAGTATCATTTCCTTAGACCATGAGATCGTGTAACTCCCGGATGCCGTAGGAGTGCTTTGGGTGTACCAAACGTCACAACGTAACTGGGTGACTATAAAGGTGTACTACAGGTATCCTCGAAAGTATCTGTTGGGTTGACACGGCTCGAGACTGGGATTTGTCACTCCATATGACAGAGAGGTATCTCTGGGCCCACTCGGTAATGCATCATCACAATGAGCTCAATGTGACCAAGTGTTTGGTCACGGGATCATGCATTACGGTACGAGTAAAGTGACTTGCCGATAACGAGATTGAACGAGGTATTGGGATACCGACTATCGAATCTCGGGCAAGTAACGTACCGATTGACAAAGGGAATTGAATACGGGATTGATTGAATCCTCGACATCGTGGTTCATCCGATGAGATCATCGTGGAACATGTGGGAGCCAACATGGGTATCTAGATCCCACTGTTGGTTATTGACCGGAGAGTCGTCTTGGTCATGTCTGCGTGTCTTCCGAACCCGTAGGGTCTACACACTTAAGGTTTGGTGATGCTAGGGTTGTAGAGATATTAGTATGCGGTAACCCGAAAGTTTTTGGAGTCCCGTATGAGATCCCGGACGTCACGAGGAGTTCCAAAATGGTCCGGAGGTGAAGATTTATATATAGGAAGTCCAGTTTCGGCCATCGGGAAAGTTTCGGGGGTAATCGGTATTGTACCGGGACCACCGGAAGGGTCCCGGGGGTCCACCGGGTGGGCCCACCTATCCCGGAGGGCCCCATGGGCTGAAGTGGGAGGGGAACCAGCCCCTAGTGGGCTCGTGTGCCCCCCATGGGCCCCCCCTGCGCCTAGGGTTGGAAACCCTAGGGGTGGGGGGCGCCCCACTTGGCTTGGGGGGCAAGTCCCCCTTGGCCGCCCCCCCTTGGAGATCCCATCTCCTAGGGCCGACGCCCCCCCTTGGGGCCCTATATATAGTGGGGGAGGGAGGGCAGCCGTACCCAAGCCCTTGGCGCGTCCCTCTCCCCTCGTAACACCTCTCTCTCTCTCGTTGGAGCTTGGCGAAGCCCTGCCGAGATCACCGCTGCTTCCACCACCACCCCGTCGTGCTGCTGGATCTCCATCAACCTCTCCTTCCCCTTGCTGGATCAAGAAGGAGGAGACGTTTTCCCAATCGTACATGTGTTGAACGCGGAGGTGCCGTACGTTTGGCACTTGGTCATCGGTGATTTGGATCACAACGAGTACGACACCATCAACCCCGTTCTCTTGAACGCTTCCGCTCGCGATCTACAAGGGTATGTAGATGCACTCCCCTTTCCCTCGTTGCTAGATGACTCCATCGATTGATCTTGGTGATGCGTAGAAAATTTTAAAATTCTGCTACGTTCCCCAACAGTGGCCCGCTAGTCGGCCACCCCTCAAGTCGCGGCGATCGAGCCCGACGAAACTCTCTATGGCCTGTTCGATCTGTCGACTGGCTCCGTAGAGACCGCATCCGAGTGCGACAGCAGCGACCCAGCGACTGAAGTTCTGATGGTAAATGGTCCGTGCAGCCCTCCTGGCTTCACCCGTGAAGACGGAGGCGACGGGAACGGCGATCCGTCGCGTGTTCATGAAGAGTACCGCCCCGAACCCCTCTCTTCGCAGCAGAGGGAGGAACTTCGCCGCCGGAACATGGATGCACTGCATACTCCTATAGTTGGAGAAACCCCTGAGGCCCAGGCCTTGGAGCAGACGCGCTTGGCCAACTTGGCTGAGCACACTCGACTGGAGAACCTCCAACGCGCACTCGACGATCGTGCTCGACAGCGCGCTCCTGAATCCAATCGACGCCAACTTTTTCCTCCTTTGACTCAGGTATACCGAACCCCGATCCAGAATCTAGCAGCTGCCGCCTGGATAGCGGAGTCGATCCAACCCTCCCAGTCAGAAGCGGGCCGAGGTCTGGTGCAGATCCGAGCCTTGCTCCGGGCGGCGGGAGAACAGAATACGGTTGTATCCCAGTCGCAGGATAGGATCCATAGCAGGTCCATGGTTGCAAACACAGTTCGGTCGGCCCATAGCCCAAGATCGCCCCCGAGGCGTGAGGGACGTGGAGATCGACGAGATCAGTACAGGAACCATGAGCAGTATGATAAACGAGTCGATCGTGATGATCGTCGTCGAGTGCCCACTCCTCCCCAAGGAGTGGGTCGTATGTGCCTCGGCAACATGAAGACAGACGCCCTCACAGTGTTGGGCGAGGTATTCCAGTCGACCCTAGGGAGCCTGACTTTGATGTGAGATCTATTCTCGTACAAGGTTTGGTCGACAGAAACAGAGCTCACCGAGAAGGCCATGACAGAGGTCCGCAAACCAGCAACAAAGCGCATGTCTCAGGTCCAGAGTGCTTCAGCAGAGCTATCCGAGCTGCAGTGATTCCCCCCAACTTCAGGTTGGCGACTGGAGTCAGTAAGTTCACTGGTGAGTCCAAACCTGACACTTGGCTCGAAGACTACCGAGTGGCTGTCCAGATTGGTGGCGGCAATGATGAAGTGGCCAGGAAACACCTTGCTCTGATGTTGGAGGGCTCGGCTCGAGCATGGCTGAATCAGTTGACACCTGGCAGTATTTATACTTGGGAAGATCTTGCCTGAGTGTTTGTCAGAACATTCGAGGGCACTTGCAAACGGCCGGCAGGTTTGACAGAATTACAGTGTTGTGTCCAAAAACCGAATGAAATTTTGAGGTATTATATCCAGAGATGGATCACCCTGCATCACACGGTATAGGATGTGTCAGATCATCAGGCAATTTGTGCCTTTAAGGAAGGTGTCAGGTATCGGGAGTTGAATATGAAATTCGGCCGGACAGGAAATATGACTCTGGCTCGGATGATGGAGATTGCCACCAAGTATGCCAATGGCGAAGAAGAAGAACGACTCCGGAGTGGCAAGCACAAAGCAGTCGCCCATGAAGCCGGAGGAGGAAAATCCGGTCGGAAACAGAAGCGCAAGGTCGAGCCAGCTGCTCCTGGTGAAGCCTTGGCTGTGGTTCAAGGAAAGTTCAAGGGGAAGCCCAAAGGGCTGTGGAACCCCAAGAAAGTAAAAGATCAAGATGGAAATGACGTGTTGGATCTGCCGTGCCACATTCACACCAAAAAAGATGAAGAGGGTAATTTCATTTACCCGAAGCACACCACTCGGTAGTGTCGGCTCCTAATCCAGCAATTCCGAGAGAAACAACCCAAGGAAAAGGAGAAGGAAGCAGACAAGGTTGAGGATGAGGAAGAGGATGATGATGGTTATCCCCACGTGAATTCCACTCTGATGATTTTTGCTGACGTTGAGAGCAAAAGTCGATTGAAAGTCATTAATAGAGAAGTGAACATGGTCGCTCCGGTGACACCCAGTTACTTGAAGTGGTCAAAGACTGCCATTACATTTGACCAGTCTGATCATCCAACGCAGATAGCCACCCCTGGGAGGCAAGCACTGGTGGTCGACCCGGTGGTCGAAGGCACTCGACTGACAAAAGTCCTAATGGACGGTGGCAGTGGCCTGAACATACTGTATGCAGAGGCGTTAAAGGGAATGGGCATTCCGATGTCCAGACTCAGCGAGAGCAATATGAGTTTCCATGGGTCATTCCAGGCAAGAAGGCTGCATCACTCGGCCAGATTGCTCTCGACGTAGTTTTCGGTGATTCCAAGAATTACCGCAAAGAAAAGTTGACATTTGAAGTTGTTGATTTCCAGAGTGCTTATCATGCCATTCTTGGCAGGCCAGCTTATGCACGTTTTATGGCTCGACCATGTTACGTGTATCTCAAATTGAAGATGCCTGGTCGCAAAGGGGTGATCACTATCTCTGGTAATCGGAAGAAGGCAGAAGAGTGCTTCCAGAAGGGCTCAAAGATTACCAATGCTCAGATGGCCATGGTAGAATTGCAAGAATACCAAAAAAATGTAGATCCGAGTGATTTGTTGCGAGCCAAGAAGCCAGCCACAGATTCAGCATTCCAGTCGTCCGGGGAAACAAAGTCGATTCACATTCACTCGACAGATCCCAATGCTGCTCCGACTCACATTTCAACCACACTCGACTCCAAATAGGAAGAAGCGCTCATCCAGTTCCTCCGTGAGAACTGGGACATCTTTGCATGGAAGCCTTATGACATGCTAGGTGTTCCCAGGGGACCCAAAAGTGAAACCAGTCAAAGAACATCTTCGATGGTCTGCCGTACAGAAGAGAAAGGCAATCGGTGAAGAGGTGGCTAGGCTTTTGGCAGCTGAGTTTATCTGAGAGATTTACCACTCCGAGTGGTTAGCCAATGTTGGCATGGTCCCAAAGAAGGACGACTCACTTCACATGTGCATTGATTTCAAGCATATCAATCGGGCCTGCCCGAAAGATCACTTTCCTCTCCCTCGCATCGACCAGATAGTCGACTCGACTGAAGGGTGCGAGCGTTTGTCCTTTTTGGACGCCTACTCCGGGTACCACCAGATCCGTCTGTACGGACCCGACGAGATAAAGACAGCTTTTATCACCCCGTTTGGGTGCTTCTGTTATGTCACAATGCCATTCGGTTTGAAGAACGCTGGAGCCACATTCATGCGGATGATTCAGAAGTGCCTGCTCACTCAGATCAGTCGGAATGTGGAAGCGTACATGGATGCCATTGTGGTCAAGTCACGTAAAGGTTCCGACCTACTGACTGACCTTGCTGAAACCTTTGCCAACCTCAGAAGGTATGATATCAAGCTCAATCCATCAAAGTGCATATTTGGAGTTCCGGGCAGAAAATTACTCGGTTTCCTCGTTTCCAAACGAGGAATCGATGCTAACCCGGAGAAAGTGGGTGCTATACTCCGAATGAAATGCCCTGTGCGTGTGCATGATGTCTAGAAGCCTACTGGTTGCTTGGCCGCCCTAAGTCGATTCATTTCTCGCCACAGTGAAAAGGCGCTGCGTCTTTACCGACTGATGAAGAAGTGAGATAAGTTCGAGTGGACCCCAGAAGCTGATGCAGCATTTGCAGAGCTAAAAGCCCTGCTTTCCACCCAGTCGGTGCTTGTTGATCCAATTGGCAAAGAGCCTCTACTGCTTTATATAGAAGCCATTAGACAAGTCGTCAGTACAGTACTTACGGTCGAGCGGGAAGAAGAAGGAGAAGCTTATAAAGTTCAGCGCCCAGTTTATTATATTTCTGAAGTCCTGACTCCGTCAAAGCAAAGATATCCGCACTATTAGAAGCTTGTCTATGGGATTTACATGACCACGAAGAAGGTTACACACTATTTCTCTGATCACTCTGTTACAGTCATCAGCGATGCTCCATTGTCAGAGATTCTGCACAACAGAGATGCAACTGGTCAAGTGGCAAAATGGGTGATTGAACTCCTTCCATTGGATATCAAGTTTGAGGCAATGAAAGCTATCAAGTCCCAAGCAATAGCAGATTTCCTTGCCGAGTGGATCGAACAGCAATTGCCGACTCAAGTTCACTCGGAGCACTGGACCATGTTCTTTGATGGATCCAAAATGCTGAATGGTTCTGGTGCTGGGGTAGTACTGGTATCCCCCCGAGGAGACAGACTCAGATATGTCCTCTAGATTCACTTTGATTCCTCCAACAATGAAGCAGAATATGAAGCACTCCTATATGGGTTGCGCATGGTCATCTCACTCGGCGTCCGTCGCCTCACGGTCTACGGCAACTCAGATTTGGTAGTCAATCAAGTGATGAAAGAGTGGGACGTCAGAAGCCTAGCCATGACTGGTTACTGCAACACGGTGAGGAAGCTGGAAAAGAAGTTCGAGGGGTTAGAGCTCCATCACATACCTCGACCGAAAAATCAAGCAGCTGATGACTTGGCAAAGATAGGTTCCAATAGGTAAGCCATTCCCAACAATGTGTTTTTGGAGCATATTCACACGCCGACAGTTTAGGAAGATCCTTTTACTGAAGAGCCCCCGCAGCCTAAGAGCGCCACAAACCCGACTGAAGTCGAGGTCCCAGCCGTGGTCGACCTGATCATGGAGGTTCTGGCCATTACTCCCAACTAGACAGTGCCCTACATTGCGTACATCCTCAGGAAAGAACTCCCAGAGGATGAGGAAGAGGCTCGACAGATCGTCCGTTGATCCAAGGCCTTTACTATGATAAGAGGGCAACTGTTCAGAGAAAGCGTGACTGGAGTCGGTCAGAAATGCATAACACCAAAAGAAGGTCGAATGATCCTCAATGACATCCACTCGGGGACCTGTGGTCACCATGTGTCCTCTCGGGCCATCGTGGCTAAAGCATACCGAGTTGGATTCTATTGGCCACGAGCAAATGAAATGGCGAAAGATATAGTCGACAGATGTGAAGGATGCCAGTTTTACTCCGACATGTCTCACAAGCCAGCGTCAGCCCTGAAGACCATCCCCCTCATCTGGCCATTTGTTGTTTGGGGACTGGATATGGTTAGACCATTGAGAACTGGCACGAGCGGCTTCACTCATGTGCTCATTGCAGTCGACAAGTTTACCAAATGGATCGAAGCTAAACCTATCAAGAACCTTGAGGCCAGCACCGCTGTCAGTTTTATCAGAGAATTGACATTCAGATATGGAGTTCCACACAGCATCATCACGGATAACGGGTCGAACTTCGATTCTGATGAGTTTAGAGCTTTCTGCGCTTCTCAAGGCACACGAGTCGACTATGCTTCAGTCGCTCACCCGCAGTCGAACGGACAAGCAGAAAGAGCCAATGGCCTAATTCTCAAAGGACTGAAACCCCGACTGATGCGTGATCTCAAACACGCAGCAGGTGCTTGGGTTGATGAACTTCCGTCAGTTCTGTGGGGTTTAAGGACAACTCCTAATCGGTCAACCAGACGAACTCCTTTCTTCTTAGTCTATGGAGCCGAAGCTGTTCTGCTAAGTGACCTGCTGCACAACGCACCCCGAGTCGAGCTCTTCTCCGAAGAGGAAGTAGAGCAGGCCCGGCAAGATTCAGTTGATCTCTTAGAGGAGGAAAGAGAGATGGCCTTGATCCGGTCGACCATTTATCAGCAAGACTTGCGTCAATTCCACGCCAGAAATGTGAGGGGTCGAGCCTTTCAAGAAGGAGACCTGGTTCTTCGAGTGGATCAATAGAAACCACACAAGCTCGCCCCGACTTGGGAAGGCCCCTTCATCATCACCAAAATTCTCCACAACGGAGCATACCATCTTTATAGTGTTGAGCATCAGAAAGACGAGCCATGGGCTTGGAACGCGGAGATGCTCCGCCCCTTTTATACTTAAGCACTCATTCGAATAAAATGTAATAAGAAACACCTTTGTAATTTGTTTATCAAAGACAAGAGCTTATAGTCCTCTCATACGATTGTTTTTCTTCTTATTTACTTCTGAAATTCCCCAGTGGGTGGGCTTAGTAGCGAATCCGTTTTGCCTAAGTTCGAAAGAAAATCCTACCGAGTGGAGAGCAATCCTCCTACTCGGGGGCTTAGCTGCAGTCCAGTACTTGCCTAAGTTCTCTCACTCGGAGACTTAGCTGCAGTCTGGTACTCGCCTAAGTTTGAAAAATCCTACCGAGTGGAGAGCAATCCTCCCTGTGGGAGTCCTGGATTAGGGGGTCTCCGGACAGCAGGACTATCTCCATTGGCCGGACTGTTAGACTATGAAGATACAAGATTGAAGACTTTGTCTCGTGTCCGGATGGGACTCTACTTGGCGTGGAAGGCAAGCTAGGCAATACGTATATGGATATCTCCTCCTTTGTAACTGACCTTGTGTAACCCTAACCCTCTCCGGTGTCTATATAAACCGGAGGGTTTTAGTCCGTAGGACAACAATCACAACATACAATCATACCGTAGGCTAGCTTCTAGGGTTTAGCCTCTCTGATCTCGTCGTAGATCTACTCTTGTAACACCCATATCTTCAATATTAATCAAGTAGGATGTAGGGTTTTACCTCCATCAAGAGGGCCCGAACCTGGGTAAAACTTCGTGTCCCTTACCTCCTGTTACCATCCGGCCTAGACGCACAGTTCGGGACCCCCTACCCGAGATCCGCCGGTTTTGACACCGACATTGGTGCTTTCATTGAGAGTTCCTCTGTGTCACCGCCGTTAGGCTTGGTGGCTCCTACTATCATCGGTAGCAATGTGGTCCAGGGTGAGACTTTCCTCCCCGGACAGATCTTCGTATTTGGCGGCTTTGCACTGCGGGCTAATTCGCTTGGCCATCTAGAGCAGATTGAAAGCTATGCCCCTGGCCATCAGGTCAGATTTGGAAGTTTGAACAACACAGCCGACATCCACGGAGACTTGATCTTCGACGGATTCGAGCCACAGCCGGGCGCGCCGCACTGTCTCGATGGGCATGACGTAGCTCTGCCACCAGACGGTACTCCAGAGGCCGCGCCCACACCAGCTCCGACCCTTAGCTCGGAGCCAGCTGCGCTAATTAAGGACGGGTGGCTAGACACCACCTCAGGGGCTGCAGTCTCAACGGTGATCGAGCCGAACACCAACATCATCCTCTGCGCAGCCCGTGACTCCAAAGTGCCGGACTCTCCTCCGGACCCCGAACCATCCGCGCCCCTGCCAATCGAATCCGAGTGGGCGCCGATCATGGAATTCACCGCCGCGGATATCTTTCAGCACTCGCCCTTCGGCGACATTCTGAATTCACTAAGGTCTCTCTCCTTGTCAGGAGAGCCCTGGCCGGATTGTGGCCAACAGGATTGGGATGCGGACGATGAAGAATTTCGACGCCCACCCACCACCCACTTTGTAGCCACTGTCGAGGACTTAACCGACATGCTCGACTTCGACTCCACAGACATCGACGGTATGGACAACAATGCGGGAGGCGAAGATGAACCACCACCCACAGTGCATCGGACGTCCACTTCATCATATGACGTATACATGGTGGACACACCAAAAGAAAATGACGACGAGGAACGAAATGACGCACCGAAGGCTTGTTCCCTCGAGAAGCAGTCAAAGCGGCGGCGCAAGAGCCACCCCAAATCCCGCCTCGCCATAAATAACAACCACACCGACCCAGCATTGGAGCAGGGCAAATCACTGCCGGACCATGGCAATACGAAAAATCAAACCGAACAAACCAATTCCGTCAAAGATAATAGTCCGGACGACACAACGCCGAACAAGCACCCGGAGCAACAGAATACCTGTCAAAGGCTTGTTGCCACCATGAGGAGCCTAAAAAAGTATAAGCAAAGGCTCAAGGCTGCGCAGGACACACTCCAAGTCAGATGGAGTAAAATACTCAACACAGCAGCGAAGTACGGCGACAATCGCCCCACCAAGAGCTACCCGAAGCGGAAGTTGCTACCTGAATTCGATGAGGAGGCCTCAGACCCCTCACAACCAAAAATCAAAACAACCACCTGGCCGGATAGACGACCTCACGGCCAACATAGAGTGGCAAATAATGCTACTCACAAGACAATACGCGATTCACGCGGGGGCTTGCACCAAAAAGATAGCGCAACCAGATCCATCTATGGACCACGCAAGCACGCCCCAGCATACGATATAACATCTAAACAACGCGGTACACCCAGATACAGGGGTGCCGCACAGCCCCTATGTTTCACCGATGAGGTGTTGGATCATGAATTTCTAGAGGGATTCAAACATGTAAACATAGAGGCATATGACGGAACAACAAACCCTGGGGTCTGGATCGAGGACTATATCCTCCACATCCATATGGCTCGAGGAGATGATCTCCACGCCATCAAGTACTTACCCCTCAAGCTCAAAGGGCCAGCCCGCCACTGGCTTAAAAGCCTCCCCGAAAACTCCATTGGAAGTTGGCAAGAGCTTGAAGACGCTTTTCAGGCAAATTTCCAAGGAACTTATGTCCGGCCTCCGGACGCGGATGATTTGAGCCATATAACTCAACAGCCCGGGGAATCAGCCCGAAAACTTTGGAACATGTTTCTTACTAAAAAGAACCAAATTGTCGACTGTCCGGACGCCGAAGCATTGGCTGCCTTTAAACATAGCGTCCGTGACGAATGGCTCGCCAGACACCTCGGCCAAGAAAAGCCGAGAACAATGGCAGCATTAACAAGCCTCATGACCCGCTTTTGCACGGGTGAGGACAGCTGGCTAGCCCGATGCAGCACCAGCGACCCTAGTACATCCGAAGTTAGAGATGGAAACGGGAAATCACGGCGCGACAACAATAACAAACGCCAGAACAAAGGAGACGGCACGAAGAGCACGACAGTAAACACCGGATTCAAAAGCTCTCGGCCAAGTCAGAAGCCACCCTCTAAAGGCGCCAGAGACGAACTGTCCAGCCTGAATAAAATTCTGGACCAAATATGTCAGGTCCATAGCACCCCTAGCAAACCAGCCAATCATACCCACAGAGAATGTTGGGTCTTCAAGCAGTCCGGCAAGCTCAACGCCGTACACAAGGGGGAGGATACACCAAGCGAAGATGAGGATGAGCCTCTCAAGGGATACGCTGGTGAACAAAAGAAATTTCCACCAAAGGTCAAAATAGTAAACGTGTTGCACGTGATCAATGGAAGAAACAAAACGGCACTCCCAGAAAAATACGCCTGAAGGCCTATCACCGCGGAGTCCTGCCACTGGTCGTCTCAACCGATCACTTTCGACCATCGTGATTACTCAGCAAGTATCCGGCATGCAGGATGGGCTGCCCTGGTATTATACCCAATAATTGATGGATACCGCCTCGCACGAGTCCTGATGGACGGTGGCAGTAGTCTAAACCTGATATACCAGGATACAATCCGCGAAATGGGGATAGACCCAACAAAAATTAGCCATAGCAATATTACCTTTAAAGGAGTAACGCCAGGCCCAGGGGCTCGTTGCACGGGCTCCCTGCTACTAAATGTTATATTCGGCTACCCCGATAACTTCCGTAGCGAATATCTAACCTTCCACATCGCTCCGTTCCAAAGTGGCTATCAAGCACTACTCTGACGCAAAGCTTTCGCTCGCTTTAATGCAATACCACACTACGCTTCCCTCACACTCAAGATGCCTGGTCCATGTGGCATCATTACAGTGAATGGAAATATTAAGCGATTTTTGCGCGCCGAAGAGTGTGCGGCTGCCTTAACAGCTGTACACTAAAATAGCCTCACCAACTAATTAGCAGGTCCCCTATTACAATACAAGGGGCTCAACGTGCGCAGACAAGTGGCAATTCTTACTCACCTTGAATTCTACATGGTTTATTTAAAAAACTATCCTTTTGCATGACAGCTTTTTTACCTAAGCTCCTCTCTTTTACAGATAATCATCGTGCTACACCCGTCCAGAATACGGCACAACGGAGACACAGGCGCAGACGTGCAGCAGGGACCCGCTCCAAAGATTCTTTTTAGATTAAGACCCTGCGTAAACCTTTTTTACTGTCTCTTGTTGATACATATCCACCGAATTCTCAGCACAATTGAGAAGGATGCTGACGTCTTGGCATGTGGCCACGTCATAATAGCGCACGTACCTGGACACAAGGGGCTTCTTACAAGCGGCACTATTTTGGCCCGGTTTATACCATAAAGACCGAATACCTTAGGGAGTGTTAGGCGTCGCGAGTTCGGCCTTATCGAAGGAAATATGCCCTAGAGGCAATAATAAAGTTATTATTTATTTCCTTATATCATGGTAAAAGTTTATTATTCATGCTAGAATTGTATTAACCGGAAACATAATACATGTGTGAATACATAGACAAACAGAGTGTCACTAGTATGCCTCTACTTGACTAGCTCGTTAATCAAAGATGGTTATGTTTCCTAACCATGGATAAAGAGTTGTTATTTGATTAACGGGATCACATCATTAGTTGAATGATCTGATTGACATGACCCATTCCATTAGCTTAGCACCTAATCGTTTAGTATGTTGCTATTGCTTTCTTCATGACTTATACATGTTCCTATGACTATGAAATTATGCAACTCCCGTTTGCCAGAGGAACACTTTGTGTGCTACCAAACGTCACAACGTAACTGGGTGATTATAAAGGAGCTCTACAGGTGTCTCCAAAGGTACATGTTGGGTTGGCGTATTTCGAGATTAGGATTTGTCACTCCGATTGTCGGAGAGGTATCTCTGGGCCCTCTCGGTAATGCACATCACTTAAGCCTTGCAGGCATTGCAACTAATGAGTTAGTTGCGGGATGATGTATTACAGAACGAGTAAAGAGACTTGCCGGTAACGAGATTGAACTAGGTATGGGATACCGACGATCGAATCTCGGGCAAGTAACATACCGATGACAAAGGGAACAACGTATGTTGTTATGCGGTCTGACCGATAAAAGATCTTCGTAGAATATGTAGGAGCCAATATGAGCATCCAGGTTCCGCTATTGGTTATTGACCGGAGACGTGTCTCGGTCATGTCTACATTGTTCTCGAACCCGTAGGGTCCGCACGCTTAAGGTTACGATGACAGTTATATTATGAGTTTATGCATTTTGATGTACCGAAGGTTGTTCGGAGTTCCGGATGTGATCACGGACATGACGAGGAGTCTCGAAATGGTCGAGACATAAAGATTGATATATTGGAAGCCTATGTTTGGATATCGGAAGTGTTCCGGGTGAAATCGGGATTTTACCGGAGTACCGGGAGGTTACCGGAACCCCCCGGGAGGTATATGGGCCTTAGTGGGCCTTAGTGGAAGAGAGGAGAGGTGGCCAGAGATGGGCCGCGCGCCCCTCCCCCCTTGGTCCGAATTGGACAAGGAGAGGGGGCCGGCCCCCCTTCCTCCTCTCTCTCCTCTTTCCCCCCCTCCACGAATCCTATTCCAACTAGGAAAGGGGGGGAGTCCTACTCCCAGAGGGAGTAGGACTCCTCCTGGCGCGTCTCTCCTGGCCGGCCGGCCCCCCTCCCTTGAGCCTTTATATACGGAGGCAGGGGCACCCCCTAGAGACACAAGTTGATCCACGTGATCATATTCTTAGCCGTGTGCGGTGCCCCCTTCCACCATAGTCCTCGATAATATTGTAGCGGTGCTTAGGCGAAGCCCTGCGACAGTAGTACATCAAGATCGTCACCACGCCGTCGTGCT